>NC_138827.1:81825517-82240517 GCF_965183815.1 Platalea leucorodia
ATACTAAAGTTACTAGTATTGATTCCTTTTTGCTGGTTGTTGCTCTAACTCATTTTAGCCTGCCTTAATGTGTTTCCACATTTCACAAAGATTTATGATCCTTTCTGTTTCCTTATTTGGACGCAACTTCCTTTGTGTCTTTCTTTTTGGAAGATGCCTTTTTTTTTTTTTTGTAATTGCCCTACCCCCATGGTTTAACTGTGTTGGTATCCTTCAGAGCTTGGCCCTCCACCACAACCACAGGAGTAAACAATTGTACAAACTGTCCTGCAGCAAACTCCAAAAGAACATAATGCAAACACCGGATTATGGACTTTCAGTGCACCCTGTAATTTTATTCACAATGTACTATAGTCTCATTGCTAAGATTAAAACCACTGCTAAGCTTTTCACACAATAACCACATCCCAAAGCACAGCAAGGAGCACAGAGCAATCCAAGTGATCAAAGACTACTCTCATAGTACAGGAAAAAGACCCTCTACACAATCTTCTGGGAAGTGCCAATTCCTTTCCGTAATTTGCTGCTAGTATACTGAACTAAAGCTTTTAAGTTTACAAACACTCCTCAGAATCATGCCAGTATGACTGATACAAGTAAAATTCTAGGACTCTTAAATAAGTGGGTGCCACATTCAGGCACCGGCCCCCTCACATGTTAAGAGCTGCATAGCAGGAGCTTGACTTAATTTGTGTCAAATAAATGCCTGAAGAATGTATCTGATTAATAACAAGGACATATAGGAGAAAGCATTTGCACAAAACAGAAATTATTTTCTGAGGTAACAAATGCATGCTCCAAACTGGAATTAGAACAAAATCGCAGAACTCAGAGGCACGATTGTAAAGCACGTGGGTGTTAGATAAAAAGTCTTCGCAAGGAAGTTGCTACAGTACTTAAACACACAGACTCCGGTATAATACTGTCATGAAAACCTACTATACACTTCATTACACTCAGCTTTAAAACAGCTTAATTCCCTGTTTTTACACAGAATTCTTTGTACAGTTCAAGAAAAAAAATAATGTTGCTACTAAATCACAGGAACTTTCCCTGTACCTTAGGCCTCTAAAGTTTTCTCTGCTGAGCCATGTCATCTGACTGGTCACACAAGAATACATGTCAGCTTGTAGTTTGTCATGGAGTTGATTAGAGATTTTTTTTTTGAAGGCGTTGAAGCTAATGTGCTTAAGCTATTGAACAAAAATGTCATATATGCTCTTTATGTGCACTTTGTTCTCCATATTAAATCATATGCATCATAGAGCTTTAAGGACAAAATTACCGATGCACTGCATATGCACTCCTTTAACCACTGCAGTTTACCCTAGCAAAGTATTATCAAATGTAAGAGTTCTTAAGACTATATAAAGGAAATTAGCATGCTCTATTTTCTTCTGCTGTTTAGTTGTCATCTCTCAGGTTTTTTTCCCCATAATGATTTAATCTCGTTGAAAATTCTGGATCACATTTTATTGATGGGGCCCTCCAGTACTTGGAGCAAGTTCCCAAAGTTATTTTTTGACTCTTGTAGACCCTAAATTTTACATCCAGTAATACTTTACAAAATGAATGACTGTCTCCAATTTTTTTAATATTGCTTACTACTTCCTACACGTTTTTAAGATGTACATTTCTTTGTGTGCCTTGCTCTATGTTTACAAAGCATATTTCTGCTGGAGACTGCCTGGTCTCAGCTCAAGATAACTGAGGTGTCTACAGACTCTAAACTTTCAGCACTGTAATTTTGCATCTTTTAGTTAGTTTGGCCTCTTTCTATACTTTCACTGTAACCCCAGTATGGTCTTTATCTGATTTATTCCCGTTTTCCTGACTTCACACTCTCTACGGTAGCTTGCCCTCCCTGAGTAGAAAACAAACAAACAAACAAACAATTATTGCAGTAGTGAGGCCTCATAAATAACATCGATATTGAAAAGCAACAATAAATAAGCAACTATGACATTGGAGCCAGTTTTCGCTACACACCCTACAGAGAGAAAGCTTTCCTCGTGCATTCAGGATAGATAAGTATTTTGTAAACTCGGGGTCTCATAAAAACAAGGCAGAAGTGCTTACTTTCTGGAAAGTTTCAAACGAAGGACCGACCGGAGGAGGGGCCGCCGTCCCCCTCACGCCAGGGCGCCCGAAGCCGCCGCCTCACAGCCCCGAGGCGGCGCCCGGCCGCCCGCCCGCCCGCGGCGCCGGCGCTCCTCCCAGCACCTGACCCCGGCTCAACAGGTCTGTGTGCGGACACGGTGCCGGGCAGGGCGCCGCCGAGACAGGCCCATAAGCTCAAGTCTTTCCGAAAGCCCTGGAGGTGCCGCGGGACCCTTCCGAGCCCACCTGCCACCGCTCCCCGCCCGCCCGGGAGGAGCAGGCGAGCCTGCCCGCCGCGCCTCTCTGCTCCCTCCCCTGCCTCTCCCGGGGCCTGCGGGGCTCAGGCAGCAGAGGCAGCCCGCAGCAGCTCAGCGGCGCTGCGAGGGAAGCGCCGCACCTCCCCCGCGGCAGCCGGCGATGGAGCGCGGCGGGCCGGAGCCGCTGCCGGCCGCTGCTCACCAGGTACCGGGGCTGAGACCAGCGGCGGCAGGGATGGGTGAGGTGGGAGGCTCTCCGCAGCTCGGCTGGCCTGCTGGCATTTACCTGACTTCTCTTTACTTTCCTCGGCCCGTCGTCGCGGAGATGCTGGGAGGAGGTGGGGGTGTGTCAGCCTTTGAGGGGCGCCGCGGCTGGTTTTGGCGGGCTTTATAGCGACCAGCTGCGTGAAGCGTCCCGGGCGGGTCGCCTCTTCAGCCCGGCTCCCCAGCTGTGCTGATGAGCTGACAGCAGCTATGGCTTTCTTATGTGTTCGGTTTCCCCCTAATTCATATGAGGAAGAAAAACTCATAGGTACCACGCAGGGAAAAAAAAACAATCTTAGGGACCTTATTGTGAGGTAGGAAAACAGTGGCGGCTTGGCACTGCTAAAATTCAGTCTTGCTTGAGGACCAGAACTTGAGCACCCTATCTCCTGGTGGGCCCGCTGCTATCAATACGATAGTGGGTGGCCCTGGCTGTCTCATGGCCTGCAGCCAGGCCCTGGGAGAGGACCCTACGAGAGGCAAAGGCATCCCGTTCACCTCTGCCGCAGCGTTCCACGTTGCATAGCTTGCTAGCATGCCTCCCAACAGGCATTCCCTCCCCTGCCTGCACTCCAAGTGCACCTTCAAGACAGCTAGTCTTCACACAGGAGCTGTTTCACCTGTGTCACAATTTCTGTCGCCCTTTCTCAACCTTTTTACCAATTCAAATGTGTCTCTTCCAAGTGGGGAAGGGACCAGGGTTCAGGTCAGAGTCTTTGAGCTGTACAATGCACGTTGTGTTCATTTTCTTGTAGCAATTAAAAAGAGGGAACTGGACTGTTCTAGTTCAGTGTGATTTCATGTGTACTGTGCTGTAAGTATCAGAGAGCATTAAAATTTCAGGAGAGAATGACAGTGATGCTTCTGCTGCTCAAATCAGCAGTGAAATAAAATGTAGCACCTGCAAGTCTAGATGAGAAACAGCTGAGGGAGAATGTTACCTATAAAACTGCATGTGATATGAAGAAGATAAGTAGGAAACACTGGTTGATTTGTCTGTGGTGATACAAAAATTTTTGAGATACCAAATGGAATTATTTAATGGTAGATTCAGAACAAAGAAGAGTACCTGTCTTTTCATATGATGTGTAATTAAGATGTGGCATTTATTGCCATGTTGCAGATGCTAAAAATATGCGTATCTTCAAAAAAGGGGTAAATTCAAGGAGCAATCAATTAATGGATGTGATGCACCAAGAACATATCTGCTTTGGGAAGTCTGGAATATGCAAACTGATGAAGGCTGGGACAGGAAAGTTATTTGCTAACTATCTATTTTTCATGTTCTTAGACTCTTCCCTAGGTGCCTTCCATGGCTGTTCTCAGAAATGGGATATCAGGCTCTACTGGCCTTTGATCGGAGCCAGTATAACTCGTTTTATGTTATTATGCTTAAGGATTAGAGGTTCTACTTAAATATGTAGCCCTCCTTGAGGCACTCTTATGCTTGTCAGCTTATACTACTATCTACAGATGACTTAGATTTATCAGTCATTTAATTTTTTTTCCAGGAGTATTAGTGACAAGCATCTGAGTTTGTACTACCTGGTATATATCTTAAATAGGCTCCTGCATCCATGTAATAGTGGTTTTATTTTCATGGTAAGTACACAATGTTTTGCTTTTGTAGAACACAGGCAGGCATTTTCTTCGTTAAATGCATGTTCCTCTTTTAAATTACACGACTTCATTTAAAATACTGGCATTCTAATGAATGATTCTACAATGTTCTCTGACAGCAGAGTGGTGATCTGAGGAGAGGACCACTGCATGCTTATGAAGAAATGCTTTTTGAAGATAAGAACATTAATTTTTGAAGCTACTGGCTACAAATTGTGCTTTGAACTTTGGTTTGTACCAGGCCTTCCCACAGAATCTTTCTGGGACTAGCCAATTTTGTAGTGTTGTTAACTATTCTTAATGAACTAAACCATTGGATGACACAGAAATATTTAAAATGCTGGATAAAACTTAAATTAGAGCATCTTCAGATGTTGGCATACTTTACTAGTAACTCTTGAAATTGATTTCATTCCCCTGGTTCAGGGGCCTATTTTTGCTGACCAGTCATATTAGCCAAAATATTTTCAAAAATACTTGATTCATATTTCTGCCTTTGGAACGTGACTAAAAAGCTCCTTGTTTAACAGGCTACCTCTGAGTTTATATACATTTCTGTCCTTCCACTTACTTTTTTTCAGAGAGGAATTAATTACAGAAGATTATGGGTCAGACTTATACAGGAATTAGATGCCTAATGCCCCTTTGATTTCTCAGTGAAAAAATGGGATTTAGTTATCAAAATACCTCTACAAATCTGAGTCTATGACAATTTTTTTTGATCTTGAATAGACTATATGTAAAATCCTCATTCTCACCTATTTTTCTCATGTATCATGTTATCATTGTCTTCCTGAAATAGGTAGAAACAGATGACCAAACAGCCCTTGTTAGTAAGCCCAGTAAAAAAGGAGGAAACAGTGATCTGGCATCAGCTGGATTTAATATTATCAACTCTATTATAGGATCAGGTGTTATAGGTAAGTATACCTTTCTTAACTATCCTGCATTCAGCCTTGTTTGTATATGCATGACTATGCAGTTTGGAGAATAACACTGTTGTCTTACTTTCTGCTGCTGTTCCTGAAGATTTTTATTTGCTTACTATGCAAAAATGAAGAGGTGTCAGCTGAGATCACATCTCACAGTGATAAATACCCTACAGCCTCTTTGCCATAATGATCAGAGAGAACTGGGTGGGCAGGTGCTGACTGAACTTCATACCCATGCAACATTTTGTCCACTAAAAATGATCTTTCTGAGGTTATTAAGCATGCTGGTCCAATTCGGGAGATTGATAGCATTTTTTTAAAATCTGAATATTTATTTTGGTCATCACAAATAAGTATTGGAAGGGTTCTTCTATAATCTCTCCTTTTCTTATTTACAGGATTGCCATATTCAATGAAGGAAGCTGGTTTTCCACTAGGAGTATTGCTTTTATTTGTGGTTGCCTATATCACAGGTACTCTAAAAGCAGTTTCTGTTATAAAGTGAAAATTAGTCTTGCAATGTTTAGCCGATCTTGAGCTTAGTGATACCTTAAATGAGTATATCTATGACAATAAAAATGACAATTTTTTTCCTTGCCTCACTAATCCCTTGAGCAGATTAGTAAAAGTAGAGAATTATACTGTATAACATATAAAGGTGCTTTTCGTATGTATTTTATTTTTGTAAAGCCTGGTTTCTTAGGCTAGGTCAAGGTGACATTTGGAAGAACTGCTCTTATTTGTGTCTCGTAATCACCTGTTTAGTCCACTGTTTTTATCCTAATTAAGAGAATGATCTTTGAGTGGGTTGTATATCACTTTTTTAAAATATACTTCAGAATGAAAACCTTTGATTGTAATATGATTTTGAATATTCTATTTAATTATCATTCATCCAAAAAAATGGATTTACTGTCAAAAAGGGACAAGTTTTGAAATTGTGTGGTAAATAAACATAAGTAAATCTATTGGCATCAAAGCAGAATTTTTGTAAAGACACTGTGGATTCGTCTTAAAACAACAAACCAAGTCAACGTGAATGGCACAGATTCTGTTACCCATATGCTGAGCAGCAGTTGATGCTTTTCATTGCTTAAAATATCATTTAAGGGTCTGCATAAATGATCAAGGTTTGACTGGAGAGCAATGTAACAGAAGGAATATGTTCCTTATGAATGGAAAGTTTTCTTTATGTCTGATGGCAAAATACATTCATGAAATCATAACATAAACATATCTCAGAAATTTCAGTTACTTTTCTGTAGGAAATTTAATTTGTCCTTTGCATTTCTAAGTATTTTGAAGACTTTATAGCCATAGGCCCAGAACCTGTGAATTAAACTCAGCATTTTATTATGTTAAGGATGTGGCTCAATATATCTTGCACAAGGAAATTATAACTATAGTTAGAACTTTTGGACTTGTAGCATTTAAAGTACAGGCTAAGTATGTAACATTAGCATTTATTTTCCATAGTTTTTACTGAATAATTGGCAAATAGCTGTTATTTAGCATTTCTCACTATTTCATTTTGGGGGATGTTTTTGAATTATAGTGTGTGTAGTCCTAGATTGACAGAGAAATACAATTTTAGATCATTTAATGATAAATCTTTTTCAAGTTTTGTGGGTCTAAGATCCCTTGCTACGAAGACTTAATATTTCTTGTACAAGATCAGCTCAGGATGCAACACAATTGATAATGAACCCTTCTGTATCTCTGCTTTTGTCTGCTCCCTATTATAGTGTGAGTATGTATTGTGTAAGAATTGCATATGCTCATGGGAATCTCTGGATTGGCTTTCATATTAACAAGCGGTAGAAATCTCCTTTGTAAAGACTGTGAAATTTTCTGAATTTTAGTCATTCTCAGAAGATAATAAACACCAATACTGTTCACAGAAAGGAACTGTTCCTATTGCAGCATAGATTACAAGCTAAGTGAAAGCCAGATGAGGAATAGACAAGGTCTAGGTACTATCTGTCAAGACATCTGCACTAAGGTAATTCTAATAAGTTCTGCGCTGTAACTAATCTGGACTGGAAAATCCCATGGTGCTCAAATGAATACTGAAGCATAGCTTCACATAACAGCAATATTTTGAACTGTTCTTCATAAAAAGTTTCTGGGAGAGAATTCCACCTGTGACATCAGCTCTGTTTCAAGGCACATTGCTTCATGGTTTTCCAGATAAATCACTTTGCACGTTTTATTTTAAAAGTATCCAATAAAAATGTTTATAGTATTTTATTGTAAACAGTAGAGAAGACACAAAATACTAACCAGGCTTTATCTTTCACAAACTTAGATAAATAGCTGAGTAAAGTGATTGGGAGTTCTAGCACCATGATACAGGCAGTCCTCGCATGTTACCCCCTTTCAGGATATAATCAAATGCTTCATTCATTCAGGAGCTCTCTGCATTATTAATTGAATTTTCCTTTTTTGGTGCTCGTGACAGTTCTCGTTCCCTTTGACCATACTGAAAACCAATGAAAGTGAGCCTGGTTTTGCTGTCCCTAATCAGGAAAGCTGGATTTTCCTTCCAATATGAGCCTATAACTGCTGATTTTGGTGGACTGAGATCCTTTGTGAGATTTCTTATCCCTGCTCTTCCCACTGCCACTGTTTTCCTTTTTACAGACTTGTTTTTTTTAAGGAGTGGAAAAGATGAGCAGTAACCAACCACGAGTTGGTTCATACTGTCTTTAACAATAATTTTATATTTTAACAGATTTTTCCATTATATTACTGATCAAAGGAGGAAACCTCTCCGGTACCAACACCTATCAAGAGCTGGTCAGAAAAACATACGGTCTTGTAGGTTATCTAATTCTTTCAACTCTTCAATTTTTATATCCGTTTATTGGTAAGATCACGTAAAATATTAATGTTTAAGTTTTATAAATAACAAGTTTTTTCACATTACCTTATTCTTTCACTGGTTAAGTATTAAGAGCTCTGTAAAGAATATGCTGTTTATGCCTTTTTCCTATAAAGAAAAAATTAAAAATTACTTGGTATGTTCTGCAGAATGACTGAGGAAGAATTCAATGAATTGGAGGACCAGAATAATAGAAATGAGCTGAAATGTAATAGCAGAAAAATTCATGATCACACACCTAAAAACTAATGACAAAAGTAGCTATGAGAAATAGCAAAGAATTGATTCTGTTTTAGAATGAGTAACAGAGAACAGAATTGATGTGCCTGAAACAAAAGGAAAATATGACTTTAGGAGTGTACTGAATTAATATTTTTTCCAAAGAGGTAGTATTACTGTCATTGGAGAAGCCACTGATCAGATCTTGAATATTATGTGCTGTCATTGCTCTTCAAAAGCATTAATTCAGCCTCATACCCAATGAGCTACTAGAAAATTGGGCAGTCAAGACCCCTTTGAAGAAGAAATAGTAAAGAACAGGTATAATCTGGGCACGAATTAATTAGACCATAAGTTTAAAATAAAGTGATATTCGAATCAGTCTCCTACAGTAGTAACATAATTAAATCAAATCTTAAATAAGCTTGATATTTTCACACACGGGGCTGCAGGAGGTGGTGACTTGAGATACCAAGAGTCTGGACTTGGTGACCACAAAGTCCCAGATCAAAATTCTTACTTTGGGAATAATCAGTCTGAATTTCCTACAGGTAGCTGAGATTTTTAAAGGAGTCAAGTTACTGTTACTGCAGGCAACAATGTTGCACATGTTGACTTAAAACAGAGTGTAATTACTACTTCATAGAGAATATGGAAAAGAATTGTAAAGATCTCAGTCCTTACTATGGAACTAGTTATGCATATGTATGTCCTTGAATTTATTTCTATAAGTAGTGTTAATGACTTACAATTTCACCAAAGTGAATATTTATGCATTAGTTAAGGTCAATACCTATATGTATGCTGTCTAAATGGTGAAGACCACATAAGTATATAAATATTTTGTGTGTATGCATACACACACATGCATACATATACACACTTCTAGTGTAGAATAAGATAAGAACGAAATATGAATGTTAAGGCTACAGTTCTTATTAATGAGAGGAAGGAAGGGAAGTCCATATCTGATATCTTCATCTATTTTCTCCTCCTTTCTTCTGGTTTAAAGATTTTGCTAACTTTTTACATGAGCTAGGAAGTCCTATGCAGTTGATTGCAGGACTGATTATTAGACTAACACAGGAACTTTACGAAATAGAAACAAGAATTTGAAAATAAACTGACAAAGAATTGCTGTTAGAAACAAACAATTTTAAAAAGCCTTTTTTTCCTCTTCTGAAGTAAGTTTATACGGCAAATCAGCACAACGGCCTTGCTTATCAGACTGGATTCTTACTTAGGTGTACCTGTTTAAAAAAAAATAAAATAAAGGGGACCATTAAAGAATTTTTTTAAATTTTGTTTTAAATCTGAAACTTAAAAATTATTGGTGCTAGCCAGAATTCATACAAGAGGGATAGTGGCATATAATCCTGAAGTCTACAAAATATGTCTATTAAATGTTTATCAAATATTTCATATTTAACTTGTACTAACAAAAAATTTTATTTTCTTTAAGCTATGATCAGTTACAACATAATAACAGGAGACACTTTAACTAAAGTTTTTCAGAGAATTCCTGGAGGTAAGATGCATTTGAAACATTCAGAATGGGGACATCCTGTGTCAGTCTGAAGTCCTATCTGTTACTTTGCTTCTAAATTACTCTTAAATATAGTTCAAGTTAAGATCTTGAAGCATATTTGTATGAGTGGTTTTTTGTCTTTGTTTTTTTTAATAAGTCTTTCTCAAATAAAAACTATGAATCCTAGTCCTTGGTTATCATTGGACTTAGTGAAGAGACCACAGGCTTCAGTGAAATACTAAGCAAATAGAAGGAGTCTTCCACAATGGTATATTTACAAGGTCATCATATTTTGTCATCTTTTCTAGATATTTCCCATAATAATCATTTTAATACTGAAACTGCACTTTATCTAGTGAATAATTCTGGATGACTTGCAAATAATATAATGGGATATGTGTGCATATGGATTTAATGCTTATGTAAGCATATCTGTAATAGTTGGTCATGAACTGCATATGTAATTTTCAGTTCTCTTAGATATTCACTGTAAAACCAGATGTGGCATTTTGAGCTTTTTAATTGTTACTTGTTCCTCTGCTCTAAGTTTTCACAGCAGAATCAGTGGAGCAGTTTGTGTGCATGCTTGCCATCTACTTTAACACAAAGCCAGCTAAGTTAAAACATTCTTCACTGGCAAATTAAACTAAAAAGAACATGTCTGCAATGAAGTGGAAATTAGTATTTGTATGAACTGTTTGATTTCCACAGGAGCACTATAATTTTCAGCAGGTGAAGCCTGCAAAGTGTGGATGCAGTCTTAACTGTCACACTCTCTTGTTCTGTGAATCAGGTTGATAGTGACAGCAAATATCTAATAATTTATATACAATACAGCTTCTGTAATAGGAGGAACCGCCAGCATGGCACACCTTTTCGCCTAGCTGGTAGAATACCTGCCTGGAAAGAGGTGGGAAAGCATATAATATATATGCTTTATTATAATCTCACATAGAATAGACGGAACTGAACACAGACTTTCAATGTCAATTGCCAGTCACTTTCTGGCCATAATTATTCAGCAAGCTTTCATTCAAGCCCATGATGCATGGTAGCCTGACTGAAACTGAGATATGCTTTATTTTAAGTTGTCATTGGCTTGAAAAAAAACCCACCAGTTGTACAAATAAATCCCACTGATTGCAGGGAATATTATTATTGTTGCCTTCACATGGTAATCTGTAGTTTGCAAGTGGAAGCCAGCTGACAGGAAGAAAGGAGGTGCTCAAAAGAAACCTCAAAATTAACTCATTTTAGGATCGTTCTTTAAGGATTTGCTTATCTTCAACAGCACAGTAATTGATGTCAACACACAGTGTCAAAAAATCCTGAAGAGTAAATGGCAGAAAGAAGTAGTAGAATGTTTTACTTGCAGTCTGCCAACATTGACCCAGGCATGATGAAAGAAATTAATACTAATCTATATGTAGAAATGCCAGACTTCCAAAGTATAATATATCCCATAAGTTATGCATTTGGTTTGAATTTGCAGAATTCTTGTGATTATGCACATGCTGTGTATGGCTTCCTCAAGGTTAGTTAATGCCTAGTCTTTATTTCAGTGTTACTTCTCTTGAATAAAGGGGATAAAAGCCTGGTCAACATCAGTGTTTGTTACTCCTAGCCTTTCAAATATAACTAAGCTGTTCCTTATGTCAGTCTCTTAGAGAAATAAATTATTTTCTTTTTTGCTTTAGTGGGACCAGATAATGTGCTTACTGACCGTCACTTCATAATTCTTCTTACCACCATCATCTTTACCTTGCCTATATCTTTATATCGAGACATAGCAAAACTGGGAAAGGTAAATCATAATAGCATTTGATATTTGGTTTACTTTTCTTATGCCATTAGAAAATAAGTGCCAGTCATAACAATGTATTTGAACTCAATTACATCTGGGTAGCGCATGTTAAATATTTTAGAAGTTCAGACTGTCTTCTGTCCCAAGAAATATCAGAAAACTTGGAATAGTTTAGGCAAAACTTTGGTCTCTATATGAATCACTGGAATTTTTCCATCTACTGCTAGTAGAACTCAAATCTTGTAAAGCACTGGGTGATACAGGCCTGGTCTTGAAATGCTGAACACTGTTGATTAGCAATGTTTAAATAGGAGTATCACTTAAAATTAGACAAATGGTTGCAATTGGCTAGTTACTCAAAAAGAATAACAAATTAAAAGATGATGATATAGGACAAGATTTCTAATTATAGATGTTTGACATGCGATATTTAGAACTTTACTTGGTTGTTAATTATTCTTTAAAAAAAAAAAAAAGTATATTATGCTGCTAAGAGGACAACCTTTCAGCAGCTCACTGACTGAATTCGTAATTTTACCTTTACAGGTATCTCTTATTTCTCTGATTTTAACCATTGTCATCCTGATTATTGTGGTGGTGAGAACAGTAATATTCAGTCCACAAATGTGAGTATTCTTACACTTGCCACAAAGTGAATTTTTCATCATATGTAATCTGTTATTTCACTATTACATATATCTGCATAGTTTTGGAACATGGCTGTTTTGGGAGAGACAGGTAATTGAAAAAATAAATCTATATTAACAGTAATACAAAATGAACTGCTAAACGTACTTTATCCTTTTTTTTTTTTTTTCTTCTCTTGCACATAAGCGAACTTAGAAAAAGTCTCAAAAAAACTACAAATTAATTGGTAATTGCAGGTGACGTGGCTAATAGAAGGTGGCTCCTGAATGGGCATGTGAGGTTGTCTGTCACTTGAAGTCTTTAATTTTGTCCATTATTGTCAGATGGCCTATATTGACAATCTTAAAATAGATAGTATCTTAGGAATATTTCTTTTTCTGTTAATACAATGATTTCATAATAAAAATTGAATGCAAATAATGAAAAGGAAAAAAGAGAACACAATAATAAAAACTTTATTCTGTCACTTGAGATAACAACAGTAGAAGCATGCAAAACTGTTTTCCAGCGCTCATACTCTACGAGTAGTATTTAATATTGCACATTAGAGTGTTCTAGACAATTTAGTACACATGAATGTGTGTTGTGGCAATATTTTTATCATTGTATTGCAAGAAAGTATTATGAATCTATTATCTTTCCTTTATGGCCTACAAGGTCTGTCTTTTTCCTTATCCTTTAAATGTGAAGATACATTAATAAAGATGACAAACCCTATTTCTGAATGTGCTTTTTTATTTATTGGAATAGTTTTATATAGTATTTCTAATGTTTCTGTAAGAAGTGGATTCTTCCACCATGATTGTTTCAGCAGTGTTACGCATAATTGTTCATTTGTCTTACTGCTGTGATACGGGGGCATCCATTCAAGATGGCTAGAATAGCAGTTTCTGAAGTTGTATGAGATGATGATGTCTGTCATCCCTAAAGTGGTGCACTCAGAACAGTGTGGGACTCCCCCCTGCCCCCCCCCCCCCATCTTTCTGAAGCAGCATGTTTTCCATGCTGTCTGGTAAAGGGTAATCTCAAAATCCCCAGTCAAAAAAGGAAGAAGCTATATATAATGGTTACCGATGACCTTGTTACTATGGTAACATTTCTTCTCAACAGTTGTGATGCACTGAAAATTATGGAATGCATGGCTTTATTTTTTCTTACAATAAGTAATGTTGGGTTTTGAGTGATTCTTGAAGTTTTACTTTTTAATTCTTTAGAGACTTCCATTTTTGCCTTTACACTTCTTGTTTTCAAAAATGCATCTAGCAAGTTGGTAAACTCTTAATCAGAACTTTTTGCCTCACAAACGTTTTATCAAGGTCTGTTTGTACTGTTTGCATTTTAGAGTTAGAAACAGACATATCCTTTAATTATTAAAAACCTCTCGTAATATTTTGTTAATGGTATAATGGTATGCCATCTCTTTTTTTGCAATGAGAACACTAATATATTTAAAATGGGTCCCATCTATCACAAGTGAAACAAATAACGCATTTACTGTGAATCCTTATTAAAATAAAATAGAAGTTGAAGTTTTCAGAGATTTAAAAAAATTGTGATTATGAAACACAGTCCTCAGATCTGTCATATAGGAAAAGAATTTGTACAATCCTAGATAAAGGCTTGATGGGACCAAGAGAGAATATTTAATCCCTACGGTTGTTACACGGCAGAACTGATTGTATACTTGTCATTGATGACAGGTGATTGTCTAGTTTGTTGTTGGCAATTCCCTGATTTCCCATTCCAGTTCTTAACTAGCCTTTTTTTATGAATTCTTTCTAAATGTGTATCGTATGTCTCTTTTACTGTATTTCATGTTGATTGCTTCTTGGCCTAACCGCAGTGGATATGGGCAGCAAACTGTTCATTATTTTCCAAATGCTTAAAAAACACCTGTGAAGAGCTGTATCTTGTCCTCCTTTGGTGATCCTTTCTATAGACTAAACAAACACAGTTCCTTTAGTGTTTCTCTTGTCATTTCCTGTGCTACTGAACATTCTCAATGGCTGCCTTAAGTTCTCTGTAAATTAAAGTGATATTGTGGTGCCCCAACTGCCTGTGGTATTCCCACTGAGGAGCAGAGAAGAAAGACTGATGTATCTTACGTGCAGAGTGTCTTGAGGTTCCTTTCAGCTGCATCTTTTGAGGACTGCCACGCTCCTGTTTATATAACCTAGTTTGATGTTTGCCTCTCTGGAAAATAGCATGACATTGTAGACATGCCTTGAGTTTGCAGTCTAACAGAAGCACAAGCCCTTCTCTGCAGAACTGTGAGCTGGCAATTTTTCCTTTCTTTTACTGTGTTCTTGTGAAGTTTGGGTTGTTTTTGCTTGTTCCCTCCTGCCCTGTTCTCGTGAAGCCTTTTTTCCCCCTGCACAACTGTAGAATTTGTCATTACAGAATTGAATACTGCTTTATCAGATGATTTCTCCATTTGCCAACATATTTATGATTTTTCTTTTTTCACCCTGTTCTCTAGCATGCTTGTGTTAACTGCTCATTTCGTGCTTTCTGTTAAGGGTGCTTCTTACTTTTTGTTCCATCATTCAAGTTACTGCTGAATACATTCAAAAGGGCTGGGCTCAGGTCAGGTTCCACTGGAATGCCATTCAGATATCTTCCCACTTTGATAATTACTCTCTGAGTAGTAACGAGTTTTCAGTTACCTTTCGATTTTTCAAAGTGAAGATTGCTTCCCTTTGAGAGGTATAAGATTATCTGGGAATAAAAAAAAACTGTCTTTTTGCTTAAATGCAATTCATGTTCTAGTTGAAAATTATATCTGTTATTTGGACAACAGAGAATATTATCTTTCCTAGAAACTTTCCACAATGTGTTAGATCATCAGCAAAACAACGATGTTATTACTGTTTTTCATGATTTGATGTGCTTGAAACTGTAGGCTGAAAACCAGCAATTAAGTCTTTGGAGTGTTGCATTTTTATTTTATTTACTTTTTTTAGTTGCTTTGGGAGTGGAGCGGGTTGTCCAGGGACATTATAGGAATGTTATTTTCTTGTTAGTTCTCAGGAGAAAAATAAAAATGTATTTATGATGAGGGATTATTTGGTTTAATTTATTTCCTCTTATGATAAATATGAAACTGAGGTACTTTTGTTGTTGTTGTTGTTTTGCTTTTGATTAATATCATCCATATGATTATTGTTGCCTGAAGGACATAATGAGCCTGCGGATAAAATCCAGTACTCTGGACCCAGAGTTTACTCTCAATAGTTTGAGATGTTGGATAAAAATACATTTTGATGATCTGTTCTTTACTTTATTTCCACCTGCTTATAGCTGGGTATTTTTCTACTGTGATCAAAAACAATGGGTTAGAACTATCTCAGCCTGTAAATATGCAGTATGTTAATACTGCATAAAATAACTTCATATTTCAAAGCTGAAACTTTCATTGCTGTAAAAAGCAATATTTTTTGTAGCTTATAAAGATGGATCATTTTAATTTGGTGTTCTTTTGGAAAGAATGTCATGATGTCAGTGTCTGCATAATACATAAATCTCTTGGAAAAACTTCAAGAGCATCTGCTACACATAAATAGGATGTGAGAATTACTCAACTGGCAGCTGATCACAGGGATGAAACACCAAGTGTTCAGGAAAATAACTTGAAAGTAGAAAGTTGATTCTTTCCTTCATATAAATAATCCAAGAGTAAGCAAAGATAAACTTTAATGTCTGATGAATTAAAAAATAAAACCTAAGCTACCATATATTTACAGAACTGCTAAGTAGTTCATTAAGGAAGAAAGAGGAATTAAAGCAGCTGTAACTAAGTGGGGATGACATACAGCTTTGTCTCATCTGTGTTCTTTAACAACCAGGATGACTTTGATTAATATAAAATTCAAGGCTGATGTGGCCTTACTCATTTTCTTTCCGTTACATTGATTGAAGTTATATTCAGCATCTATAAACTTTTTCAGTATCTTTAAACTTCTAAAGTTTAAACAAAAACTAAAAGGGTATTTTACCTTAGAATAGAACTGAATTGAAATTTTACAATTAGTTTCCTAAATGTCTAAATCATTGAATTAAACCTGAATTAATCTGCCATGTGTTCCTGGATTATTTTGATAACTGCCAGTTTGCACCTAAACTTGGTGCAAACTGGACTGATCTTCAATCCAAAACAATGGAAGTCTTTTGCTCATTCCAACATATAGGTCCCCTGTCAAACATATGACTTTGCTTCCTCTCTAGAAATTAACTGTTTTTTTTTTTTCCAGTCACTGTTTCATACCTGCAAGCTGGGTTGAGATCAGGGACATAGGTTTCTCTTGCCCTCCTTAAAGATATTTTGCTTCTGATGCACTCTGCTGCTGTATTATATTTGGCAGCATTTCTACATAAATGACAGAAAAGATATTTGCGTAGCATGGATGGGGAATGTTACACTGTAAATGTTTTACAAGAAGTAGAAGATATGCTAGTTTAGACTGCCAAATGAATTGGTCCAACTCTTACTCATGATCTGGGTGTGAAATGCCTGTTACCCTGTTAGGAGGTCTTAACCTTTGCCCAATTTATTTGTTCTTTTCATTTTCCCCTGTTCTTATGTAAATAAACATGAATATTTTCAAAACTTTTCTGAACTCATTAGTGTGTTTATTATGCTGTACTTTGCCTTAAGTATACTGAAGACTGAGGAGAGTTATTTTCTTAACCTCTAGGCTTTCTTCATTGCTAGGTTTCACTACCTTCCTACAGACAGTTCTAATTGTCAGTCTGTCTTGCTGTTCTCTTTCAGCTGAGACTTTTTCCTGTTTGGAATCTCCCTTGGAATGTCTTTTTATTCGATATTTTTTTTTTTCCAAGAATCACAGTTATATTACCTCTCCTACTTTTTGTTACAACTTCTACTAGGTATGATAGACAGTACAGCTCTCAACAAATGCATTTAGTATCACAAATGTATTTCTTCTGTTAACTTTCATTGTGTTTCATCTAACTACTTCTCCAGCACAAAAAAACACCTTTGTGTTCATGCAGGCATAGCCTGTGTTTTTATACACTGAGTGAGGAGCAGTAAGCTAGCTGGTTTTGTCATTCATGGATATTAGCAGCTACTGCTATTCTTGTATGAGCAGCAGTTAAAATCTTCCCCTAACAATTCCTCACAAGAATGTAGGTCAAACTGGTCAGAACAAAGGCCCTTCTCAAAAAAAAAAAAAAAAAAAAAAAAAAAATCTTGAACAGTAGCAGCAGGATTGAAAAAGCAGAATAGGTATAGTGTTACCTGGTATTCTTGTGATAGAGTGTTTCAGCTTATGGTATGCATCTGTCTACACGGACGCATATATTTGTATGTATGTATGTTTATCTTGACACTTGATATTTCCATTAGGTGCCCTTTGTCCTGTGAGTCATTTTCAGTGATTATTCACTGTATGGCTCTTCCATAACAGCTACTTTTACTGTCAGGACACAATTTTCTCTTTCCCAGTCTGAGGTCTTATTTTATATAGACACTTTCATGTCACCTGTACCCGTTTCCAGGAGCTTTGCATGAGTCTATGTCCTGCAGACTGGACTTGGGGGTGATTTGTTGTTGTATGGTCAGAACTCTAGAGCTGTTGACTGTTAGTTCTAAATGCTTAGAAATGAAATTTCTTACTCTGTTGCTTTCACTTCTTAGCTTACGTATCACATCTGTGCGAGATCCCTCTATTCCCAAGGTATGAAAATGTTTTTCAAAACACATGCAGCAGTATATGACTTACTGTAAGAAACAGTCATATACTCTTGCATATGTCATCTCTACCAATGTGCATTGTATGACATTGCAATCTGCTGGTAGTGTTCAAATCATGGATCTGAAATTCTTCCTTCATTCCGCAACTAGAATGGAAGGAATTTATCTTCTTATGCTACTAAATAAGCAGGATTTTGTTCTTTTGGATTCCTCCCTCCCCAAATAATAATCCTAATCTGATTTGTCATTCATCCGTAACACAAAGCTGTATTTTCGTCTGTTGCATATTGCTAGTGCATAAGCTAACACTGTGCAGGGGGAAGACTAGCTCCTGTAAATTTTCTTTTTAATTGATTATTTGTCTGCTTTATTGAAAATGTTGCAACTGAAATTCACATGCTTTCTACGTTCCATTGTTTAAATCCCTGTTTATAGGAGTTTATAATATAGCTATACTGTTGCACAGGATGTACCATTTTCACAGAAATTAAATGTTTCAGACAAAAGCATTCTTTATGCATTTCAAAAATATTTTGGTTTATAGGGTATTAAATAATCTAAGTGTTAATTATTAATAGAGAAGGGGTAAGGAGACTTTCACAAATTCTGTTGTCAAAGGATAATAAAACAAATTTTCATTCTGTGTGTTTGATATCAAAGCTGACCTCTAGTGGTTATGGAATGGAACAGTTGTAATGTTAGCTTTCTGTATTCTATTTTTATTTTGGAATATTATTGATTTTTTTCCTAATCAGATGTGAATGTTTTCCTGAAAAATAGTACATTCAAAATTATGAATATGAATTGTCCACAGACACCTCTAGTGATTTGAAATCAGTGGCATCAAGTTAAGGGAAGCTACAGCAGCTATAGAGGGTTGGAACTCCTATTTCACAAGACAAATGCCAGATATCTCTATTTCATCCATAGTATTTATTACATCTACATGCTGAGTCTGAGAATGCTTTAGGAGGGCCATATTCATCTGCTTAAGACTAGAAGCAGTACGTTATAGTAGTCGAGACAAGATACTGCATCTAAGTACAAAAAACTGAACTTGATTTTGATTCTCAGGTTCTGTTCACTTCAAAGTTAAGCTTAGCAACCACAGCTTAAGAGCTGAAAAGTTGCTCGAAGTCTGAACGGAACGTGCATTAGATGCTCAATCTGCTTTTTTAATATAGAAAAGGAAGGATTGACTATTTGAGCGCTCATGAAATAGTAAGATATGAGTTCTGAAAGAGGAAACAGCAACATCTTTTTTATCTTTTTTTTTTTTTTTCTTCCTTTTTAGCAGGTGGGGATGGAGTTTAAACATTTGAAAGCAGTGAAACCTAGCATACATAGCATATGCCCCTACGCTGTCAAAACCAGCTACTTATCACCAGATAGAGGGGGAGACAAAGCTGCCATTGTTACCTTCACAGAGCTGCCTGAGTGCCATACTGCTTTCTAGGACAGTAGGAGAACAGCAGTTAAGGCCTCAGGTGGCAGCAGCTTTCCCTCTAAATAAAACAGAGCAATCAAAGTTAGCAGCAGCCAACTTTTTAAGAGCAAGCTTCTCTGTACTGTTCCTTTGTCTGTGCTTTAATATTACAAATAAAATGTTCAACTGGCTTGTGAATTTAAACTGATATTTTTAGCAAATTGTAGTTCTGGAAAAGGGTGTTTTGTGTCCTTCTCCTTTCCTTCGTTTTGGTTCTTCATTCAGAGAGGAAGTTAATGCATCAAATGGATTTTAACAAAGTTTGTTGATAGTTTTCTGTGGTCCTCCTCTAAGAATTACAATTACCACAGGTCCAAAATTGCGGGCGTATCTTAGAGGAGCAGATGTAGGGGATATTACATTCTTGCCTGATTATAAAAGTCTCCATGTACTCTCTTACACTGTATTTTATCACTCCTTTGGGAACTAGCAGAATCCCTTTACTACGAGGAATAGTTGGAACAGGTGTAAAGAAAGGCAAACTGCCTCATATGATTTGTAGCCTAGGAAAAAAATCTCTCTAGACTGCATGGTTTACATGTGCAAATTCAAAGAAATAAATTGCCTCTAAATAGTCAGAAGAGATTTTGGGTTGAGATAACCTTAGTCAGAATTAGTAACCGTTTTTACCTTCCCTGTTGGTGTTTCTTGGTATATAATGACTTGAGTTTATTTACAAAACTGGTCACTGAAACAGGCTGACATTTTTGGCTGTAAAAATTGGTTACAGAAATACTTTAATCAAAACAAGGGAGGAGAGAAGGGTATCTCCCTAGTTTCAACTTACTATTGATGAACACTGTGGCCTGCTTCAGAGAGTTCTGGAGATCTGACTAGCAGTTCTGTGTTACAGCATAGTGTTTTAAATTTTTTTTAATAACTGATAGTTGAAAAGAGGATAATCTATTAAAACAAATGTCTGTTTTAGACCCAAATCAGAAAATGCATGGATATTTGCAAAATCAAATGCAGTACAAGCCGTTGGGGTGATGTCATTTGGTAAGTAATTTTTTTAATATTTTCAATATTCAGATCAACTGTAAGAAATTATTTAATATTTTGGACCTAGAAATTGCATATTTTAAATTGTATTTTTTTTATATTCATGTTAAGCTGGTTTAGAAAACAATGAAGTGACATTGAGTCATCCATAGGTGAATTTAATTGTTACGGTTTAAGACATTATCCCCATCCATTGCCCATCTGGCCCCAGAGGCTGTTCCCACTGTAGCAGAGACAGTGGTGTGGCATGTGAATCGAGCTCAACTGTCCAGGTCATCTTAAAACACCTGCACCAACAGGGTTGGTCTAACTGATAAACTGAGGAGGCTGTGATTGTTCTGCATTGTCTTGGATAACCCCTACCAGAAAAATCTTAGACTGCAATGTGTGCATTTGCTAGAGAGTGCATGTTGCTTCCCATTTCTCACAATGAACCATTCAGGTGAGTCTCAACTCACCTCCGTTATCCTCATTCTAAAATCTGTTCCTGCCTAGAGGATCTGGTATATTACTTCTTGTTAATGCTGTGATAATCTGAGGCCTCCCAATGCTTCCTGCTGCCTAAAATGGATGTCACAGGAAGTCTGAAAGTAGCAAATGGCTCTGTGGTTTTAAAAAAAAAAAAAAAAAAAAATCTCAAAACTGCTGTTGGGTTCTGAAGCAGAAGAAGAGCAGGAAGAGGAAATAGAGGTGGAATAGAGGTGAGGAGGGTGGGAAATGGCATGGCGTTTTAGGGTAGTGTAATCAGAATCATCTCAGGATGAATATAAACCTTCATCAAATAAGTAAGTAAAAGTTCAAGCCGTTTATCTTTGCCACTCATTGCAGGATTAATGTTTGTATTTAATAATGAGTGGATTCAAACCGTCCTGTGTCTCTTCTACCTTGGAATATTCACTCCATAAATTTTATATGCATATATGCATGAATTCATACATTTGCTTTAACTGTTATGTGTGTTTCAGCATTCATCTGCAACCATAACAGCTTTTTAATATATGGGTCTCTGGAAAAACCCACGTTAAAGAACTGGTCTCGAGTCACACATGTGTCGGTCTCACTTGCTGTTGTTATCAGTGTAGTGTTCGCTGCATGTGGATATATGACTTTTACAGGATACACAGAAGGTAAACTTCTTGATCCCTCATTTTTAGTGCTTGCTGTAATCCTTTTATTTCCACCTTTCTGTCTGACTTTTGCTGTTAATATCTTGGTGATCATAAAAATGCCAAAATCATACTGTATTTGGACAGAAATAGTTAGGACATTCCTTGTAGTTGCCCAACAACCAAAACAGGATACAAAGGTGTCAGCTACATGCTAATAGGTGTCAGATTCCCAAGTTTAAGCTTCACCAGTGAAAGTCCCCTATGAATACTTCCCTAATCAAAATACTTCTGAGTTCTAAACAGCTGTAATTTAGCCACATGGTCCACTAGCAGAGAGCAGTAAGAACAAAAATGGCCTTGATTTTTCTACAGGGTGACTGGCATATATTTCTGTACATTCTCCTGTATCTTTTCCTGTCTGTGCTAATAGAGTATCCTAGCTCTGACTTAGAGATATTTCCTATCTTTATAACAGATGTTCTGCTGTAACTAATCCTACTGTCACCTTTGTGTGTTTATGAATATACATATATGTATAAATATGTGTAATCAATGTTATATCATACTATTTAACATCATTTTGTTGAAGTGGAAAAGGTGCTTTCAGAAGAACAAGGCATAAATTTGGTCAGTGCATTAGCTTCTTCAGGAAAAGTACACATTTCATAAGCAAGCAGATTTTCTGTTATTTACTAGTGCTGTTCCAAATTGTAGGAGAAGGCTTCCAAGCTTTTTCCATTCCTGGTGAGCAGCAGCGTGTAGTTGAGCACAGAGGAATTGTAGGATGGAGGTTACTGGTTGATCTGTCCTGCTTTTTTCCTGCCTCCAGTGCTGTTTATGCAGAATAACTTACTGTCCTAGATGCAACTGTAGCTAGACTAAGTGCAAACTGGCTGAGATATTTCAAGTATGGAAAGCTCTGACTGCAGCTGTCCCTCAGCGTATGACTCTACTGTAAGCAGGTTCCTTCTTACCTTCTGTCTCCCCTGTCAAAATGTTTTGGCTGTTTTCTGTAAAGTACACTTTATTGCTTCTTCAGTGCCATTGTGATGCTAAAAGTAGAAAATCATAAGATGGTATAGTAATTGGGTAGAAAAGACCTGGTACGTCATCTGATCACTGTCTTGCGGTGCCTCTTGTGCCTCAGAGATCATTATTTGAGATTCTTTGTGGTAAACACTAAGCAAGATGATAATTTGAATTCTCTAGCAATGCTTTTGTTGTTAGATGTAAGCAGATTTGCTAAGTAATAATCCATATGTTTATAATGAGTTTTCAGGGTCACAATATTTGAAATTCTTCACTACAGCTTACCAGCTATGATTAGATACTATCAGGGAAATGCAGTTCTCCAGAGGTAACTCCCTGATCTTCCTTGTGTGATTGTTGTTGTTCTAGGAATTACGTTTATAAAGGAAATGTATCTTTTATATACAAGCTTTCTTTCTGAATCTGTCACATTTATTTAAACAAACACCAGCATCTTGTATAAAATCTGTGCTAAGGGGAAGATAACAGATGACAAACTCTAATGCGTGTATGTTAAAATATTTTTGAAAGATAAATGCTACTTGAAATAAAAACACTGCTTCTAGCAGGATAGGGTGAAAATTCCTCCTGGATGTAACTTGTGACTGTAACTACAGTCTCTTGATATGTGTCAGAAGAGGGGATCAGAAGGTCTTAATTACTCCAGTAACTTACACTTCAGTTTGCAAAGAGGCAAATGACACTAAGTGTAAACTAATTGATGTTTTGCTATGCCTCAGGAGATATATTTGAAAACTACTGTAGAGATGACAACCTTGCTACATTTGGAAGGTTTTGTTATGGAATTACTGTAATTCTGACCTTCCCCCTTGAATGTTTTGTGACCAGAGAGGTAAGCATTTATTACATTCTCCCTTTAACAATGTTGATACATATTAATAATATTCTCACATTATTAATACATATTGTAGCTGAAGTCAGTGGTTGATCTGTAATAAATATCAGCATATCCTATCCTGCTGCATGCAATGACTATGAGGTACTAGTTGTACTGTTTAGATTCTGGCAATAAAATGTTGTATTACATTTATTATAATATTATCCAATATTATATGAATAATTACTTAATAATATCAGGACTGCTTGAAATTCCAAGTTTGGCATAAATGTCACTGTTGTTATGTTGAGAATAGTCGAAAATAGCCTACTTATCATGCTTACTAGTTTTGCTTTGTAAAAGTATCTCCATCTTGGAAATCCATCTGTTCAATAAATAATTGTAAGTGGTTTTTATTCTGTAGTGGGCAAATGAGAAGAAAGTAAGTATACCCTAAATCCTGCAGGTGTAACTAAGTCAGTCTTGCAAGTGTTCTGCAATTTTAGTAATGCTTGTTACGAGTTATTTGTGGAAACGAATGAAGATGTTTTCTTGAAGCAAGATAGGTAAAGTTCAGTGTGTGTATTCTCACCCATTGTTTTAGCTTCATAAGGGTAGAAGAATTGGAACAAGCTGTTTGTTAGCATAAAGAGCAAAATCAAGGTTTAAAATTGTGGTTCTGTTTCAGGTGATTGCCAATGTATTTTTCCATGGGAACCTCTCAACAGTTTTCCACATTGTTGTGACAGTAATTGTTATTGCTGTGGCGACTGGTGTATCATTAGTGTATGATTGCCTTGGAATAGTTTTAGAGCTAAATGTAAGTGAACCTGTGTACTCTTTTATTTAATAAATCACTTTTTTATAAAACAGAACTCTGAAAAATCCACAGCTCTACTGAAAATCTTATGATGTAATTTGTCATAGTAGTCAGTAGAAGTGTTAGTAGGAAAAAGGGAATTAGTCACTGGTTCAAAATTGGATAACCAAAGGAGAAAGGAAGTTCAGGAAGTAAAGTTCCTATGGTTGGGGAGGGCTTTTAGAACAGTTCTGGAGATACGGCAAGTGGCTGTGACTTACCAAATGTATTTAAACTGCAGTGGAAATCACTAAAATACTCAACTGTATTGCAGGAGTGAATCTAGCATTTCTGTCTCTAATCCCTGCTTCTGATGATATTGGCAGATTACTAAACACTGGGACAGATCCTAAGGACTGCCTTGTGCCAAAGGGGCAAAAAACAAAGCAGGGCCTGGGGGGAGAAAGAAAGAACCAGTAGTAGTGAGACCATAGAGATAGTAGCTGGAATATTTCCCTGCTTTGGGGTTAACAGGGAGCAAAACTGAGTAATTTCATAACCTGAGTGTATGATTTTTAGGAGGAAACTGCTTTATTTGCCAGCAAACATTCCTGTGTCTGGTATCGCCTCATAGCAGAGATGGAGCTTACCAGGCAGGCCACACATGGCACTTATTGACTTGAACCAGTTTTAACACATTTATGTAACTTTTTTGGTTGGCTGGAACTGCGATGTAGTCTACTGGAGTCCTAGACTACAAGTTAGCAAAGTAGACTTCCCAGATGAAGGCAGTCTGTTTTGACACAGAATGTACATTTAATTGAAGGAAATATTAAAAAAAAAAAAAAAAAAATCCAATCTACATTTATGATAAACATTGTTTGTCTTAACAGTTTACCTTCAATTTCAGGTCAGCTATGTTTAATAAATAATGCAGATGTGGAAATATCATACTCCAGGATATAAAAGTCAGAAGGTAGAGAAAACTTTTTAAGGGCAGCCTTTGCTTCTTTATAGAAATATTTTAGAATTGCCACCTTACGTCCCTGTCTGTGCATTCATTGATAATTTCAAGCCATATAGTGCATGCTTACCTACAACTGATAGAACAAAATGGAGGGAGTTGTTCTTTATGCTACATGATACAGATATTTGTATGTACATTATGATATATGTACACTGTTCTGATCCACAGTGCAGTTCATCTGCTAACCAAGCAGTACTGAGTGATTTTGTAGAAGTGATTTAGCAGGTCATGCTTGCACTAGTATTATAGAACAGGTCTGAGTATTCCAATTACCCTCTATTTAAAATAATCACCTACATAGTTTCTTCTTAGTTAATCCTTTCCAAATTATAACTAGTTCAAAATAAACAATTTTCCTCTTGGTTTGGTCAAGATGCATGTTTCCATGAAAATCTCTCATTCCTAGCGTCTGTTGGTAATTTCTTTTCCGTCTTTTTTTCCCTTCTCTTTTTACATTGAAAATGCAGAACAATCACCTGTGTGTGTATCTACATACCAATAAAAGTATTTAAATGTTTGCATACATACATACATGCCTATTCTGGCCAAATATCTGAATACTGGTATAATGAACCTAACTATGGGTGCCCATGTATGTCTATATATGTAGATGTGTTTTACATTTATGCTATGGTATAATATGTTAAGAATAGATTTACACCAGAGAACTGCCAGTGAGTCTTTCTAGCATGAATAAATATGGGTGATTCCTATTTGCAATTAAATTGTTTTAAAATAATCACTCAAAAGCAAACATTCCATCAATGCAATGTCTTTACTCAGAGAGGCCTAAGCAATTACTGAATAGTCAAGCTGATAGCTTGATTCAGTTACAAAGAGAAGCTGATAGCCAGGCATTTGAGTGGGTAGCTCATATCTTGTGGTTTGTTGTTTTTCCCTTTTAAAGACAGAATTTGACAATACAGCTGTATGTATTTATTGGATGTAATTGTTGCGCTTAGAAAAATTGTTCAGTCTTGATATCCACAAGCAGAGAAAAATGAATAGGCAAGAGTCTTCGCATGTGAAAGAAAGATAATCTACCCAGCAGGCTTTCTGTCCTGCAGAAGAGCTGTCTTTTGGCTCTTCACCACAGATGGCATTCGCTGCTGTTTCTCTGACTCTGCTTACTTTTTCCTTGCTTTCTGGCTTTAAAACAAAACACAAGCCATTGTGTTTGCCCTGTGATAATTCCCCAGGGAGACTGTTCTGTCCTATGGGAGTCAAGGGTCCAGGGATTTTGCTGTGCTATTCTTTTACTGGGATGCTGATTTGTGTTGCTTCACATACTTTAGAGTCTCGAATTTTATGAAGAAGATACTTTGTGCATGTACCTACTTTTGATGTCTGTACTGATCACTGTTAACAGGTTCTACCATAAAAAGTTTGTACAAACAATAATGCAAAGATACTCAGTAGGCTGTATTACTACCTCACCGTAATTAAGCTGAAACATAGTGTTTGTTGAGTATGCAGCAAAGTAAATGTTCAAAATTTCTGCATAAAAATGCTCTCTTTTGGCATGTGACTCATACGTTAATCTGCAGTGGCTTTACTATAAAAAGCATTTAAGCAGGTGCTTTTTATCTGTCCCTATCTAAGAGAGCATTTAAAGAGGAGCTGAATTTTTAATAAGAGGGGAGGGGTTTACTTTCTCAAAGGGAGCTTTGCTTCCATAGGGAAGTCAACCTAAATCAGGTCATAAATGTAGAAATTGATCAGAATTCTTTGAACTGCTACATGATGTTTCTACTTTTTTTTCTTTAAGGCAGAATTATATCTAGACTCCTACATGGAATGATCTTAAAATATTTTAAGTCAGTTGCAGTATTGCAGAACTGTAATGTTTGAACTTTTACTGTGCTTCTGAAGCTGAGAAACTTCTGATAATCGGATTTAATAGTACTTGCAACATAAAATATTATTGTGTATCAGCAAAGCAAAAGCATTTAAATAAATCTGAATTATTTCAAATAGTTTTACAGATATTTTTGCAAGTTATTTGTGACTTTGAAAAGAAAGTTTTCCAGATAGCAACACTGGGAAAGGCCTCTGTTCTCTGGCTTTACTGTTGCATCAATCTAATCACAACCATTTAAAAACTTAGGTTTTTGTTCTTCACATCTAAATATACATGCTTATGAGGGTTTTTTCTATTGTTCTTTCCCACACACAGGGAGTTCTGAGTGCTACCCCACTTGTTTTTATCATCCCAACAGCGTGTTATCTAAGGCTGTCCAAAGAGCGATGGAACCATTCAGATAACCTCATATCCTGCCTGGTTCTTGCTGTCGGTGTGCTAGTGATGACAGTTGGGTTCGTTTTGACTATCTTGCATCCCCAAGAATGTAGCCATGGAAAAGAAATGTTCTACTGCTTCCCTAGTAATGTTTCTTTTCACAACAGTACACTTCCACCATAGGTAGCACACCAATCTCCAGACTCGATCAGGTACATCTTGCAGCAAGACATACATGCCAGTTTAAAGGAGAGTGGAACAAAGAGCTTTTATGGTTTGGTATGCACTAAGAATTTTAAACTGTATAACTGTATTTACATACTTGGTTTTATGCTGCCATCCTTTTCCAGATAAGACTTAAGTTTTAGCTGTTGAAACAGAAATTCTCAGAGGTGCCTTTCAGTAGACATTACTTGAATAACTTGCAAACCTATCAAAAAAGGCTGCATTTTTTTAACTTAGTGTGCAATGCTGCTTAAAAGCTATAAATGAAATATTTAGGAATGTAAACATCTCCCATGTTTCATTGCTGTCATTTAGTTTTTATTAATTTTATAATCGTTTAATGTATATTTATTAGCACACTATAGTATGGGTTGGGTTTTTTTGGTGTTTTGGGTTTTTTTTTGAAGTCCTGAAAAACATATGTCTGGGTCTCTCTCTGTGTATTAAACTTCTGCTGTTAAATTGAAAGACCCTTATTAATTCTGTCTTTGATTTTGCAATAACTGTCCTTTAGTGCTGAAAACATCCCTTGTACTAGGTCTTGAGTCAAGGGCACTTTTGTATTCTGACTGAACTGTAGCTGATATAATTCAACTGTAACTGTTACAATTTGTGGTATTCTAATTAAAAGACTTTGCATGAATAAATCCACACAAGGGAATTTAAAAAGATGAAAGTAAACAGCCTTTGTAAAAATTTCAAGATTGACAGAGAAGAAAATGACATGCATAACAAACACATCTTACATTTATAACCCTATTTATTATTTCTGAGACTGGATTGAAACATTGCTATATGCCAGGCATGTGCAGCTTGAGCAAATTCTGTAAGAAAACATTCTAAACTTGGTTATCATTCTAGTCCTCTGATTCTTTTCAATATATGGCTATTGATTTTGTCATGGTTTGTTAAATTTTGGTGACTTCTTATGTTCTCCAAAATTAATTTAACATTAAGGATTCATATATATGTGTGTGTGTGTATGTACATATAAACATATGTATATATAAAAATATACACACACACACATGCCTATAGAATATGAGTAATTTGAAGTTGAGAATGAGTAATATGAGTATCCTTTATATCAGTGCTGGGATTTTGAAAATGTTTTGTTATCAAATCAAACTGTGTACTTTGAGTTAGTTTTTGTATTATTATGACCATTGTGGTTCCTTTTGCAAACCATTCTTTGACAACTAGATGTATAATGCTACTCTATTTTTATGCTGCTAAATGAGGTGGTGATGGTTTTTGTCCAGTTCATCCTGCATGACAAAGCTATTTCATTCAAGAATTCTAGCTAAATAGATATTTAAGAAAGGGTCACTAGTTGATGATAATACTCATAAGAATAACACACTTCTTAAAAGCAGTGCATTCATAATAAATGTTTTAAGTATTGAGTTTTTTAGGGGTGGTGAGGGTTTTTTGTTTGTTTTGTTTGTTTCTCTTTAAGTTAAGCTATTAACTAAGTTAACTAAGCTATTAACTAAGTTAAGCTCTTTAAGTTAAGCTATTAGAGAGAACTGGAAGTGTCATTCTGCTTTAATTTCCCTTCATAGAGTGAACTTTGAGGGTGATAATTTATCTGCTGTCCAGATACCTGGAGAATATTTTTCACCACTTTAGATCCAGCAGTAGCTGATTTTGTCTTAGCTGTGGTTGAGTAGTCACTGGATGGATTCCCCTTCTATGCCAAATGGAGTTAAATAATATTTCCTCATGACAGCTGATGAGATCTTTCTGATGAATCGGAAATCTCTCATAAGCTTTTCTGTTCTTTTTTTCCTGATTTTTTTTTAAATTTCTTTTGTTGAAGTATGTTACCCTGTTTCAAGTATTAATTATAAGTTATTCTTGCATTAGAGGGTCAATGGAATAATTTATAGGATGCATTGTAGTATTGCCTGTTCAACTTAAAGATTCTACTGAGGCTATGTCAATGTTAAATCATGTTTACATTCCCTTTATGAAGGACAAGTGTTTCTATGCCTTTCTACTTTATAAATGCAGATTTAAAGAAAATTTGTTTCATGATGCTTCATAATTTGAAAAGTGTAAAGTCTGAGGTAGTAATGGTCAGTTAAATGTTTTTATTGCTGATAAAGCTTCTTTTGCTCTTAAAAATTTCTTTTGCCAAAACTAATCGCATTCATGCAATCATATGCTCAGTGGTTTTCATTCATGAATTTGCTAGGTGACGATGGGGCTCTCCCAGCCATAAATATACTGAAAGAGGGAAGTCAGACATCATGGATGCCAGAATTTAAAGTTAACTGCTGTTTGGCTAATGGCTTTATGGAAGCTTTGGTTCCTTCCTTTCCAGTATTGCATAGTGTAACTTACATTTATTGAAATGGCAAATAATAATAACCTGATATATGCTTTCTTAGGACCTAGGAGGTCTGAATACAGAAAGAAGCACCTCTTTATTTCATAATAAAAATTGTGATAGTGTTTTTTGGAAACAGTTAAGACTCCCAAAAATAGAGTTGTTGCTATCATCAAAAGCAATACAAAAAGCATTTAAGGATATAAAAATAAAGCTGTTATAAATATGGCAGTAGGTAGTCTTGATGCAACAGAAAAGAAAGAGATGTAAACTTAAAAGGAAACATTACAGCAAAGAAAGTACAACCACACTAAAGAACTACTAGCAAATATACTTACTTGAAGCTTCAAGCAGAAGTGTCTTTCTGTGACTAAACAAATAAGGCAAAAGCAGCAATTTACAATCTGGTAGTTTTAATGCAGCTCACTGAGAATGAATGAAAACTAGTTGCTACCTGTGTTATACTCTTGGACAGACTTTTGCAGTCAAAAGTATACACCTTATATTTCTAGGTACAAAGCAGGTTTTGTTGGTAAGCTAGAGGTATTTAGCATTGCTTAACTACTGAACAAATCACAACCTCTGGCTCTTTATATTTCAGTATAATAAAGTTTTCTTTTTCATCTTAGTATCTTTTCAGATTTTTATCTTGGGTTGTTAACAGTGCAGACTGGGGCTTGTTCTAGCTTTGTAAAATCCATTGGGGTGCTTTCACTGGCCTCAGCATGTGCAGGATCTTACTGCTACCATAGTACATCAAGCAGAGGTGTGCTGTGCACAAAAGTGGAAGGAGTGCTGGAACTCCAAATGCTCTGTGGTGACAGGACTTCACGGACTCCAGGCAGAGGGAGAACAGCAACGTTCCACAAGCACTTGCTGGCAGAGTTTTCACATCAAAAGCTGGGAGAATGACTCACTATTTCTTCCATGTTCCTCTCTCCAGCTGAGAAGGCATTTCAGGACACCAGATGTACAATTACCATTCTTACAGGAGCTAAGCAGACAGTTTCTAACTTTTTAGAGCAGTGTGCTTCCTATCAATCACAGACTTCCACATATGCACAAAATATTTTCTCTCTGAAAGTTTGTCAGATGAGCAAACCGCATGTACTACAGTGGACTCCCTAGAGAATTTTCCTTCTTCCTCAACTTTCTCTTATGGAGCGGGGACAGAATGGCTCAGGTTTGCTAAGTGGACATAATTCTATGTATTTTTCACACATAAAATCTTTATATCTCATATCACACACGTTATCTGGATCCGATAGATCTATTTAGTAGATGTATCATCTATTTAGTAGAGAAACTATTTAGTATTTGTGACTCAGTAGCAAACAAAACTTAAATGTAGTGTGAGGATTTATTTGGACTCTGGTGTGAACGCTGCATGGAGTTAGGGAAAAAGACAAAAAAAGTGGCAGACTAAACAAATGTATTGTGAGTGCAAAACATGAGATTGAACCCATTCCCATAGCAGGAAGGAGGGAGAAATCAAAAACCAAACATAATGCACAGAAGGTTTATATTTTTATAGTAGTTCTGCTACATGAAGATCTAATTTTAAAAAGCAATTCTTGAGTTTCAGCCTAGAAACTATGTTGCAACATTTGTTGTTTGGATTTTTTTTTAGAATTGGCATAAATTCTACAAAGTAAAGGATTTGAATTCAGGCCAGTGAAGGAAATAAGTAGAAGCTGTCATTTGGTGCTATTGGAGAAGATGAGATTCAGGTACATGCTTAGTACAAATTCAACATTTGACTCAAAACTCTTCATGGAAAGAAATTAGATTATTTGATTATTCCTCTGTCTGCTTATTTTTCTGTTCCCTCCCAGCTAAATGTTTATTCTACGTACTTCATAAGACAATAACATATGGAAAATCTATAGTTGCTCTCTGAAATTTCAAAATCACATGCAGCAGGCATTCAAGAAAACCAGATCAAAATTCTTACTTTCACATGTTGTTATCTAAAGGAGACAGTGGCCACTAAACACTGGAAATTCCCAATAAAATTCATGGACTTACTGAATTCATACAGGTACTGAAGTAATGAGCTGAAGACAAAAAAAAAAAGTTAGAAACTAAGTGAAAATTACTATTAGACACCGTAGGAATAAAGTACAGATGTCATTCTGTAAAACTTGCATTAGGTGGGATCAGGCAAATCAGCTTTCAATGGGAAGCGTATGTCTGCCACAAGCAGGACACTTGGCAGACTCAGCTATAGTAAGTAGAAAGCTCTATACTGAAATAATTCCACGTAGCCTGCTTCAGCTTCCTCCTATTTTCCTTTGACTCTTCAATGGTGTCTTGATGGCAGCAGGAGAACGGACAGTGGTGATATTGCTGTCTTGCCAAGACTGAGTGACTGAGATTTTGTGGTGGTTGCGTTGTACGTGTCTGTCATGGTTTAACCCCAGCCAGCAACTAAGCTCCACGCAGCTGCTCACTTACCCGCCCCCTCCCGGTGGGATGGGGGAGAGAATTGGAAGGGCAAAAGTAAGAAAACTCATGGGTTGAGATAAGAACAGTTTAATAATTGAAGAAAAAAAAAAAAAAAAATTCTAGTGAAAAGGAAAACAACAACAAAGAGAACAACAAAACCCAGGAAAAACAAGTGATGCAACCACTCACCACCTGCTGACCAATGCCCAGCCCAGCCCCAAGCAGCGATCGCTGCCCCCTGGCCAACTCCCCCAGTTTGTGTACTGGTCATGACGTCATATGGTATGGAATAGCCCTGTGGCCAGTCTGGGTCAGCTGTCCTGGCTGTGCCCCCTCCCAGCTTCTTGTGCACCCGGCAGAGCAGGGGAAGCCGAAAAGTCCTTGACACTGGTGTAAGCACTACTTAGCAACAACTAAACCATCAGTGTGTTATCTACATTATTCTCATCCTAAATCCAAAACAGCACTATACCGCTACTAGGAAGAAAATTAGCTCTATCCCAGCCGAAACCAGAACAGCATCTCTCATGAGTTGTGTTTCTAGGGGCAGGGGCTATCTTATTTTTTTTCTGTGTTCATATACTGCTTAGTACAGTGGCTTCTGATTGATGACAAGGCCTCCTAGGTGCTGTAGTAACATAAGCAGTAATTATACTTTGACCATATTGTGCTGTTTTTCTATCATATTTTGTCCCTATCATGAATGAGTAACATAAATATGGCACTGGGTGACAGAGGATCCCTTTGCTTTTATTTTTGGTTCATCTATTTTGGGAGGAAAAAAGGCTTGGAAGATGTCTCCATACTTGGTTTACTGCATTTTGTGTCTTTTCTGAAAAGGATACAGGTGTCAAATACCTTATTTATGTAGCCAAAGCGGTTAATAGTTATTCTAGTGTTTGTAGTGCTGCATGAGAACTCCTGTGAAAAAAGCAGTACCCTGCCTATTATGCAGAATATGTTTAAATACAGGGCAGTCCTGGCCCTCTTGGAACACTAATTAGCTCATCAAAGGAGGCATGGCTGGGGTCATGTGACATTTGATGAAGTGAGAACTGTCTAATTTTGGCCTTCTTTCATATCAACTCATTTGGAAAGATAATTTTGAGGGCAAAAGACAAGTATTTTCTTTTAAAGCCAAAACTGACTGCTTGGATAAAATTTAAATTATTAAGATACAGGGCAAAAAAGTTACATGATTACAGGGACTCGTATTTAAAACTCTCTCCCTTATACTGAGCACTAGCTTTTTCCTTTCATCCTACCTTTATAGATCATGTTTCTAATGAACTTCAGCAAGTAAGTTGCAGGCTCTTTTCTATCATATTGTAAGAGATACGTTAGCTGAGAAGAAGCAAATAGAAACGTCTTCCTACGCTGTTTGACTGAAGAAGTCACTCGACTAGGCACTAACATTAAAAAAAAACTGGAAAAGAGATTATAAAACATGAACTTATTTAAACAATGTTCAGGTCACATAAATTCACTTTTGCTCATTTGCTCCTTCTCTTTGCATCTTTTCTGTTTTATTTTTTCACAGAAAGGATTGGCTGTCTTTTGAATCAGGTCCTTTTATATCCCAGCTCAGTGCTCTGATGTGTGAAGCGCAAAGTCTTTTTTCTTTTCCATCTATTTTTCTTTACGTTAAAATTCTTGGCATTGGCCTACTACAGAATAATAGATGTCTTAAAATAACATGAGTTTTCACAGAACAATTATTACCTTCCCAGGACTACGTAGCTAGCTGTCTTCCAGAGAAGAGATAAATCCCTAAAATTAAATTTTGAAGGAGGTAAGATATAAATAAGACACTACCATAACACGGTGTTTTACAGCATTTTAAATTAGCGGCATGCTGTACGCTGGCACCAAACATTTGTAACAGTGCTGATCTGCCTGCAGTGTGAGACAAATGATGCTTTTAGACTCCATTCATATATTTAACAGTATATATTAAATCTGTTCCCATCCAATGACTGGGCAGTGGGTTGAAAAAAAAAGATAGTAATTTTTAAACTATACAAAAAGATTATGGTATAGCCCATTTTGTGCAGAAATCTTATTATCAAAACAGTTTATAGAGTGCTGGTCCTTCCAGAGACTTCATAAACCATCACGAAGCCTGCCTGGAGAGGTGGGACAAGTGTGAAGTTACCCAGTTACCATCGGATAATTGACATTTTCATTCTTTCAGAAATCAGATGTAATTTATTCCAGGTTTTATAAAAGAAGGGTAGGCCTCAATGGTGAAATGCAAATATATAATTTGTGGCATATCAAATCATTGCTGGTAGGCTCTGTTGGGCTTGCCACAACTGTGGGAAAAGCATGTGGATGCAGCAGTCTTAAACTAGCATGTTGGAGAGAGGAAGGCGAGCTAGACCCTAGAGGTGTGAAGCACTGCCAGTTCTCTTAATTTAGGTTCAGCTATAAAACCCGTGGGAATCAATCATTTCTTCCTCGTAATTCTCCCTTCAGCCCTGTGTTCCCAGTCTATTGCATTAAGTGGTTTACAGGGCACTATAATAGGGAAAGACCATGAGAGTGAGTGAGCTGGATCAGTATTCTAACTTTGTAGGCAGAGACACGAGAGTGGGAGAAGCTTTGACAGAGGGAATGGTGTAGCTGTCGATCCTGCAGATGCTGCAGGTGCACCGAAGACCCACGCCATTATACTTCAAGAGTTACTCATTGTGAAACTGGACAAGAGACCCTATTTCAGTTCTTCCACTTGAAAAATACAGATAACATGTCACAGGGAGCTTGTTATTTTGCTTTCTGCAATACCCAATCTTGTATTGCCTAAGAATACCAATGGTAGATATACTGACAATTCTGCTTGCTGTAAACAAATTCAAGGTTTTGGAATTGAGTTAATCAATCACCTCTGTCTAGTCTGAAGTCCACTGTAACTATTGACTAAAAAGTCAGGGAAATGCAGAAAGATGCAAGTAAACCTGAAACTAGTCTTCCACTTTGGTAGCATCTGCTGCTATTAAATGTCAGCCTAATGAGGAAATCAATATAAGCATTTAAAATGCAAGATTTCTTTAATAGAGAGAAATACTGTTTTGGCTAATACACACATAACTCAATTTATAACAGGAAAGAACTGTGGACTTTTTAGAGCAGAATTAGCTCTAAAAGATTCTCCAAGTTCTGTTGCGTGCTACTTTATAGTATTAATTGCTGGTAGTCTGTTCCCAGCTTCTTTTATTAGGATGCAGTTCTTCCTTAGGTGAACATTCTATTGTGATTTTTTTCCTTGGAAGACTGTGAAACTTGTAGGGGGCTTCCAGGAGGGCTTATATCTTGGAACCAAAGCAGGATGCAACAAGAAAAACATCCTGAAACTTTAGTAGGGCATCAAAAGAGGAGCCTCCTGCAACTGAGGAAGGAACTTTGTTGAAAATTTGCAAATACTGCCAACTGATGGTTAATGTTTCCAAAACTAGAGCCAAAAACCCCCCAACATTGTGCTGTTTGTGCTACACTTATATCTAAGCTGGGAATTCACTTGGAACTCATTCGTAACATCAGTATTTTAACAATGTAAACTACATTTCATTGGACTGTATTTTTAAATTGTTGAGGTGAGAATGTTTTACAAGTAATTATTGCTTATGATGAGATTTAGTAACTTGCACAACAGCTTCTAGCCATTTCCTATAATAAGTGGGATGGTGCCAGTGTAGAATTATAACAGACCCCATGCATCAAGATGTCACTAGACGCTAGACAGAGTATCATGGGACTGGTACAAGTTTATGAAGAATATCACTGTCACCCAAGAGAAAGAAGTTGTTAGTGTGAAAAGATGAAGAGAACTAGATACAACCAGGCAACCAGATAAACTGTGTGTTAAAATTTTTTAGTTAACTTTCCTTCTCTATAGAACAATGATAAATAAAAAGTTGTTTATATATTTTCCTCATAGTATACCTGCCCCTTTTAGAAAAAAAGAAAAGAGCACTAGGCACCGTTAAACTGCTGTTTTGCAAATGCAACAACAATGTCTTAATTGCAATACTAAAGGAATTGCAGAAACATTTCTATTTATGTTATTCCAGGATCTTCACTTTTGGACTAACTCTACTATCAGTATTCTTGCAAATGAAACTCTAACCTTGGGACTCCTGCAAATTACTAATGGGTATTAAGAATTCATTGCACTTTCTCTTTTTAGAACCATCTTGATCCAGACTAACAAGTTGGATTTAAATTTTTGTGATCTTCCACAGGGCTCCAAAGTCTCACTCCTGAACATATATGGTTAACTAAAAATGCAGCAGCAGTCCTATTTTCTTCAACATGAAAAAAGAAAAAAGGTTTAAGTGGTTTTTTGGAATATTGTAGGAATCAAGATTTTACTCTGACAACAGTCTACTGTGAAATATTGACCATTACACAGAATGTACCCAGATTGACTACAATATTCTGGGCTGTAGACAAAGCAATTGTGGAATATGAATAAATTCATAATTCAATTTATAATTGTTAGTGACTGTTCAATAATTCAATACTCAATTAAATAACTGTTCAGCATATCAATGGACCAGCATTTTATATCTAGGCCTTGGAGATTGTACCTTCAGTTTGATACTGAAACTAATTTTTATTTAAATTAATTGGTATTTAAAAAATACCTTAGTTCATTACATGTGTGTGTGGTATTGACGTGTATTTGTCAGAAGTGTGGGAAGGAAGTGGCAAGATTCAAATGCTCTCTTCTAAACTGGACGTTAGAAGGCAATTCAAGCTGGAAATAAATTTAGTATCTTTAACAGAAAGCAAGTACAGATTTCTTATGTTACAAAATATTTTGGTAAGTGCAAAATTAAGCAAATATTTAGTTAGTGCTCTAGGGAGAAGGAGAAAATAATAAGGCTCCAGATTTGCTAATAGTTAAACCTGTCAGAATCCAGGCTCCTAAGATGGGACCTTGTCATCTTGTCCTAGTAGAAATGTTAGGTCTTTCTCTCTCTGGAATGGAGTAAGGAGAAAGACAAGAAAAGCAGATGGCACTGTATTGCTAGGAGCAAGAGGTGAGCAAGACGTAATCATGATGATATATTTAAGGGTGGCGTTCTGTCTTTGTAGATTTCTGTACAGCTCTTTCCAGTAGTATCTGAGAATCTGCAAGAAATAAAAGATGGCAGTGATATCTCTTCTTTCCTTGCTTGACAAGAGTTGTGGTAGGGGTGACATATGGTACGTTAAGATGAAAACAGTGGCCAAGTTGCTTTCACTTTCAGTGTACTTTAGAAACCTCAGCTTAAAAACATCACTGTGACAGGCTTATCTCAACCTATGTTAACCACAGAGCAGCTATTTTAACCTTTCCAACACATCTCCTCTGTAGCCGTCCGTTATTACATGAATTCTGTTATTTCCTCTAGTATGATGATAATGCATGACTCATGGAACTTCTAATAAATATCTAACAAAATAAGTGATAAGTCAATACACACTTGATACGTATCTAGATGTTGCCAGCAGTTACGAAATTTGGTTGTTGTTTTAGAAGCAGACCAGCAGATGGTGCTCAAAAATTAACTGCAGCATAACTGAGTTGTGATGGTGCATTTTCAATTCATTTCTTTTTCTTTTTTATCCTTTATAGAATGGTTATTACACACATTTCTTAATTAAATGGAAATGTGAATAAGGATGGAAGAACAGAATACCCAACACTTCTTGGAAATCAATGTCTGAATCCTTACTAGTTTTCTTCTAGCAATAATGGTTGGGTTTAATTTCACCATTCATCTTATTATATTACTTAATTTCAGTTCAAATGTTAACAGTTTTATCTTAAAACTCTTGCTTTCCTCCTAATCAGACTGATTTTTTTGCCTTGTAGATTTAAGAATAATTGTAATGATACTTGGAGGGGCGATGGAAGCTGCAGAGGACAGTTCTTAAATTAAAGAAAAGTAGAAAAAGTCCCTGCTTGAACTTAAGTTAGGCTGCAAAGATACACCAGTAATCTTAAGAGCCTTTGGAATTTTGTACACAATATATTAACCATAAAACCTTCTGCAAATCAGAAAATTAAATGTTAATTTCATATTCACAAAGCAAGCATTGGCCTGTGTTAAAATGCAGTAAACTTAACATGCTCTGCCATCCTGTTAAGTCTCAGTCTGCGGCTGTGACAACCTGTTGACGTGCTATATTCTAGATGCTGTGAATGATATGCCCAGGTACTTTGACAGCTGCCAGCTTTCAAGTCCCTGCTTTCTTGGACATTTCACTTGCAGACACCTTAATACCCACTTCAGTTTATGCAACAGAATGTGACAAGGAACCTAGCTTGGGAGCTTTGGTAAACCCCACCTAAGGTGTACGGTCTGTTTTTAATTACATGTCTTGGCAACTTAATGAAACTGTTTTGTTCGGATAGTGAAAGCTGAACATTGGCAGTTACTGCCTTGAGGTAGCTGTACTGGAAAGAAGAGAGAGATTTGACAAAGAATCAAAATGTGACAAATGGTATACTGGTGGTAGCATCTTGTGAAGGAAGAATGAATTAGACTGGTCTTTGGCAGCACAGGGCTGTATATAGTGCTAACTTGTGTATCAGGGGAGACAGCTACAGAACTCACAATTAATGTAAGGAGTATATGGCAAGTAACAAATTTTGGGTTATGTAAATTCCAGGAAAATGCAAGTAAAGTATGCACTACAGTGGAGTTTAGGAGGTAGAAATTATATGTGTGCATACACGCACATACAAAAGCCAAAACCAAAAGCACCCATACATTCTTTAGAAAGGAGAAGATGCAATTTATTAACAGGAAGAACTTGCCAAAAAAAAAGGTAATTTACATAGTGTGCAAATAAAACAAGGTACCTGTCTTTGTCTCTTGCTGCTGTGCCCATTGTTACAGATTTACTCTTAAAGATAAACTTTCCATTAGTGTTTCAACAGATGCCTCAGGGGGAAAAAAGTAAAGATTTATCTGCTCTCTGTTAGGTTGCACATAAAAGGAGAGGCATTAATATAGGACCTTCAAAAAAGCATTTTTCAAATAATCACAGCTCTTATAGTTCCTCCGTATAATCCTCAGTGCTTGGCACACCTGCAGCATCCGTGAGAAGCGTGTCTCTGTGTTAGGTTTTCTGCTGTAAACTACTGAGACTGCTGCATTTCCAGCAGGAAAAAATGAAATTACTAAAATGTAAATTAGGATTCAATTCAAAACTGTGTAAGCATACATACAATGTGATTTTCGTGGACCTTAACTGTGACTTAAGATCTTTGATAGACTGAGAATGAATCAGACTACCCAGCAAGTCCAAAGCCATATATATGGAGACTGACTGACTTTCAAGTATGCTGTAGGCATGAACAGAACAAGAAAGGTATTTTCGTAACTGCCAGTGTCACAGTAATCCAGTTTGGAAGTTACGTATGCTGTGACATGTCTTTGAACTCAAAGCTGATCAAACAGTTTCCTGCTCCTCAGTTCTTATTCTGCTGGCAGCTTAAGCTCCTGTATGTAGAACACCTCTCTTTGCTTTCTCAAATATAGGAATGAAGTAATTTGTTCATGTTTTTAGTGAACAGACAAGCCTTGTAATGGTGTATATTAATTTTGTGGACTGTATGTGTTACCTGAGCTTCCATGGCAGAGTTAGGGAAAAATACAAGCAAGTAATTTATCTATACAGCTAGAGTCTTTGAATGCAGCTATTACTCTGTACTGCACGTGAAGTCAGAACTGCAGCTCATGTGCAGCTTGAAATCAAGGCCATTCGTTAGAGTGCATCTACCCCAAAGCAAGATGTTTTGGGCGTGTTCTCATGGAAGTGGTCAGGAGCTCATTTGGAAATAACAAGGATGATGGTGACTATTAAAATTAAGCATGGCCATAGATCTTTCTTTGTCACACTGCCATCCTGTCTGGTTTTTGATTTTTCGTTCTTTCATTGCTTCGTTACTCTTGTTGCATATGACATTTACTGTGCTCCACATGGTGTCCATCAGTCCTCTTATTCCAGTAAAGAGTGTGTTTAAAAGCCTTGTTTCCTGCTCTGAATTCATAATAGTCTTCAAAGAGTTTTATTCACATTCATCTTTGGCTAGGGGATGAGATAATTCTTCTCTTAAACTGCGTGCATATATTTATATTTTTGTTGATCTCATCCACAGTAGACTCAGCCAATCGGAAAACCAGCATGGATGTGCTGAGATGGAGGTCACGGGGCTGAATGTCATGGAGTTCAGGCATGCAATAGTTGCTGACTGCTGTTTTTCTGTGGAGAACAGGAGATCGCTGTGACAGAGGCTCGGAAACTTCTGGCAACATGTAGTGGAGAGAGACAGAGGTAGGCTCAGAGCAGGCCTATATAAGCCTGATGGTTTAGCATCTGTTTTGATAATACCTTCAACAGGAAGCTATTTTAACCTGATGCTTGTGGGTTACCTAACGTATGGTGTCCCCCACACTAGACTGGCCCTTCAGGAAAATGCAGTATGAATTACCTCAAAACCTGGCTCTTGCAGTAGGTTATTGAGGCTTTAGAGAGAGGGGACTGCTCTCTAGAGCAGAGGCCAAATGGCACAGAACTGGTTATATCCGCAATACATATCAGTTGGCCCTTGATGTCCCCTGGACAAAACAGAGTACTGCTATGGCTCTAGGCATAATTTGTGTGTGCATGTTTGTGTGTGTGTGTGTGTGTGTGTGAGAGAGAGAGAGAGAGATTTTTTCATCTCAAAATTAAAATTATGTGAAGGATGTGCAGCAGCTCATGGGACTCAAACACTCATAGATGGAGTCATACAGAGGGTATGGGAAAGAATGCTAGCTGGTACAGTCAAACCACACCAGGAATGTTGTAACAGTTAAGCAGCATTGATGAACAAGGGTGCAGGGTTCAATCTTGCTCCATATTCCTATATAATTCAGCAGTATAGACGCAGCCTGCCTTTATGACTGGTGAAAAGTCTCTGATAGATTATCAACTGTCTATCAACGGTATCAGGGAGATACCAGTGTGCCATTTACAATTTCCAGACAATGTCAGTACAGGCTAATAGACTTTTTTATTTAGTACCGACTTAATAGATAAACTGAAATAAATCCCAGGATTATAGCGGTTTCTTGTTCTACCTGCAGAGGGCATTCATACTATTCAGTACATCATTCCTCTCCAGTTAACAGTGAATTCAAGGGCTTATTTATGGTTATCTCAGTTAAGGGTGCATGAATCAGGAGCTCTGTGATACTTGGTTTACTGAGCATACCTGCCTTCTGTAAAGACTCTGAGAACCTATAGCTGGGTATATATGAAACAGCTGAAAAATGTGGTTGTGAGAGGAGCTGTAAGAGATGGCCAGAAATTTTCCTAAACAAAAATACCATTTTGCTTGCTGAACTACTTTTTCATTTTAGTTATAAAGTTTCTAAAATTATTGTTATTACTAATTTCTAGCCCTTTGCATTTTAATAAATTTTTACACTTAGTTTGTGCACAGTGCTAAACTCTTAAACTCCTTTTCAATAAAGCTACTCCACAGAGCCTGCACTGAACTTGCAGAGAGCAGCAAAAGCTGCAAATACGAACATTTTGGAAAAGACATAATGAAATCAAGCTAAAGTGTAGAAAGATAGTATTTTATTTTCTTGGAACCAAGAGGCATAAGAGAAAAAAGATCATTATATCAGGGCTATTAATCAAAATATTTTTCAAAGCATCTGTTTCAGTTTTAAATTTATTATGAAAGTGATCATTGTTGTTTTCTTGAAGAGGGAGCATGCCCCTTTGGGAGGCTCAGGAAGTATCTTCATAAAGGATCTCCCCATCCTGGAAGTGGAGAGGGCAAGGAATGTAGACTAGCTGGAAGAACAGGTCTGAGAAATGGTAACCCAGGCCCATTGTATCAGACAATGGCAACTGCAGAACAAACACTGGCAGGGCAGTATTAGTCTGCACAAGTGTGGTGGTTTAACCCCACAGCCGCTCGCTCACTCCCCCCCTTCCCACGCCCAGTGGGATGGGGGAGAGAAACGGAAGAGTAAAAGTGAGAAAACTTGTGGGTTGAGATAAAGGCAGTTTAATAGGTAAAGCAAAAGTCATGCATGCAAGCAAAGCAAAACAAGAAATTCATTCACTGCTTCCCATTGGCAGGCAGGTGTTCAGCCATCTCCAGGAAAGCAGGGCTCTATCACGTGTAACGGTTACTTGGGAAGACAAACGCCATCACGCCGAACGTCCCCCCCCTTCCTTCTTCTTCCTGCAGCTTTCTATGCTGAGCATGGCGTCATACGGTATGGAATAGCGCTTTGGCCAGTTGGGGTCAGCTGTCCTGGCTGTGCCCCCTCCCAGCTTCTTGTGCACCCCCAGCCAGCTCACTGGTGGGGTGGTGTGAGAAGCAGAAAAGGCTTTGACTCTGTGTAAGCACTGCTCAGCAGTAATGAAAACACCTCTGTGTTATCAGCACTATTTTCAGCACAAATCCAAAACATAGCCCCATACTAGCTACTATGAAGAAAATGAACTCTACCCCAGCCCAAACCAGCACAAGAAACAAGGTGACAGAAACAGAACACTTGAGATCCTATTAATGAGATAGTTGTTGGTCCTTAGATGCCTCTGGAAGAGAAGATGGCGGTTAGAAAGTTAGCAGTCTATAACAGTTGAGAATAGAGCTTTAAGAAACAGAGAGAGAGGAACAAGAGGAGTTTCTGCCTCTTTGTGGGACTAGTCATTCTACTTTTGGGCCTTCATTCTTATCACAAGCCATAAGACAATATTCTGAGGAAGGCTGTATTCATTATGTCAAAGTGACTGTGAAGTATATCACAGAATCCAGGGCACTGAGATGAGGATAAGGTGCTTGTCAGGAAGGTCATCCTTGGCAGCAGACGCACCTATATTGCAGAACACAGTATCGCTAGAACTGCAGTTTCCTTTCATGTAATAATCCAGCATGTATTCATGAAACTGAGAGTGACTGAATGCTATATTCCAACTTCTAAGTGCCTGACAGCTCTCCCCTTGGATGCATATATTTCTGTAGTCTCTTTATACTGTCACAAGCTGCTTGACACACAGCTTTCTCCTCTGAACTCTCATCAGCTCTCTGACAAAGCTTATTGATTATTCCTTAGTGGAACTTACATAATAAATATTTGAGTGCAATCACTGCAGATGGTGTGCTAAGACTGCTGCTTTCAATCATATTTTTAATACAGAGGCCTTTCTGCTTATTCACACTTCCAGTAAAATAGTTTATGAGCCTTAACAATTTGAAAAGTGACTAGGGTTACAGTGATTGCCAGGTGGAAGAAATTCAGGAAAGTTTTCCTTGCTGGCTGACACAGAATTCTTTTTCTGTAGGATCCCCCCATCCTTACAATGGACTCTATAATATTCTAGTAAATTAGGCTTGTGATGCCTACTGCACATATCTAGGTATGGGAATACAAAAAATACTCTTAGGTCTGCCAGGTCAGATGTTGCTGAAGAGATTAAATTGCAACACTTACCTGACTTTTGTATGCCTCTGGGTAGCGAATGGACGGGCGGGAGGAGTTGTTGGAACTTGCCGTTTGTTCTAAATTTGGCAGGGGATTCTACCTATCTTATTATTCCTCTTTTCTGTTTCATGTACTGCAGATTAAACACGAGTACTATTCAAGCAGGATCTGCTGGTGAAGTAGATCCTGAAGCAGATAAGGAGCAAGATTTCTAGCAGAAGTGGGAAAAGGCATTACCACCCCGTTCCTTTACCACCAGTTCCATGGTGGCAATCATAAAAAGTTTAACAGATTAGATTTTAATTCCACTATTCCAGATAGGTCCCATTTTTTGTCATGCCTACTATGTAAATTTGAGGCCTGACTTAAGAGGTGTTTAGCTGACTTTTACAAATCAGTAAAATCGCTGTGTTTTTTCACCGGACAAGGTGAAACAATTAATAATCTCTGGAAAGTATATTTGGTCTTGAGGAGACTTCTCACATAAAAGTGATAAGCTGTATGCAAAAACTAAAACATACACTACAATCGGATCCTGAGGTTTTTCCTGTAATTTCCAGCATGCCTTTTTTCATACCTTGCTTTTACCAGCTACTAATTTTCTCCTTCAATAAATTAAATCCCTTCTGTTAATCTGTAACTGAAGTAGACTGTTTGCAAATGAAATGCTACAGTTTCTAATCAGATTGCTGCCTACTATGGCATTTTGCAATGTGTGATACCTGCTGGTATCTGGAGCAACCTGGAGAGATCTCTGGAAAAGCAGGTTTGCTGGATAAACACAAGGAGTAAGCTGTGTTGCATGGAGGGATTTAAGAAATATTATTTCACTTTCTTCTTCCCAGCATCAGGTTAAAGTTGTCATGACTTAAGCACATTACAGATTCCTGGTGTTCTCTGTCATATCATACTGAACTTGGATACCTTTTCTGTGCTGTACTCTTGGTTTTTACCTGGATGATATTTGACTTGCACAGTCATCAGAGAAAGCTTCCTGGTTTTAGTCTTTTTATAAGGACCTGTATACAACTTAGATTCCTGTTTGTAACAGTTAGCTACATGTAATTGCTACAGCTCTTAAGAGAAGATTCTCTTCACGGTGGCTGCGATAATGAATTCTGAACACTGCCCTCACTATCTCCCCCATTTTCTATTTTGCTGAAGATTGCAAAGTGCTTCTTTTCTTATCATAGGCCCCAGATGTCTAGGATTCTTTCACAGAAGTAACTTCCAGAATATATCTCGTGATTTAATTTGGAGTTAAGAGAGAGACTCAGTTAAAACTAGAAAAATGGACATGTGTAAGGATAGGACTTCAATATATTACAAAATTGTTGCTCTGAAATCTGCCTCCTGGCTTTTTCTCTCCTTCAGCACTGTCGTTCAAATCTCTCCCTGAACTTAGAGAAAACTGTGGAATGTGCTCAAAAATGACACTGAAAGAGCCATCAGTTAGGGATGATCTTTGCAATGATCAGTAATTGTTATTGGTACCCTTCCAGGCACATACATAGCACAGATGGAAATCCTGGTACAAATTCACTCAGAAGACAGGACAGAAGTTTCCAGCTGTCTGCCTTGTGCAGGTGAACAGGTTTCTGATTTAAGTCTCAGTCATAAACTATGCATGAAAAAACTGCTGTAAGTAGCATCAGGACTAGAAGTCTTAATAACAGAAAAAGTATACAAGATAATATTACATCATGTATAAAGCAAGGTACATGTTGTCCATAATAATAAAATTTATTAGGAAAAAGAAAGAAAAAATGGAAAAGCTTCCACATACATTTAAAATAGTTTAAGATAATTCCCTCTTCCTCATTATTCCCCATCTAAGTGATCCCTAAGTCCTGTCTTTTACCCGCTTTTGTGAACTAATTTAAAGATAAATGGGGACTTACATATCTGTGACCTTTTAAAAATTAGACTTCTTACCTGAATGGTACGAAGAAGGAAAACCTTGAAAACACCTATGCTTGAACCTTGAAACATCAGGTAAATTTGCACCCCTAAGAATCACAAAGGATCTTGCCCCTGAAGCCAGTAGGTTGGAGTTTATCCATGGTGTCTGACTGTTCTGCACTGGTGAATCAGTAGAATCGGTTCTCTTCTTTGTAGAGAGTAATTTCTTTTATGTTTTACTGGAGAAGCAATACATGTTTCTGTGACTCCTTGACTCTTAGAATACAACAGAGTCACTTTTATTGTTTGCTTTGCTTTCAACAGAACATACATTTAGTCTGATTTGCAATTCATAAGCATCATATCAACTGAATAAAGATGTATTCAGGTTAACTATCAGTGGTTTAAATCTTTATGAACTAGAGTTTACTTTTTGTCAGCTACAGATTTATTCTGTAACAGATATTTTTATCATAAGAAGAATTAAAAATCTGTTATTTTATTGAAAAATGTGGGCAAAAATAATTTCATTTTATGTTCAGTAATTCCGACCAAAAATTGCAGTAGTTTAGATAATGAGAAACTTAGTTGTCTCTGCCATTTCAGTTTGAAAGACCTAAATTCAGATTCACATTCACTACCTTTCAAGTTTACATCGGAACGATAGTTACTTGATGAAGCTGCATCACTTTGCTTCTGTTCTTTTCATACATGACGACAGTAACAAATCTGATTTCCTGACTCAGTCTAAAATGTCTGAGACAGTTGATCAAAGTCATCGGAGTGCAGACCTTGAAGCGTATCAGCATGAAACTCTCTCACTCAACTAAGGATGAAATCATGGCAACATTCGTACTGCACTTTTCTTTATGCACTCTGCATTTTTTTTTAATCAGTGGCATGTGAAGTGGAAAAAAGGTGGCTTGAAAAAGTAAAAAAAAAAAAAAAAAAAGGAATAGTTTATTTGCTAGAAATTATGACAGATAGTTATACAGTCTAGCCTAGTAGTCACTCTCATCTAGAGAAGACAGAGTGACTTGAGGATTAAAGGCTCAGTATGCGAGGTTAACCATCTGTCCAGCCCAAGGACATTATTTTTACTTGTGCCACAAATCTGTTCCTGTACCTCCATGCAGTCTCGCCTTGCCGGACATTTTTACCTCTTGGTTCTCTTCCTCTCATCTCAGTCTTCATATTTGATGCTGAAAATTGTCATGTTTCCTTTTAACGTTGATAATCACTGCCTATGTTTTAAAACAATTCCCTTCTGCCCTCACAGGAATCTATCTCCTGAGCCACCATGCAGCTTTATCTCCCTGTTCTTTTTCATTCACTTTAAATGTTTCAAAAATTTTCTGCCCTTGGGCCAAGGATTTTCTAAGGTGCATCTTGAATTACTTAAAACAGGTTATGCAGCAGGGTTCTGTCTGTAAAATCAAGAGACAAGAGTTAGTTCACTTGAAAAATGATTGTGTGACTCAACCCAAATTGATATCATGTTGACCAGAGTCTACAGTTGCTTATTTCTCAAATGCAGTTTCATGAGGCATAAAATAAAAAACGAGTACAAACCATTTGGGGTGACTCTTTATTTCCCCTTATTTTCTCCTGCTTCTGCATCTGGGCAGCTCAACACTGTTTCAATCTTTTCTCTTTAACTGTTTGGCCTAAATAGACTCTGATGTATTTAATTAGCATAGACATGTTTATCTTTGGGAATCTTAGCCTGGAATGAAGCCCAAGAACTTGTATCTGACTATAATGGGCTGACTTTTAAAGTTCAACCAGGTCAATAAGCATTTCATACACTGCTAGGGAAAGATAAAACATCTCCTTGTCCCAGTGCTGTCACTTTCACACAGAGTGGCCTCAGAGTTGTTAATACAGCCATTCAGCATCGCCACTTTACATAGAGCTTCTAAAGTCAATACCCAAGCAAGACACTCAGCAGAGCTGCAATTTACCTTCTAACACCACCAAACTGCCTTTACCAGCTCTTTGAATGCCTAATGCTTGAAAGGTGTGGTGTATTACAATGTAAAAAATAAGACTGAAGGCAAAAACTTGAAATAATAATTACAGCAGGTTCAAAGAAACCACAGACATCTGTAGCACTCCTTTACCTTTATTAAAAAATGAGGCCTTTTTGTTTTAACGTCAGAACTCCAAATATATCTAAAGAACCTCAGAACATAAGAATGGCCTCTCTATGTCAGACCAAAAGTCTTATCTAGCCTGGTATCCTGTCTCAGACAACGTCCAAAAATGCATGTTGAGGGAACACTATAAACGAAGGGAAAGCATATATACTTCCACAAATATTCCTATCATCAAGCAATCTGTGGTTCAGGAACCAGAGCCAGAGATGGTGCTTTGTATTTAATAACTCTTGCTGGATTACTTTTCCATTAACTTGCCCAGTCTTCTCCAGGAAGAGATAGGGGAGATAAAACTGGTGCTCTTTTCATTTTCTAACCTTTATTTCTGGGAAGAACATTGGCCCCATTCCACAAAGTCAGAAATAGCTGTAGTGCTGTTACAGCAGCTGAGTGACCTACAGCTCCAGTACAGAATGACGATGGCAATTTCACATCTCCTGGCATAAATGTGTGACACTGGAGCCGCACATTGGTCATGGAGTGGGACTGACTGATCAAAAGCTTTTTGCTGTATTTAGTTGGGTTTTTCTTTTCAAAGTAAAAGGTGAAAATACCTTTAACGAGCTACTTAAAAGTTGAATCTTCAAATCTTTTAATTGTGCAATTGTGCTGCTATGCATAAAACATTGCACAGTCTTCTAAATCTGGTCTAATGCCCAAGTCAAATTGGTTGAGCTAAGGGCACTTCTGTTTGCTGGTTCCATATGGAGCATTTAAAGATCTAGCCTAGCTTGTTTATTTTTTTACTTTATTTTTAATGAAAATACCTGGACAATTTCATGCAACCATTGTCTCTGATTAGTACACAGTACTTAACTAGAGTGAATTAATAGATGTTAATGTATAGTAAAAAGCAACGTAAACTGCTGCATGTACACATATTAATTAGCATGTGAGAATTCTAAGCATCATTATATTTGTTTTTATGCCATAGTAAACAAAACCACACTAGATTGTTAAGCCTTTTTTTTTCCCTCCTGACTGTATCAAGATATGAATGAAACTTTCCAAGCCGTGCCACAATTATTGGATAGTAAACAGTGACTTTGGCTAGCCATTTGGAGGGGAAAAAGAGTAACAGCAGCTCTGACGCCAGTAAGAGTGATTCCATGGTGTATGGACACAATTCCTCAATTAAAAAAATGGGAAAACTAGTGCTAGAAAATGATCGATATAGTTCTCAAATAAAATTAAACTTATCTAACACTTAACTGCTTAAATTAGAAGCCTTTCAAGATGCTAAATATATACACTGCAGTTTGGTAAATCAATAGCAAATAGGTATGCATACAAGTTATGCTTTTATACAACACACACAAAGGCTAGACAGCTTTCTCAGTCTGTGTTGCCATGGGCTTATTGTTATGTGTGAGACTACTTTGCTGCTTAATTACAGTTTTTTGTTTACAGGGCAGACACAGTGATATATATACTGGTGCATACATACCAGAGAATATACTAGTGCTACCCTTGAGCTATCCTGTCCTGTGTACTGCTGCTAGGCATAGCCAAAGACATAAAGAATTAAGCTTCTGCATTCTCCAGGAAACCTGGCTCTGAAAATGAGTTGTTAGCCCATGCTGAGCTTCATGCAGCTGCTAGTTTCAAACTGTCTTTGACATGTCTGCACAAGCTGTGTTGACTACACATAGATGCTCACTAACGAGGTAATTCTGTAAGGAGACACTGGCAAACTGCAGAAAAGAAAAGTCAAAGCTGGGCTTTGAAATGACTTGAAATTATTTATGCAAACTCTCAAACTCGGATCAATAATAATTTTCAGCTGAAGACCTCAAAGAATTTCTGCAACTAATGTTTCATCTCCCCCTGATTAGGCAAATACTAGACATAAAGCCAAATTCAGCTGTAGTTCACAGCCTTGAGCTCCCATCTGTGTTCATTCTTGCTTCTTAGAATCATAGCAATAAGTGACGTACTTGGAAATTGTGTTTGAAAAGGTTGTGGGAATTACCACAGTTGGCAAACTCGGCCGGGTACTGACTGAAACCTTTATATAAGTATCTGTTCATTACTTTTATTCAAATATTTATTGGAAAAAAAAAAAAAAAAGAGCTTTCTAAAAGCTTAGAGCACTGGATCTATGAAGTGGCATATGTGCCTACAGTGCGACTTGAATGGAACTTGGTCCAGTGTGGTATTCTTGAAACTGCCACCATTTGAAGGTGGGATGAGCCTCTTTTTTTGACAAATAGATTTTTCCAGGTCCCTACAATTCACGTGACGAGAATTATCTTAAATCTGTCTGTGCTGAACATCTCGGTACCATCTTGTGTTTAAAACAGACAAGATAAACACTTCCCTTTGGAGCTCTGATGTGGGGTCCGTTCCAGCAGCAGGTCCCTAAAGCATGCCTGAATAAGCATGCTGCACACAGAGCAGCACCTCTTCTCTTGTTAGTGTTCCAGAGGAGGAGTGCCTCTTCCCTCTCTCCTCCCCATTTATTCAGTTGTCTAATCATGCATTTCGTAACATCCAAGTTAAGTATTTAACTCCCTCTCCATGCTTCAAAAGCATCTTAACATGCGGCACTAGATTCCACCTAAATGTATGGAGTGCCTCAGAGGATGTCCAGAAAGCCTGAGCCCTGTGAAGTTACCCAAGCTAGTTCTGAGCGAGCTAGCTGAAGTACCAAGAGATACAAATTTCTGCAGCATAAAGCTTCTCCTGGGCTAATATATCTTGCTTTCATGATACAGTACAACCACAGCAATATAGCTTTCAGGACCTAAGATAACTCCTCTACTGTTGGCTTAGCTATTGCTACATCTTCTGTATCTCTGTTGAAGAAATTCCCAAATCTCTTGTGGATCTAAGTGTATTTTTCTAATAGGAGGAGGAGATTATATTTCTTGTAGTGTTATTTTATGATACAATAAGACATAAGCTAATGCATTACTAATCACTTGAACAAATAATATGAATCTATTTTTTTCCAAAGGTGTTTTTCTTCATAACTACTTTTTAGTGTTTAGACTTTACAGACTTCAGCGTTGAGGATTTTTGCACAGCATACTTTCCTAGTTATAGATGAACATTCATAATTTGTAAATTTAGTGCATGATAGCAATTTAGTGAACTTGTAGTTTCTTCTAAACCCTAGGTAAGATTAACATTTAAATTCACTGTTATCTATCCTTCATTGCAGCTATTGTGGCTAACGTGAGTTGAAAGCATTAGACAAAGCTGTTTTAAAAAATAATTAACATTGCAACGGGATACTTCAGGGCATATGTGATTCTATAGCTTAAATCACTCACTGCTCCGCATCATCTGAAGCTTTCTAATATTACTCAAGTGCAAAATTATTCCACATGAATACCTCACTAATTGTTATTTAATGCGTTCCCAAAAATACTGTTCAACAAGCAAAATAACTTACAAATCATGACATGTAATGTGGTAAAACATTTACCTTGATGATCCAAAGGCAAAAATAAAACACTAGCAGAGTAAAACCAGAATGGTAGCAATGGAAATGCATCACAGTATCATGCTAATCTTAAACATGATGCAAAAGGACGATATATCTCTAAGAACGTAAATGCCTATTAATGTACACAGGAGCGAAATATATTTGGGACAGTATTAATGAAAGAAGAAAATATTTTTGGATCTGACCCTGCATTTACTATTAAATGTAGTAGCAACTATTGGGAAAAACCTCTACAAAAGGCAAAAACTACTTAGTCCTATATCTGACAGTATATGGGGTACCTTTTTGTAGTCGTATTTGTAGTTCATCTATCAGGCCAAAGTGTTAAACAGACAACTGCACTGCTTACAATTTAGAATAATGTGATCTGTCTCCTTCTCAGGGTAAAACCTGTCTTTGTGTAGATGGCCAGCATAGATATGACCTACATACATATAAATTATTAAAATATAACATTAAACACAAAGACTAAATGGTACTACCTGTGTAATCCTATTTAGGTTAGCAGAGTCTGTGACACTTCAGTTACTGTAATTGGACTCCCTTGCAAAGCAGTACGCCAGTACAAACCCAGCTGTAGGGTAATTTTAATATTACTTTGGGTTACATAGATAGGACAGTCCTAACTTGAACTATTTTCTACTTTTGCCTTGTGTAAGAGGAGATAAGTCATTCTTCATGGTCAGGTAGTTGGACTCGATGATGGTTGTAGGTCCCTCCCAACTGAACTATTCTGTTCTATTCTAATTTAAAAAAATCAGTAGCCCTACCATAAACTGAATATAAATCCATCAACGCATTGCATAGGATGTCTTTATGCTCAGATGTTTATCAAATGCATGTATCAGTGCCCTACTTGGTAAATCTCTGATGCAAATTTTGAGCCTACTCATTTTAAAACCAGTTTTATAATTTTCCATGTAATGAAAAATATAGGATCCACCCAGACAGATGCCTTTTATTATTGTAATCCAATTTTCTTTAAGATCTTCTGCTGCTGAGAGCAAAGAATACAACTAGTTTTGATATAAAGTAGTGGTATCCCAGTCATGCTGTTAACTAGCAGTGATTTTAGCAAATTGCGTAATCTCCAGGCACTGAGGTTATTTAACATGAGAAATAGAATTAAAAATTTTAACTTCTTTGTGGTGGTAACATTTTACTATTTGGAAATGCTCCCTGAGCTCCTTAGAAAAAAGGTGTTAACAAATTGCTTACTATTCCTCTTGTGTATTTCGAGATGAGACGTGAATAGTGTTCTTCCATTAAGCGCACAGTTTAGATGGGCACAAAAACCTGTCCCTGTGCCTACAGCAATACTTTCAGTGGCTATATGCATGTGTGCGCATGCTTCCCAAAACCTCACCCACATGCTGGAATGCAAACACAGAAAAGGCAACTGTTCAACAGGATGCGATGTAAGCGGATTGCCTGCTCTGTAGAAAAAAATTACATACAGATTTAGTTTTCATTTAAACAAAAGCAAGTCGTATAATAATTCCTTGGTTTATATTTATACTATAAGGGTAAAAACCTGATTTTTATCATGTCTGCTATACTGGCAGAATAAAACAGCTCAGCTTTCTAATATATTTTAATTATGCATCATAAAATTAATTTAACAAGGAAGACACCCTTCAATTCCATATTCTATTTCACACCTACATTGCACAATATTATTCAAAACAACTACTGTGTGATACAGTATGATTTTCTATGTACAACACCACATTAAGAGAGCATTCAGGTTACATCCTTATATCACAAAATGCCACTAATACGCTGTTGTATATGAATAAATTTAAAAAGAAAGACCTTGTAAACAGACCTTTACAAAAGTGAAAAATACCGGAAGACTCCTGTAGTCTGTTAACACTTCTAATAGCTTTTACCACAGGCAATAATGGGCATACCTGTTTGAAAATCACACGGTCTGGTACATTTCTGCAGCATCTTTCATCCCAAAATATTTGTATTCCACATTTCTGGCACCCTCTTGAACAGAGGAGAGCAACCACCAGCACTATCCTACCGCGAGGGTGGGGGCACGGACATTTTCCCAAAGCCATCTAGGACAACTCCTGACTGTTATGAAAAATGCCATGGGATATTACTGCTTTTTCAGAACAGGCAGGACTTTGTTTTTAGTAATTTAACTTGTATGAAAACCCCATACTTAGTAAGCTGCCTGGAACTCCAAGTCTCTCTCTAAGATAGAGGTTCTCCTTCAAATAGCAGTTGGAATTAACAGTTCTCACTGCAAGCGTAACTTGAAGGTTATGCTAACAGTAATCAGAACGGGGTATTAATCTGCAAACATTGATACTGAATATACAATGGCACCACGTACATTTACTGAGCGCAGTGGGTGCCGACTTGTCACCCGGATGAATGCCTCCAGCTAAATGATTGTTTTACCTCAAACCATAGACAAAGGATGACATTATTGCAACTGTGCAATTAATAACCTGCCACTTCGGTAACTGCTACAATGATATCTTCACAGATCAGCTTGAAAAAGCTAGGGAACTTTTCTTTAAATGTTCCTTGTTTTGACTGCTCAATTGGAGAGACATGAATAGTGTATTTATAGCCCATTTACTTGGTATTCCCTCTTGCAGCCTTCTGTTTATTGTGTATGAGTTACATTTGCTTTATATGAGCAACATTTTGAGTTCAGGACAAAGTTGTGAACTTTGTAAAAATAGAAAAATAAAAAAAGAGAGTTTGACTCTGTGAACATCTTACGAAACTCGAACACAGAACTGATTTTCTGTTGTTAAAAAACAAAGTGCCACAGGAGTCCAGAATTTGTTTTTAAAAACTGAGATCCCTACGACAAATGGTATCTCCAGTATCTCATAAAACGCACTATTTTAAGTCTAGTTATCATAAAACTGTCACTGCAGAACATGGTCTGCAGGCACTCAAGTTTAGAGCCTACAGTGTTTCTAGTGATCAGCATTTCAGACATGTTTGGTGAACAACCGAGATTTGAATAAGAGAAGTGGTAGTGTAAGAAGATAAGCATAACCTCTCCCCTCTTAAGTGAGACTGGCGTTATTCAGTGAACTGCTTTTTTAGCTAATTCCCCAGTCTCTATTGGAAATTGCCACCACTGATAAATCTTTTTAGGTTATTTCCCCGATGTCACTTTTCTCCCTGGCATTGCTGAGTTTCTATTATTAGCCCATGTGAGCTAGTCAATAGATTGCAATCTTCATGGCATTAGTACTTGCCAAAAGAATTAGACTACAGCATATAGTGGTTTTCAAATGAGATTTTAAAGAGAATGGTACAACAGTTCCTTATCTGTCGGTGGTCCAGCAAAGCCGATTAGAAGGGATGACAACATCACACCAACTTCTGTAATTATTCCAACTAACATACAAGCAGCTATGATGGTCTTCAGCTCAGTTGAAAGAGCACTGTAGTGTTGGATCATCTCACACCTTTGCAACATGTGAGGTTCTTTACTATTTAGAAGATGCAGTCACTTAATGGTTTCACCCAAGCAGTAGCTGGTTGGAAACATGAAGTTCTTTTGTACTTAAACTGAGGCTATGCTCTGAATGCAGAAAGTTACCCTGCCCTTACTGCAGGAACAGTCAACATACAAAGGACTTATTTGTCAGCCTTCATCTTAACCTAGGAAGTTGCCAAACAATTTGAGGAGCGTGAGAAAAGAAAGTGGACTGTCAAAAGAGAAAAAGGGTCGGAGACTTGCATAAGGTCTTCAGTGGGATTGTTCTTGAGATTCTTCTTGTTGATCAATTTGTTGAACACCATCTCTTTGAAAACTGGACGATGGAAAATCCATCTGACTCATCAGTGATTAATTTTTTGGTTTAAGAAACGTACACAGATTAATAGGGTGTGCCTGATAATGGCATGTGGTTATTCAGGGTGTGGACAACCTCTAGGGTCTGTCAAAACAGGCAGCTTCAGGGTTATTTAACCTCTACTGAAGAAGCAGAAAATAAAAGCAGGAGAAAATCTTTTTGAAGAAGGACAGTACAAATGAGAAGGACACGCAGGGAGAAGCAAAATGTTATTGAAGTACAATATCTTTATTATACTATATGCAGTGTTATATGAGACAATGCCCATATTATGAATAATATTAACATAGAATGGTCGATTATACTATTTTTTTCCAGCTATGTAATCTTAGAACTAGGCAGAAAAAGGACATTAATACTAGAATGCAATGTTCTACTTTTTCCCTATGGGAAAAAAAGGTATAAATGCTTTGTCGTTAGCTATTTTTCAACTTCTGTTAAGTGCTGGCCAAAATATTACCTGCATAGAGAGTTGTATTTTACTGTGCAATACCATCTCCTGATGCCACGGCACAGCCGGAAAGGTGCTCCGGGCTGACACGGCTACATAGCACGTACTGCCAGATCTGCTCGCTAGATATTGCAAAGGAGCAGCTTGTCACACAGAAACGACTGAAGTGCCGTCACGCTGGAAGAACAAGCCGGAGATGTAGCTGAAGCCACTCTTGGCACCGGAGCTTAGCTCCCCGTGACACGAGTAGGCCACGCCGTGCTTCGGCCGCTGCAGCCAGCTCGGCGGCCGCAGGCACCCGCGGGACGCGCCGCTGCCCGCCCCGGGGCCGAGGCCGCCCGCCGGCGGGCAGGGAGGAGGGCTGCGGGGGACCACCGCAACCAAACCTCAGCGCACTCGGCCGGGACAAGTCCCCGGCGCCCTCGGCAACGGGCGCAGGGCGGCCTGGCTTTGATGGCGGGGCAGAACCGTTGGCCGGAGGGCGCTGGGTGCCCCGCGGGGGGGGACCGCCGCCCCTGCCCTGGGCTCCCCGCCGGGCTCTCCCCACCTGTAGGGATTTCGCCCCGCGCCCTGGTGGCTGGAATGGGGAAGGGCTGAGCCCGGGGTGGCCGCCGGGACGCTTCGCTCGGGGAGAGGAAAATTCCAGCCGAGAGGAGAGGCCCTGCCCCCGCTGGCCGCTGGCAGCCCGCGGCCGGGGCCGAGGCCGAGGCCGAGGCCGAGCGGCGTCCCCGTACCGGCCGGGCGTCGGGCCGCCCCTGGCGGGAGAGCCGGGCGTGTGGAGGCGGGCGGGCAGCGAGAGAGGGAGAGAGAGGGAGGAGCTGGGACGGGAACAGGGAGTCTCTGTTTCTCCGCGGGTGCCGGAGCGGGGAAGGTTCCGCGTTTCAAGTTTCTCGCAGCAAAGTTTTTTTTGTTGTTGGTTTGTTTTTTGTTTTTCGGGTTTTTTTTTTGCTTTTGTGGTTTCCCCCCCCTCCGCCCAAGGTGTGGTGCAGCGAGCGGCCGCCCCGGCGCAGGCAGCTCAGCGGAGCCGTGTGCGTGGCCGCCGCCCCGGGAAGGCGCCCCATGGCCGCGCTGTGAACAGCGGGGAATGCGGCGGCTCGGGGGCAAGGCGGCGCTGGGGGCGGCAGAGCGGGGCCGTCTTCCTCAGCCCGCCCCGAGCAGGTGAGGCGGGGAGCCCAGGCGCTGTGCGGGCGGGTCCCAGCGGCTGCGCCCGCCCTGCCCCCGAGAGCCGACCTGCGCTCACCCAGCCGCCGGCATGGACGGCCGCGCTCCGCAGGCGGCCGCCCCGCCGCCCTCAGGGTAAGCACGGCTCTCCGCGGGGGTGGGAGGCCCAGGCGCCCCCCGGCTCCAGCGGGGAACCGCGGTCACGCCGGGCCGTGCGCGGGGGCGGGTGAGGTGAGGGGTGAGCTGCGGTGTGAGGGGGCAGCGCGGGGCGGGGAGGCCGGCGCCGTGCGCGTCCGGCTGTGCGATGCGGCGTTCGGGAGGCAACCAGGGGCGAGAGGCGGCTCCCCAGCGCCGGGGGCCGGTGCGGGTGCCCCTTCCCTGCCCTCGGCGGCGGAGGGAGCGAGGCGGAAGCTCCGCGCGGGACGGCGGCTCCTCAGCCGAGCCGAGCCGGCAGCGGGGAGGGGAATGGAGCAGCGCGACCGTTAAACGGCTGCCGGCGCGGGGGGAGCAGGCGGGCTGGGCGCCGTCTCCCGCGCCTGGACGGCATCGCGGCTGGCTCCCCTGGCTGAGGCGGGCTCTGCGGCGGGACGGCGCTGCGGGACAATCCGTCGGGTCGCCGGCGCCCTCCTCGGCGCTGCCTGGCGGAGGAGCGGCGGGCGTGTGCGGGCCGTACCGCCAGCCCTCGCCCCTCGCCGGGGGCATTTCCGCAGGGACGAGCCGTGACCTGCCTGCCGGCGTCGCCGTCCCGGTACCTCTGGCGGGCTGCGGTATTGCCAGAAACCGCTAGTGCAGTACCTGTCGGGGAGCACTTCGGTGTCGGGATCGGCTCCTCTGTGAAATCTCTGAAACGCAAAATTTCCCAGTGTGACCATCTGTAAGGGGCGCGTGTGTCAACTCCCACTTCTCTGTGTAAGAGCGGTGGTAGCGGCGTGGGAGAGCTGGGCGCTTCTCGGTGCTTTGGTAACTGCCCGCCTTGGAAGAGAAAAAAAAATAAACAAGCAGCATCTGTTGGGAGAAGTAAAAGAGATGGTTTGTTTTTAAATGTTAGGCTCCTCTCACAAATTGCTTATAATCTGTCAGAAGATGTAACTTTAAAGAATGTATTTTTAAATTAAGTAAAACTACCCCAGTTGTAGATCAGGAGGAGGGGGACTTCTGTTTGAGTTAAGTAGTGAGGTATGTTTGAAGAAAATTAATTCACTCAATAACTTCAGTAGGAACTTGAGAGATTCAAAATACTGACAAGACTGATGGGGTTATCTGTAAATAGAAGGGACAAAATACATGGTGAGTGTATTTTTTAACACCAAGACTTTCTTGAAGCTTCCATATCATATGCAAAAATGGATTCATTGGATTTCTGACCAAGTGACTACAAGATAAGCAGGTGCAGTTGATGGTAATTTACTGTAGTATTTGCAGTAGCAATCAGATTGGTTTGACATCATGACCGTAGGGAATACAGAAGGCTCGTAGAGGAGGGGTATTTATTCACTTAGGGCCTTGTGGCAATTCCACATTTATGTATGGCCATTGAGAAATGAAGTTTATATTGTTAATCAGTGTAGAAGGTATAATTACAGTATAGATAATTACTGCATTTTTAAGACTCAGGGTATGTAAGCACAGTTGAAAGGACTGAGCGTATGATAGTAGAGCATGATACCAGGTTAGGAAGTGACTAAAACAGTGTGGCTTGAAGGTCCTCAGTTTTACTTGTGGGCAGGAACATGAAAGCAAGAAAAAAGGCACAATTAAAATTTTGGTTGGTCTGACAGCTTCTCTGGGCCTATCGCCTGCTGTAAAGCTGTTGGTTATAGTGAATTTTGGCTGCTGCTTGACTTCTCTAAGTCAGGAAAAGTAGTCTGTTCCCTTAATGTGACTTCAAGCATCTGTCAGCATTCACATCTCAGTTTTGAAAGACATGTAGCTAACAGCAGTGCTTATTTTCGTTAGCCCTGCAGATATTTTTTCAGGCCTTTTATCAGCTGTTCCCATGTAATTTGGTACTTAAGAAATCAGTTTACCATTCCTTTCTTGTTACAACAGGAGTTCTTTATTGGCAGTCTTAATTATTTCCTGAAGATGGTCTCATTTGCTCATCCAAATGCTGGATTTGAGGAAAAAAAATGCCAACTCCCAGTTTACTGAAAATGATCCACAGATACGTTTTTGAATAGTAAGCAGTACTGCGGTTCTCTCTTGGAGATAATAGGAAAAATTGTGCAATCTGGGAAGAATTTCAGTTGAAATAGCAATTTTCTTTAAATGAATTACCAAGTGATATGATACTGCATTATATCTCTTCTTCACCTGTCTGGCCAGGTGGAGAATGTTGTTAATCCACAGCTGACAATTGTTTCCCAGTAAATGTGTTCTTAAATCACTTTTTGAAGTTATGTGGTGTAATTACTGATAACTTTTGACAGCTTAGAAAGCCTATTTATGCTAACTGCCAGGAAGGATAGAGGTGTTGAAGGTGTTTTCTGAGTTTTCAAGCATTGATGTTTATTTAGCCTTGGAACTTCTATATAACTGAATCATTGGTGGCTCTTCAATATGGAATTTTGTTATCAGTTCTATGAGGTCAAGCTTTGGGAAAGGACCCTGTAATTATATCCTGGAAGACAATGTTTTTGCATGCGGGATTATGCTTTTCTATTGAAAAACTGGTTATTAAAACTGGTTGTGGATAAAAATATTTGCTTGAATTTGGGGAAAAAATGCAGGGGTGTATGCCAGTGTTATTCTCACCATCCAATCAAAGTAAATCAGTAAAGATTTTTTAAAAACAGCTCCTAATGGATTTTTTTTTTTTTTTTTAAATATGGTGAATAGGAGGTGTGCCCAGTAACTGGCTGGAATTTTTTTGGAATATGGTGAATAGGAGGTGTGCCCAGTAACTGGCTGGACATGACACATAGTTTCTTCTGGTAGGAGAAGAAACTTGGCTGGACCTACTTTTAAGGCATTTTATAGCTCATCTATCTTGCCTTGAGTCTGAGCAGCACTCATGACACTGTGCTCCTGCCAGGCCACTTGACACAGTCTGCTCCTGTTCATCACAGAGCTGAATTGGCTTTATGTATTGGCTGCATTATGGGATGATAGGAAAATGTGTGTTTTAATACTTTCAAAAAAAAAAAAAAAAGTGTCTGTGGTTGGTATCCTGCCTCTTGAACACAATTTTCCTGCTGTTGCTGGATAGCAATCCTGTGCCCTGGAGTAAATGAATTTTTACATTACCAAGTAGATTTCACTAGTTGACACAGGCTTTTACCATGAAGAACCGTATTGTAAGCCTTGGTTAGATTACTGCCAGGAACACTCCTCATGTATGCCTTCATATTCTTATTCCCTGATTGCTTGGCCTGGTGAATGTATTTGAAAAGTTTGATAAGAAGAACACGAGAGAAGGCTTTTTCACATGGTTAGGGCTGTCTGGGGAAGGGAGAGATGTTTTCAGAAAGAACAAGAAATGTAACTTTTCTCTTGTGTGTATAACCGTTGAGTTTTTATCAAATCATTTCAGATAATGGATCTCTGGAGACATCAGCTGTGGCTCAGTGTTGAGAAGTGCCTGGCATTAAGCTTAGAATACTGTTTTGAGCTCTCTGCCTTGCTTTCACGTTGTTGGTTGAGTCAGTTCACAACAGAGCCACAGGTTTGTTCAAGTATAAATGAAAGTCCTCCTTGTTGTGGAGCGTGGGATGGGGCAGAAAATGTAGCAATAGCTTCAAACCAACCATTCTGTTGCCAAGCCACAGCAGCAGATTGGGGTGTGTGTGTCTAAATTTGCTCAGTTTGGTGAAATTTAGGTCAGGGCCAAAACTACATTTTTATCTTGCAATGAATTAGCCGTTGCTATTGCTCTGTATCCTGCGTTATTGTATACATATATTTATGAATAAATGCAAGACCTTTTTGGGCTTGTGATACTAAATGGTAGCACTATCTAGGATCAGAAGTTGGGCTGGCATGGGTCTAATCTTAGATGTGCTTTATCTCTTAGACTGAAGACTTCAAGATAAATAGCTCATTTATTTCTCACCCCCATGACCCTGATAAAGATCAACGAATGGAGGAATAACAAAATGGAAAGAACTTTGAGAATTTGTGACCATAGAGTTTGCTGGCCGTTTGAAACGGGGAGTTAGCTACTTTGCGGGTGGATCCCCATCAGGAGCCACTTGAATGCTAATCATTCCAGAGGGTAATTTGCCAACTGAGTTCTGAACATACACGTAATACTTCTTGAGGTCATTATGTTGTTCTTGTTAATGTATCTGCCTTAACCAAGGCAACGTCAAATAGTTGCATGACACAGTGGTGCCATGAACTGAACATGGTATTTAAAAGCTGGTTTGATTACTCAAACTTTGTCAAGTCTGAAGTCATAGCTGGGTGCCTATCGAGTAGTCAGTGGTAATGTTCACTGTTGGAGTGTGTTGCTGTGGGAATGAGATCAAGGAAACATTAGGGGGTTGAGGAATGTGGATACTAGGGTGAAAAAATGTGTGGGAGGGTAATACACAAATAGAGAAATCAGCAGAGTTATTTCAAAGCTTTGTCCAAGTGTGATGGTATCCTGCGAAAAGGAAAAGTGAGAGCCAGTCGTTAGTGAGGTATCAAAAGCAAGTGAGGGGAAAAAGTGCTTGAGACTGGAAGGTGGGTTTCAGTGTTATCTTAGGGTAGGTTTTTTTCTTTCTATTGTTACTGGATTTTTGGGTGAACTTTGAAGGAGATTACAGTGTTTATGTAAACCTGAAGATCACTGTTTATGTTGGGTAGGCGCATCTGTGTTGGGTGGAAGAAGAAAAGAGCCCAAAAGGGCTCTTTTGTAGGGGACCAAAAGCTTAGATTCCAGAGGAAACTGGAGATCTTTACAGGATTCCTGTCATCTGACAGAGAAATTAACTCACTAGGAATATTTTAAAGTCACAAATATATGGTTTCTCCTGTAATCTGGTAACATCTAAATAGGTCTCCCTTCATGAAGTCCAGTACTGCTTCTGACTTTCTTGATGGTAGCTTGGAAGAAAGTTTCTAAGCATGCAAGTTTTTCTAGCTTGATTGCTGTTGTTTCTAGCTGCCACTGTTGTAGTTCTATGTGTGTTGGGAGCAAATTATCCAGCCAGCCATGGGAGTTGTAACAATGTTCATGCCTGCTCAACTAAATATTTTTTTTTTCCCCTAGAAATTAACAAGTCAGTATGAGGAGTTGCTCTGTTAATGGAGTGGATACAAGGAATGCTGGGTGTTCTTTTTTATGGCTGCTTGCAAGTTAAAACAGATCTGCTTGTGCGCTTTCTTTTCACCTGGCTCTCACTTGCTTCCCCAACAGCTGACCTGCTACTCTGACTTAAGTTCACGTAGCTGCCTGCTGTTTGAGAAAGAGTTGCTCTTTACTGTGAGTATTTGCTGTCACTATGTACTGCTCTAAAACTCAGAGAGCTGACGTCAGGGCATTAGAGGATGACAAGAAGCTGAGATGCTGGCTCCTAGACTCCTGTAGAGTTCTGTGGCCATGCCCAGCATTAGCACAATGAAGAGGAAACTGACTGTGCATCATGCAACAATGGAGAGTTCAAGGGGGAAAACCACCCCATGCTGTTTTGAGCTGTAACAAGCAATTAAAAACTTGAAGTTTCACCTGAATTCTCTCCTAAGGTAGGATCCCACAGTTAAAAATGCAATTCTTTGTAAGAAAGTAAACTTAAACATTTACTAACTGGAGTTCCAGTAGATGCGTTCTGAGTTAAAATCTGCATGATGATGGACTAGTGGATAAACATGCATTTTTTTTCATAGTTTAAGAAACACTTTATGCATCAGAAGTGGAATACCATGGGAATCTTTACAGAATTGAGAGTTCCTGGATTTGTTTTTTGTTTGCTGGGAGGTTATCCAGTTCAGAAGGGGCGTGTACGTTTATATGTATCTTTGGGTGGTTGTAAATGATCAGAGTGCTGTAGATGGTTAAAGGATGGATCCCCTAATCTCTATAAAATGTTTCCCTGGGGAGCTTGCATATATGTCGACTGTGCTGCAAGATTAGGGTTGTCAGGATTGCTATTTTCAGTTAAAGAAAATAGAGCACATGAATATTTTTAGCTAGGCATAAACTTTCTTCTGTGAGAAAGCATAGGTTTTGTTGGAAGCTTTAGTTCTACAGAGGTTTTCATTGAAGATACAGTCTCCAAGCTGTACTTTCTTAGCTGTATTTTAAAAATCCTCTCTGCACGTTTCTTCGGATTTTATTTCTATTCTGGAAATCTAACTACTTGGTTTGGAAAACATAGATCACTCTTATTTAAAAACAAACAAACAGACCTCTCCTTCTCCCCAAACAATGCAAACAATTACTCTGTGCTAAACAAGAAATGTGAGCTTGACTTTTTCTCAAATACCAGCAATGGTACAGATTTTGTTCTTTGCCCTACATCTTTCCTGCAAAGTGATACTGTCTTAATTAAAAAAACCCCCACACTCCATCTCAAAATTATAGCATTAGAAACATGGGTATTTTTCTTTAAAATCAAATCCCCTTTCAATTTAATAGTCCTGAATATTATTTATTGGGCCTTGTTTCCTGTTGGGAATTAATTTTGCCTTTTTGTATTTTACCTGGCTTTCATGTCAGACCTTCAGATGCATTTTCTTCCAAAGACTAAGGCTCTGTACATGGGTTTTTAGCAGGTTAAGTGTTTTGCTATGGGAAAGGCATAAGCATCTCTTTCAGTTGTCCCTATAATACAAACATATTATTGACAAAGTTGCCTGGAGGGACTGCTTTTTCTGTAATTTTCATAAAATGAATTTTTATTATATGTTGCATCCAGTTTGACTTTTCCCCCCACCCCAGTTTGACGTGCTGGGAGCTTTGCTGAATAAAGTGAGTTAAATAAGAATGTTCCAGTGTATGGGACCATCAGCAGGGTAGCAGTGGAAACTTTGTGTTACTATTGCCCAGATACTTTCTATGTGTAGGTCTCAAGGTAATTAGAAGGGCAATAGGGAAGAATAATGCGTCAAGTCTGGGTTTTGTCATTTACTATTTTACCATGTGTTTAAGTATCATTGTATTGCTCTTGACCTTTGTAAAACGTAGTACAGTCCTTCTGTACTGTCACACTAGACTGACAAAACAACTGGCCGTAATACTGCAGGTAGAAGATAATCTACTGAGGTATCTATTGTTTAACTGTTCTTGTCACAGCAATGTTGAAAGCATTTTTTACTTGGGAGGAACAATGTTTTGTCTCTGGATCTAGTAAAAAAAATAGAGGAGCCAAAATGTCTGTTAGTAACAAAGTTGAGAAAACAAATGTTTACAACTCACCATGCTGGGTTGTAACCCCTTCAGGCAAAAATGAAGTACATCCTTCTTCACTACTAGGTATGGACTTAAACCTTTTGTTCTTTTAATTAAAAATGCATGTTGTGCAGAATTAAATATGAAACGATTCTGGCTTTGAGAGCATAGAAACTAGTTGCATGGATGTATGGTTTTTTTAGTTCTTTAGTTCGCAAGACAAGCAAGGAATTAGTTAGTTGATGGTGATTTTGTAGTAGGTAGAATTTCCAGAGGTGGAATTTCTGATGATTTTCAGGAGTTTGTGTGAAATCAGAAATTCCAGCCATGACGGAAATCTGGGCTTTGACAATTTTTTCTTTTTTTTAAAATTCAGAAACTTTAATTCCTCAAAAATCAGTACCGCTATGTGTTGAAAGCTGTCCCTAGGTTCCTAAACTTTCGTTCCTTAAGAGTTATTGCTTTCTCCGTCTACTCTATGAAGTCTCCAGACATCAACTTGTCTGTATCCTCTGCTGGTTTCTGATTCATGGTGTCTCACTTCCCCTTGCCTGCAATTTTGATCCTCTCCTTCCACCCACACTACAAAGTAGCCTCACTAATTCCATCCTTGGCGCCCTCCTTGAGCTATTTTTACCTCATTCATTTTTTAAAGTACTCACTATTTGGAGAAAGTCCTGTTTTGCTGAATCTTAAACTTCAGTGTGCTACTGCTTCTTTTCTAAAAGCCTTTCTCATAGATCGTGCTTAGGAACTTTGAAGAATTATAACAATTCCTAAGGCACCTTAACTGTTGTGGTTTTAAACATTGGGAAGCTAAAGCGGTCTTTCCCCAGCTGCTTTTATTGGTGGCAGATGCTCTTGAAGACAACACTTGGGTTTTGGGTTTGGGGTTTTTTTTTATGGGGGGAGGAGATTCCTTCCTCCTATTATCTTAAACTATTTTGCAATGTATGACCCTGTCCTTAAACTCTTTCATAGAGTCCTTCTGCTTTTAGCTTCTTTGATTCTGTTCTTGTGCATTCTTTTAAATTTTGAGATATAAAAAGAACCTGGCCCTTCAGCTTGGTCCTTCCATCTGTTATTTTTTACCTGCGTCCCATTCTGATTTCTCTTCCTCTGACTTCACTCTGAAACTATAGATTCTTCTTTTTCTAAATGTGGCTTTGTGTTTAAATATTACGCATCACATTTTACCTAGGTTAATGCGTCTTATTTCCTTGTACTTACATGGGCATGGAGAGTATTTTCACTACAGTGTTTAAGGGGAGAAGGGCTTCCCAGGCCCTTTCATATGGCACTTCAAAGAGGGGTCATTGGCTGTCTTTGAAGTTGCTGTTCTCGTCTGCTGACTCATCTACATCTGAGTGATGCCTTAGACATCGCAGGACTTGGAGCTGAGATCTTGAGGAGCAGTGATAGCTAGAGCCATGAAATAGGATTTATTTTATTATTTTTCTCCTTTCAACTAACTCAGAGTTTACTTATGACTTTGTTGTGCCAGTAGCATTAATTTTCTTAATGTATTATATACTGTCCTTCCTCAGAATTAGATATATTTAATTTGATGTCTGCATGACAGGTTATCAGGACATTTGTTGTAGAAATGAACTGATGGAACTGGGTCAGATGTGTCTTTATACCTTCAGTTCCTTAATGCTTCTGTTTCTTGTTAGTTGGGTTTTTTGCGGGGTGGGGAGAGGGGTCTCTTTTTCTTCCAAGTCATATGTACAGGGAACAGAGGATTTTGAAACCTAGGTAACTTTTGGATTTTGTTTTGATTGTTCTTCTGCAGTGTAGGGCACATGTGCCCTGTCCTGCCGTGCCCCCCCCCCACCCCCCCAGGTATTATTGAAATAGTCTCAACATACCAGGCAATGCTTGTTCACTTTTATAGAAAAGCAAGGTGAAAATCTAGAAGGCATGGAAAAACCAAAGCATTTTGAAAGTACTCCTTCAGAGCTGATTGTCAATAGTGAGGGGGATAGGAGAGAATCTGAGGCAGCTTATTTTGGAAAAGTAATAAGGATCTGACATCATTGTCTGAACTGTTGGAATCTCTGTCTTATTTCTAAGCATCTTTGACTGTTCTCATATTTCCACTGCCCAAACATTCTTACAAACTTTCCAGTCTTCCTCCCAAAATACACTGCTGTAATGCCTCTCTATCCGTAAATCTCAAATGAATAAAGGAGAACTGAGGAAATGCAATGAATTGTAAATGTGAAATGAAACTATAAAAATACACAATGATTTATTTTGGAAAAAAAATGCAGTTTGGTGCTATGATAGTTTTAGAAATATTCAAACAAATCAATCGGTTCTTATTTTTTCTTTCTGATGGTGTTCTTTAAGATACTGCTTAAAGGCTTCCTTTTTTTTTTTTTTTTTTTTTTTTCCCCCCTTCCTGCTTTTACGTACCAAAAAAATTTTCCTGGATTCTGTAGTTCTGATATGTAAAGCCTGCCAGCTAATGGGTTTACAGGCAGCACTTAATCCAGAATAAGTTTTTATGGTAGAATTGAGAATGTTTGGAAATAATGACACATGACATAAATGCTGAAATTTCATCCTATACAGTGCCAAGCAGTATTTTATACGTGTTGACTGTAGATGGAGATATTTTAAAATTACTTGGTACCCTGACTGAGTGGTCTTGTGGAACGATCTATATGGTATCAGTCAAAGCTCTGCCTTTCTGCAGAAGAGACAGATGTCCTACATGCTGTCTCTGCTAGAGAAGAACTTCTGGATTTTCTTTCACATTTGCTGAATGAAATCTGTCTATACTCCGACAAGCTGATGCTGCCTTTTCCTGTTCGTGGTGCAGAGATCTGTAGTAGGAAAAGAAGTGCCTAGTGAATTGTTTATTTTGTAAACAAATGTTTGTCAGAGCCACTTGGAAGAACTTTAGCAACTTAAGATAGAAATACCCTTGCAAAATCCTACCGTGATTAATTGAGAACTGTGCAGTTCATTTGACAGCAACATGCTCTCGGAAAGGAAAAATGGTTGAGTATGTAAAGAGTTCTTCTGTTACCTGTGAACAAAAGCTCCGAGATTAGAAGTAATCATTTTATGAGTTTTCAACTTTCATTTAAAAATAAAATAAAACCCCAATGAGCTCTGGAAAACTCTATCTACAGTTATTGGTCTTTCTCACATCTTGTCACATCACATTTCACATCTCAGTCATACACTGAGAGTAAGCGTTTCCTTGAGTCAGTTTGTGGTATCATGTGAATAAATGCTCAGTGTGGTAGAAAGATCTCCAGTCTGTTTGTAAAAGTGCATGTGATGCTTTATCAAAGATGGGAAGGGATAGCTAAACATAGCACAGCATTTGTTGAAATTGTGAAAATTCAATCATTAAGCTCAGCCCATTAAAAAACTTCTGGCTTCTGACAGTTAAATGAGTTCTGTTAGAAAACGTGAATCACATCCTCAAACTGACATAACTGTACCAGTATTATGTACCATTGTATTTATTTGTGGCTTAAATTAACAAATATTTTCAGTTAAATGTTTAAGTGGCAGTTAGAAAGAAGTGGTTTGGTGACTCTTTATGAGAAAGACTGATTCATTCAGAGATCTGGCGCTGGGTATGGAGATTCACTATTCCCACCCCCCCTACCCCCCCTTTGTTTGTTTGTTTGTTTTGTTTTTTTTGATAGTAGTAGAATAATTAACAGCAGTTGCATACCTCCCTCCCTCCCTTATGGATAACCTAGGTGGGAGGAAGTTTCAGTGTCTTCTGAGCTGAGTAGGTTTGCTGCTGCTGTTGAGCTGGTAGAGTTTGTTGCAGCTTCTTTATGTCCTTTTCTTCAGTTAGAAGTCAATGATAAGCTGTTTGTAATCACAAAAGTCTGAGGTAATTCCTTTTTCTCTTTTTAAGTTTAAGCAAGGCTTTTGTTGCTTTAGGCCCTCTTCCCTTGCCCGTATTCACCTTAGGATATTTTAGTTTGGGGATGTTTTTGAAGTGTCAGCTTTGAATTTCTGGATCTAAAGAGAGCCCTTCTTCTTTAAGCTAGCAGCACTATGGTAGTAACTTTATATCTATGTAATAAAAATTCTAAAAATTCTCATTTTTGTTTTATGTGTATCAAAAGAACAGCCGGATCGCCATTAGCCACAACTCGAATCTCTTCTCCAATATGAAGCCAGAGTTCTCTCCGTGGATTTCCTCCTTTGGGTGGCGTTCGAAGCCCAACCCTTACTGGGAGAGAGAAAATGGGGCACTTAGAAGAGGTTGATTGGGTTCAGGTTACTGGCACTTAGAGTTTTACTCAGTAAAGTGAGGGTGAACTTTTCAATTTCACAGAGTTTGCGGCTAAATTTTAGCGCTGTCTTGTTTGTGTCTCTTTCTGCTTCTGTCATCTGTGTAGATAGCTGCCCATGAACGTTTTTCCAGATTGATTACCTGCTCTGTTTTTCAGCATGTTAACTTTAGTTTTATAACAGCATTCTGTGAAGCACTGATCTACTGCAGTGAAGTTTGGGGAAATCAGGATAAATTTTGGAGAAATTTTAGCAAATGAACTATCTGCAGCTTGTCCCTGACCTAGCTCCTACCACTACAGACAGGAGTAGAAGCTCTGGTCTAGGTGATGTTCTGATCTACACACCTTGTCACTGAAGCTGCTATTGCTGTAGCTGTGTTGGTGGTAATTTTGCCTATCCTTCCCCTTTCACCCCCACCGCCCACCCCACCCCAGGCCTTCTTTGGCCAGTGTAGACACATTCAAGGTTCTCTAGTACTCTTGAATCAGGGTCATTAGTTTCTAATTAAGAAGTTTGCCCTATATTGGTATTAGTAATTGCCTTTTTGTTTCCACTGACATTCTGCTGGCATGGTGCTTACCACTTGCTTGAAGAGAAATTGGTAAAAAATGTGCATCTCTTGTAGACATAACTAGCAATACGTTCTGCATTTTAAGTTTTTAGTGATTTAATGTATTCAACAAGCAACAATTTCTTCTAAAACTGTTTTGAACAAGTACAGTGGTTAACAGTTAAGCGCTCTTGGTCTTTCTATTTCTAAAGTGTGACAACATGTGAATGGCATGTTCATGAGTTACTGCATGGTTACAGAGTATGAGCATCTAAATCATTCAAAATGCTATTTGGCTGGTTACTTTCATGGGTAGGAATGTGGAAAACACTGGATTTCTGACAGGATTTGGACTATTGTGATAACACACGATACAGAATTATTAAATGCTTTGAGATTATTATTAAATAGTTTGAGAGGTGTCTAATAAAAAATTTTCATAGATACATTCTTTTAGGCATTTTACAGAGATTCTCTTATATTCAGGGAAAACTTCTAAATCCAGGGAGAACTTCTAGAGACGGTTTCAGATCTCAGGAATTTGTGTGTATGTTTTAAGGGCTTTGTGAGATTTTACAGCTTAGATCATTCGAGCAGTATTTCTGTCCTTTCCTCTGAAAGCCATGAAGTAAGAAAATCCTTTTTTCTCTGAATTTTCCTGGGTGTCGTTACATGACTTCTTGGGTGGGAGAAGTGTGTTACTTTTTTTAGTTAATATTTATAAACTTCAGTCACACTGTTTCAAAGCACTTAGTATACATCTATACACTCTGTAGATCAGGTAGGTACCATATGAGAATTTTCAGAAGGAAAGAACCAGGAAGATAAAATGCTGCTAAATTGGAGGGTGCTGTTTTTCATAATGAGAAGGGACTCAAGAGGAACTCTGATAAATAAAGCCCGTAGACAAGCTGCCCAGCTGTACTTTAAGATGAAAACAGGATGTTGGTTGTATTGCTGGAGGACTACTGTATAAATCAAAGGATATGCTATTATTGCTGTGTAAGGAAGCTGTACTCCCTTAGAGTAGTTCTGTATATAAAAGAATGGTAATTGCCATGCTTATCAAGGACTGGCAGTTCTCCTTTTCCAATTGTGACCTGGTGAATCCACCTCTAGTGCATGACTTAAAACGTTGCCAGTTATTTTAATCTCCTATTCAACAGGACAAACAGAATGTGGTTATTTTTATCTCTTTATGGTTCCTTAGATTATACAAATAGAAAACCCCTTTCCTATATTCAAGCCAAAGGTGACTTACTGAGGGGGATGTGGGTTGTTTCCCCATTACCTGTTAAACCCTGCCAGTTCAAGTTGTGTCCACTTAGTCATGTCATCTGGAAATGGCCAGGTGGCTTTCTTCCCTTGCTAATGTCTGACCTTTCCTTCTCCTAACTGTTTGGTTTATTTTTAAGAGTTCACTTATAGCCCCTTTAAATTTTTGTTTGATAGGCTAAGCCGTTTTTTGTTTATTCTCATAAGGTCTTTTAAAGCGCTCCTCTGCCCCTGTTGCACTCAATGTACTGTTCTAATGTTCCTCAATGCCAACTAGAATGGTGTTGCCTTTAATTTTGTTTTTAAAATTAATAGTTTTTATGCTTCTAAGCACTATATATATGTTGAATTACTTTTCAGCTTTTGGTTTCCACTAGTTTATTTTTCTCTTCAGGGAAATCATAGAATCGTAAATTGTTTGGGTTGGAAGAGACCATCCTCTAGTCCAACCCCCACGGTAGATCTGTAGTACACTGTAGGATAGCCTAGATTGTTATTTGAGAAATATAAGTTTCTCCTAGGCAGAAGAACAACAATAAGTATATGGATAAAGGTTAAATTGATGTTCCTGTAATATTACATGTGTTTTTACAGAAAATTTTTTGGGATAAGTCCTCAAAACTGGAACTATTTTGGTAGAGTGATTTTAGCATAGCAGTTTACACTGGTTAGTAGAGAGTTGTCAACCTCTTAGTATTTGTACTCAAGTGCAGAGTTAGCCTTCCTGCGGTAAAACTCCTGACCGTGAATCAGATTTGAAACCAGTTCATGCTGCTGATGCCTACAGGGTAGAGGAACAAGGAGTCTGATAAGAAAGTGAGAAGACGACAGTGGTGAGTCAGTTATGCAGAACTGTAAGAGAAAGCAGATATGCTTCACTCTTGAAGGCTTTACAGAATAAACTTAATATTGTTTTGATATTGATTTTACTTTATACTGAATTATAAATTAATCTTTCAAATTTATTTTTTTATGAAGTTTGATATTAAGAATGACTTTTGTATTATTTACTATTGCTTATCTATGTTTCCCTGAAGTTCTGTGAGAGAAGGATGTTGCAGGAGCTGTTTAGGCTTATGTAATAAGTCATTGTAATACCTAAGGAAAAATATGTCTATAATATAATGTTCCAAAAGGCATTTCAGTCGTCTTGTTCAGCCGGTAGCACATTTGAAATAGCAACTTCTTTAAAGGGCTAAATAGTGCTGTTATTTTGGAACATTACTCATTACTCTTATAAATTGTCACAGTTGAGAGAACTGATTGTATTAGGTTAAACAAGCTACACTCCTGGCATTTGAGCTATTTTCTAAATCACACTTGTGTACGCGTTATTTGTGTACACTAGAAAACTATTCAGTCAAAAGTACTGGAGGTGAGATGCTCTGAGGGGATACCTATTGGAGCACTTTCCATTATTTTTAACATAAATGCTGACATAATAACTTTAGATTTAAAACTGGGATGTAACTGTATGCCAATATCAATTAATGGATGTATTTCTTCAGAAATAGGGCCTCACTAATCTGCTTCTTTCTGCTTTTTCACAGGGGTGGAATAGGAGGAAGAAGTCTTAAAATACTGAATTTGTTTCATGTCTGTACTAAGCAGTTGTAGGAATTAATCAGGAGTGGAGTCTTTTTGTTGAAACGCAATGAGTTCTGTAGTACAGATCGAGTTATATCGGATGTACTTGGGAGGATACCATATTACATGTAGAGATATGTAATTTCTATGGAGGGAGAACCTTTTCTGGGGCCAGAAACTAACTTATTTGACAACGTATTTGTCAGTTATCAGATGTCTTAGTGTCTGTAGCTGCAGTTCATCAAATAAGGTTAGGTAATGATTTAGGGTAGACCAGTGATTTTGAAAAATGCATATAACTTTTAAGTAGTTGTGCCCTATGGTCATTAAAGATAAATTTTAAATTCTAGCTGTTCATATAAACTCATGGTGTTCTTTAACAGGCCAGAAGCATGGTTATCAGGAGAGATGCTGTGGAATTACTCTGATGTGACCTTGTAACTGCTGGATTTGAAAAGCATTAAGCATTAGTTGAACTGGTCCGGTACTCTGAAGGCCTCTTAATTATACTGCCAGTGTTATTTTTGTTAAAACTTCTAATGAAGGGGGATGTATTCTGGAGTTCTTGTCTCAGGTGCACACTCATACAGAGAGTTCTCATTGTGCAGGTTGTGTTGTACCTTAAAATGATTGTAATGTTTTTGTTTGGTTTGTTTTTTTAAATTTTTGAACAAGTATCACAACTTTTCATCCACAAAGCAAATAGCTGTTGCTTTTGATTAGTAACTTAAACCTTGGCAAGCATGTAAATTCCTCAGCAGGGCACTGGTTTTGAAGAGCTACTTATGTTCCAGTGAGAAATCTTCTGACCAGATTGTTTTAGAACATGTGATTTTTATTTTTTTTTTTAAACTTTGTTCCTGCTTCTGTACTACATTATCTGCACTGATTTACTCCTTTCCTCCAGGAAACACATTTGCATTAAAGATCCGGTCTTCTGTTTATTTAGTTCCTGCTGCTTATTGCTTCCATGAGGTCCTCTTTGACCTTACAATTAACAGAAAAATAACTGCTATCATGGGAGTTAAATCAAGAAGAAATTAAGTATAATAAGCTGATCAATTCTGATGAATTCTTTCACTAATCAGGCTTCGGTTTTGACATGCAAAGATCTTCAGTAATAAAAATAAATAAAAAGATTAAAAAACTCCATAAGGAGCATGTTTTTCACAGCATCTCTGGTACTTCATGGAAGGCTTTAAGCTTCAACAGTCAGGGATACCACTGGTTCCTATTGTTAAATGTTGGCTTTGTCATCAGAAAAAGTTCAAGTGTATTTGCTGGAAGGTACTCTAACCTGAGCCAATTTTTATTTATCTGGTCTGTTTTGGCTAATTGCCTTTTAGGTAGAATATTTGCATTATACCATAGCATTTCATAGTCCCAGCTGATATATCTCAACTTCTATTTTAATTTGGTTTGCTGGTATAAGGATTCTTGCTGCAATTAGTGCAATACTGAAATAGTAGTAAGTATAAGAGATCACTCAACTTGCTTTTAAGCTTAATCACATACAGCAAATCCAGTGAAATAACAGTGATAGTTTTGAGATCTGCTTTGTTTGTTTCTTTATATTGTATAATATTATTATAATTTCATTGGAAATAAAGATGACTGGCGGGAGGTTAAAACTGGCATATCAAAGAATTGAAAGGGTTGATTGCAATGTTATCAGCTTAATGTGACTTTAAATATCTAGACTTGGTAATTTGGTCTGACGTGAACATAATAGTTTCACATTCGAAGGCAGAGGATGCCCAGAAAGGAAGGAGATGATTTACATCCCTTGAGCTTCCATAAGTGGGAGTTTCAGATTTGATTTTGGCTATAAAATACTCAGATTCTTCAGAAAGAGCTACATGATAAAACAGGATGGGGTACCAAGGCCTGTAACTGGATCCTCTGGCACCTAAGCTTGTATGTACCTTTTCCAGAATGTAGGAAAGGGTCTGCTCTGTCTTGGCAAACAGCCAGCTAGTTTCAGTTTCTACTGTCTTGAGTTTTACAGTGTAGTTTTGCAATGTACTTACATGTTTTTAAAAAAGCCAAAAATCTTCAGGCTAGTATCATAAACAAGTTCCACTGTACATCTTGAGACTGGGCTCTCCTGCTACTAAGTCAGACTAATCTTAAATTCTGGTTGGAAGACCAGACATAACAATACCAAGCCTTATTATTGGTGAATATATGGAATTGTGTTTCATTGTGCTAATGAAATTAAGCTATCCATTCATCCATCCATATTTGTTTGTGGCATATAAGCAAGAGTATGTTTTGCAGGTGAAAGGATCTAACTGTAAATACTACTAGAATTGCTGTTTACTCATTTGACTGGTTCTGTTGATTTACATATGCTTACACATATATGTATACTCACTGACAGTGTTTGATTCAAGCATTTTCCCTTGTTTTCTAGAGCTTAATCTTACAAGTTCTGCATATTTTCAGATAACAGTATTGTATATGTTGTCAGTGTTGGTAGTTTCCAACCGTAGAAATAATCCACCAAACATTAAATTAATTCTGATACATACTTTCCTTAACACAGCTTCTAAAGAAAGCTAAGTGTCTTGAATTCCAAGTACACAAACCAGTATGCTCAATGTACATATTCTTCTTCAGGAATCTGTGGTGACAGCTGTCACTGACCACAGTGTGGAGCTTCACATAGGCTCAAGAGGAGGAGAAAGATTGTTCCTTCTAGTTTCAGTTTGTGTTCTTGTTCATGTCCAGCCCCCTCATGTAAGAAGCATGGAAGGCTGGGACTACTAGCCAGTGTTATCCAGTGGGCTGTTGTGGGTTTGCCCACTATGAGCATGTGGGGACGATTTCCTTTCTTCTTTTTCTTATTTAAAAAAAATTAAAGGAACATGAACAGGAGTGGCCAACCTGAAGAGGCGGTTTCGCCCCTCCAATGAAGAAGGTGAGGACTTGGCAGTGTTAGATTTATGGTTGGACTCAGTGATCTTACGGGTCTTTTCCAACCTAAATGGTTCTATGATTCTCTCTTTTCCTTCACCAGTCACATAGCTGCATCACTTAGCATCAGTTGTGATAAAGTTATGCAGCCATGTAATTGGGGCCAAAAAAGACCAGTAAAAAGATAGAGAAATGATAGCTCGGCCTAGCTGTAAAATTTGTCTTGCAGTTTTCTCAGAAGCTTACGCCATTATGATTCTTTGCTTTTGACAGCCACCTGGTATCCTTATTAGCCACTTTTGACTTCAGAAAGCTAATAGTATAGAATATTTTTAAAGGCTGCTGGATCATACTTAAACTTATGGTCTAAATAAAATGTCTCACATAGTCTGCAATGTTACTGTGACAGATGTATCCCCCATCCAACCCTGTTGTTTTGCATCAGCAAATATGCAGAAAATAGGATTATAAGACTAAAAATGATGGTGAGCTTGAGAAACCATGTGACTGCACACACAGAAATAGTGCACTGGTGTGAAGTGTTCTATGAACAAACATTATTTAGCCATGTTAGTTTTCTTTTTTGTTTAGAAAACAGACTGAGCCAGGCTGTTGGTGAGTAGTTAGAAGGTGTGGCCTAGTAATTCATACTGTGATTAGCAGTGGGGTCCAGTAAGGTTGTGTAGTCAATGGCTGGTCCTTAGATATAGAAGATGGTGAAGGGTTGGTGGACCTTATGAAGATGAGGAGCATGGCAAAGGCATTCAGAATCATGCGGTCTGCTTCCTTTATCTTTACCTACTGTAATCCCTAGGTTGACAGGTGAATTTTGGTATCTCCTAGCCATAAGTCACAGCTTGTTTGGTCCCCTGTGCATACCTGAAGTGACAAATAAAGCCGTAGCCTATTTTTCTGATCCCTATCTGCATGGCTGAGTCAATATTAGACCAACTTTGTCTAATAAACTTAATTTGTGGCTGTCCCAGCACTTTCAACACAAAACCACTTACGTATTATGGTAGCTGCAGTTACGTGATTACATCAGTTTTCCATGCACATTCACTCCCCAGTTCGACTGAAATCATTAAAGAAGTCTTCATGTATGCAGGCTACATTTTAAAACAGAGTAGAAATCCAGGAGTGGAAATACATTTTTGATCCATTAGATAATCTTGATAACTGTTATTAATCTCTCTTAAGTAGATGATAAAATAAATTTATTTCCCCTAGAGAAATGCAGAAAGTTAGCATAAGTTTTAGTCATCTGTCAGCAAGAGACAGAGACAAGATTGTCATGGTGTGATGGGTCTTCTGCAACATAGTTTTTGGACTCCTCCTGGGAGTGGTCTGATGAAAATAGTCACCTGCCTAAGCTGTTTAAGTCTTTAATTTGGCAGAATTTGTATTCATAAGATACTCTTGTACTGTTCAGTGAAATTGGAGTTTTGCATATGTTTTTAGCTTATGCTGTGAAGCATGCTATACTAGCAATACAGATATTTTTGTCTTTTCTGGATTTTCTTTTTTTTTGATCTTGCAGTAATTGGTTGTTCGTTTAAAGGAAGACATTTGTGTTCTAAAAACAAATGACACACACACGGCTGTGTAGCCAAGTGACCCAGAGAAAATGAGTTCCCATGATCTATGTGTATGTGCAAGTGATGGGGACCAGAACTTGTTCTTTGTCCAATAGTTCAGTTGTGCGTGGCCTCAAGGGAACATGTGGCCATGCTCCTTGTACTGTTAACTTTCCATGGGAATGTAAGAATGTGTGTCACAGTGCTGACTAGGAATAGTTGTTGCGGGGGGTGTGTTTTGCTTTTTTAAATTTGTTTTCTTATATCTAAATTCCTGTGGGTTGTGTAGAAATTTGGGCTACATATTGATTGCACTTCTGAGGAAGAGCGTAAGATTGTGTGATACTGCAGTTGTTAACAATTGGATATAAATGTTTTGTGTTGCAGTGACAAAAGCTATGCAGCCGTTTTTAATTTCGGTTCTTTATGTTCTTGAACAAATACTTCTCTTCTAGGATATTTGAAAAACGAAGGGAACTTCTTAGTCATCTGCATAAATAAATAGATATGAAGTTCTCAGATACTTGAGATGTGAAAACATAGGGGGTTGTTTTGATTTTTGTTGTTGTTGTTCTACAGTGGGTGAGACAGGACTAGAATTGGCAGAATCCTTTTTTTGGTATTTGATTTTTGTGAGTTAAAATTTTAGTATTTGAATTTTTTTTTCTTGGCGTGTGTTTGTAACCTCTCATCTAGAATTGAAAAGCTCTGTAATGCCGTATCATAGACCAAGTGCTGTTCAAGTTATTAATGAGCAACTATGGAAGCTTATCGCATGGTCTAGTTTTGAAATTATGATTAGCAATTTGATTATTAGCAATATGATTAGCAAAATTAGCAATTTAATTGCATAGGGTTCCTAGCGCCATCCTGAGGCATTATTTCACCTGTGCAGGATATGTACAGATTAAATGTGAACACTACTCTGCCTTAAGTATGGAAATTAAAAAGCAGAAGAAGACAGAACTCCAATAGAAGATGTGCTAGTTACTTCCTCCGTATATCTTATTATGCACAGCTTTCTCAGAGGCCATACTTTTAAGGGTATGGCCTTGATGAGCAAAGTACCTACTTCCCAAATTTGTACAGTTCCATTTAGCTTTCTATTAATAATGGTCTAGGTAGCAACAGAGGTGGACAGAAAACCTATTTGAAACACCATCAAATTGCATCTAGTGTGTCTATTTTTAACTTAAATAGTTTATTTTATTTAGAATTAATGGAGCTCACTTCCAGTAGTTGCATCAGCACGTGACCTTGTTGTGTTGTATGTAAACAATGTTACAGTTTACATAATTGATGAACTGGGAAGTTATCATATGAAGTGTTGTAAGTATAGTCACTCAGTGTCTACAGGCAAACACTTCAGCAGAAGCCCTTGCTCTCCAAACCCAAGCAGAGGAAATAATAATAGCTAAATCTTTTCAGTAATAAGTAGTTTCCTTCGAGTTTTGTTGTTGGTTGGTAGGATTTTTTGGGGAGTCTTAAATACTTTTCTGTTAAATACATGATTTTTAAGAAATACTGACTCCAGGCACTGAGGTTTTGGTGCCAAAATCAATTTATTTTACCAGGTCACTAACTTGTTATTTTATTATTTGTCAGGCACATGTTCTGAAACTGATTATTAGAATGTAGAGTGCTTTAGGATAAGAGTCAGCAAAATAGGTAAATAATATGCTCAAAACAAATTTGTATAGCTTTGGAAATCAATACTGTTACATAATCACCTGCCTTATCGAATGTTAAAGTCACTGCTATATTGGCGTATTTCTGTGCCAATATATTAATGCTATCTAATAGCAAAATAATCTCCATATACAAACAGTTTAAGAAATACAAGGAGCAATCCTGTAGCAGAAAGAATGGTTTATAGTTACTTGGCAGTTGAAATAATTACCAATCCACTTGAACTTCTGTCTGAGGGAATAAAACTTTCTGTTTTTTAGAATTCTTGCCCTCTGGGGTAAGAAAAATGACAGCAGATGAGTTGGTGTTCTAGTTTGTAATCTGATGCAACTGAACTAAAATACAACTTTTTGCTTATTTTCATTTATTACTAGAAACATTGACAAGGAAGACTGTTGCTGATCATACTTTCAAACTGAAAACTTAAAATGACTTAGGACTTCAGGTGACTAAAATGGTCGTGCATAGTCATATATTATCTGTTAGCTTAGAATTTACTGAAATATCAGGTTTATACCTTGAAGGAACCTTTTGTTTTGGAAAGGGGAAAGTAACTGTTGCAATCCTGGATGACCTCCAAATCTTTGAAAATCAGTTTCTTCACTAAATGAACAGGAATAGCTTTTCTTCCACATGTTTTGGCTTTTAACTCAAGTGCCAGGGATTTGAAATTTGGGAGAGGAGAAGCTAACAAAGCAGATTAAATAGACTGCTAAGTCTAGCTTTGAAATATCGCTATACTAAGTCTTCTATTTTGGATGAAATGATGGATGATTCTTTTATACATGAGAAGGAAAATGTTTTAAAAGGGTGTGATAGTGTTGAGTGCAGTATTAAGACTTTTTCCCAGGCTTTCATTCGCTTTCTCAGAAGTTAATACTGTCCTTCCTTTCAGAGGAAGAGAGAACTGTTTAGAGATTTTTGCCACCTCAATATTGATAAAAAGTCATGGTACAAAGAAAATTCTTTAGCTTTTGTATGAAAATGCACAAGCTTTATGAAGATTTTTTCTAAAATTGTTTCAAAATTAACTGACAAACCCAAAATATGCATCAAGTCTTAGAGTATCTTTACAATAGCATTCTTGTGTTATGCTCTTAAATACCGTTTAATGAATTTATACCCCGATATCTCTGCAGTAGAGTACTGCTTTTAAGATGTGATTTATATTCTAGGGATATTTGTTGCTGGACAATACAATATTTGAGGAAAAGCTAATGAACCAGTCTCCTGTTTTATACAAATGGATTAGATATGCTCTGATTTGCCTGGAAAAAAGTAAGAAACCAAGCAGTTTCAAAATATAGCCTACCTGCAGTGCCACCCCGTGGCTTTTTTTTTTCATGGCTTCTTTTAAACTAACCAGTTTCTGTTTCCTCATCCCCAGCAGGAAGATTACTTGTGAACTTCTAAAATGTCTGTACTCCTGGCTGCAGACCTGGTCTAACCAGAATAGTATAGCGCATTTCTTTGCCTGACTTCTGTGAGGCAGAATTATTTGTCCCGGCTGAAACCTGCTTAGATGGAGAACCAGCAAGAGGATTTCTGAGCAATACCGGTTCATTCACCCACTGCATCAAATCCCTAAGCAATAGCTGGTTTGGACATTGAAAAGGAAAGATCACATTGGAGCTGGAAAGCAACAAAATGTGCCAATTCACAGCCATAACTTGAAGGAGCACGTTAATTGGTCTCATCTGTTCCAGCCATGCTGCGTATGCATGTAGTTTATTTCCAGGTAGTCAGTTTTCTAGGAAGATGGTTTCATTTTAAAATTAGATGGTCTAGGTGGACATAACGTTTCTTATGGAGATAGTTGATACTATTTTGCATGCAAGACATCTGCATTTTTGTTGACTTTAATTGAAGGATGTCAGAGAGACTTTGTTCTTAAAGTAGCATTATGCTTTGAGGGATATGTTGTGCTTTGCCTTGCACCATTTTAAAGAGTCGCTCAGATCTTGGTGGGGTAAGTACCTGCAGGTTTAGGACTGTGGTTTTCACGTGTAGGAAGTAATACAGCGTTGAGGGTATTTCCATGCCAAGCAAGCATATAGGAAGGAACTTTTCAGCACTTCACCTGCCTGGCCTGCCTCAGAGAGCAGAATCTGTTTTCTTCCTCACAGCCAGCTTAGTCTTACTAACATATCTGGATGAAAGGCAGGGTTTCACCTATCTGTATTTTCTTCCTGCCATTCTGGCAGGGAACAGAACCACCTCTCTTGCCCCTTCTGCCTAGGTGGCAGCACCGACATCATCGCTCAATGCAGGAGCCTCAGCAGCCGGTCCCTGGGTTTGCCACCACAGCCCGCCACTTCGCCCCAATGTACCAAAAGCTGACCTGCCACTCTCCAGTCCAAGGAGGGTGTCTGGTTACATTCTTGAGCGTTTAAAATTGGTGCTTTTAATGTTGTAAGAGTTTCTATTGTAATGCTTTGAACGTGCTTTCAGTATTTTCTTGCTACAAAAGTACTTATTTTAATAATCGTGCTGCCTTGGTTTCCTTGCTTTCACAGAGCGCTTGCTGCCTGCCCCAGAGCTACTTGCGCTGTGCGGAGGCAGGACGAGTGACTAAGGGGACAAATCGAGTCTGGGCTAGCAAAGCCTCGGCGTGTGTTGTTCAGACACCACTGAGCTTTGGCGTCTTCATTGAGGGCTTTGTATTTTTCTGTGACAGGAATGTTAAATGTGAGAGCATGGTAAGTATCAAGCTGTAGGTTTAATGTGTATAGGCTTTCTCTGATAAGCAGGTGCTTGTGTTCACATTTGTGTCCTAGTTATAGAAATTATACTTGGTGTTTTCTAGAAGGCAAATATGTCTTTTTCTGAAGTCATGTATCTTGCTTGTAAACTGTAAGTAGAGGTGTGTGAATGTGGGGTCTGAGTTCTTGCAGAATCTTAAGGCCAGCAGCAGAAATACCTGATACTATACTCCATACCTGTAGGTTGCACTGTTTGTTATGTGGAGTTGGAAAGTCTTAAATAGTGAGAATTAAAAATGCAGAGTTTTCTTCTTCTAGTGTTGGCAGAAGGATTTCCATACTTTAACAAGAAGTGTAGCGGTTTTTTTAATTATATTTAATATAAATGCAGTGTGTATCTAAGCAAAATGATGACCAAAAGGCTTACAAAGAAACAGTTGAAAGACTGTACTTTATTTTCATAAAACTGTTTTGAGTGGTTTAATACCAGCAGTTAAATACATCCTTTTGGAAGCCTGGATTTCCAGGTAGGAACAACCAAAGGTAGAAGAAGTGGATGTGAGGGGAAGTAATGGAGAAGTTTTTGATTACTCGTCTTTATTTAGGAAGCTTGTTTGCTCTTTCTACCACACATCAGGCTTCTGCAGTATTGGGGATGTGTAAACTAAAGTGTCTGTGATTTAAGGTAGTTATTGCAGAATCTCTTCAGGCTGCTATAAGTTGCAATGGAACGAACAACTTCACTGTATTTAGATCTAGGGTTTTGTTCAGTGGATGTTTTTCAAATGACTCAGATGTAAGTCAGGGACAATTCTGATTAAAAGGGAAACTAAAATGTTGAAATGTACATGTGCATGTACATTCTTGTGTATCACAGGTCCTGGCTTGAGTCCTTCCTGTAGTAGAATTTTGGCTACCAAAACGTCTCACTTCATTCCATAGATCACAAAAAGACTGCAATTTTATTTTAAGAAAATACATTTAAAAAATTGTATACCATATAATTCAAGTTCTGGTAAGACTTCAGCATTGTGAATAAAAGCCTGTTAGTGTCTGTGATGGCACTTTATGTCATCGGGAAAGAGAATCGTGCTTGCTGTTGTGAAAGTGAAATTCATGACTGTGCTGTATGCCCTTCCATATCTTTCTAGTAGGTACTTTTGTCTATATCTTTCTTTAAAATAAAATATAAAAAATTTTTGTAGATGAGCTAATGTGACACTTTCTCTCTTTAGGAGCCTTTATGAGAAGGTGCTTTTTTGGTTTTTACAAACAGTCCACAAGGGGAGGGGAAAACAAAACAAATCAGAAACCCAAACAAAAAACCCCAGTGTTGATACATGCTGTTCCTTGTGTTCTGTGATATGCTGTGTCTATCTAGGACTGATTGATAGGAAAAAAAATGCCAGAAATAGCCACCTACCCTAACTGTTTGCCTTTCTGTTGAAGGCTTGCAAAGGTTACAGGGCTAAAGTAAAACACTGAATCAAAAAACTTGGTGTATCGTATGCCTAAGTTTAAAAATAGATGATATCAGGTAAGCAGACCAAATGTTCTGTGGCTGGTATATCACTCTACAATAATGTAATGGTTTTTTAGCAGCACATCAAGGCAAGACACCTAGAAACATTTGTGAACTTACTATGGCATAAGAGGCCTCTTACTGCATGAGTAAATATTTCCCTTTTTCTCTCTCTGTCTCTTTTTCTTTTTTTTTTTTTTTTTTTTGTTGGTCCAGGAGGACTCAGCTTCATTAAACTGTACTGTTGGCATTTCTTCTTTCCTCCTGCTTTCATTCATTTTGTTCTTTGTAAACTTTTTCATTTGATAGGATTTCAGTATTTGTACTCCACACGAATGGAAGTGTTTGAATATATCACTTCTTTTTTTAATCTTTTCTGAGTAGGTAGAAAATCAAGCTGAAAGTCGTGCTCTGTGGAGAGCTTATAAGAACTTGGGATGTTTTAATATACAGAATTTTGTTAAGCATCTGTTTTGTACTGTTGCACAGAGGAGACAGGCTGCACAGACGGTATGGCATGTGTGATGAGCTGTACACCCATGCAATATAGGGTGTTGTACCTAGTTTCTAGAATATCTGGTTTATCTAGTAGCAATTTCAAGGAGCCTATGAGCTACTGTTGAGGTAGTGCAAGGAGGGTTTCTACATTCAAGTGGGTGTTCCAGCAAAATATTAGAATGGTGGAAGATGAAATATGAGTTCTGTCAATTTTTGCCAAGGTAAAATACATTTCCCCCCCCCCAATGATAGCTCATGGCAGGAGTATTTTTCTAGGATTATATTGTAGATTTTGTAAAAATAAAATAAAAAAAGTAGATTCACCAATACTATAACATGTATAATAGACATTGAGTATGACTGGAGCACTTGCACTTCTTATGAATATTACTCTAGAATTATGGTTTGAAACAGACAAAACCAATCTTGAGCCTTTTTTTTTTTTTTTTTTTTTTTTTTTTTTAAATTTTAAATCATAATGGCGCAAATAGCACTTTCAGGGTGCTAGCCTGTTACATTTGATCTTCTTGGAGATATTTTAAACTGTTTTGTTAATGGTACCATACTGTCTCTGCTATATCTAGAATGAAGTCTGTATTTTGGAAGGCATATTTTTTTATCTTCTTTTCAACTTTGTTGATCTGAGCTTTCTTCTTTTGAATGCGAGAGAGAATCCCCAAGCATGACTAGCCGCCCCTTCCAGAAGTTGGCATGGTACACTCCCAGTTTAGTTGTCCGTGATACTGATTCCAAAGATATGTGCTTATCTGAAGTAAGGAGTTTGTGTGTGTGCATATTAAGTAAGAAAGAACGCTGTATTTTTCTTCCTCATTCCTGTCTTATGGGTAGCAGGGAACCTGAGACATGTTCCTTCCCACGTACCGTCTTTGCAACTGTGGGCTTTTACTCCCCAGACGGCTTCTTACCCCCTTGGGACAAAGGCCCTCCTATAAATCAGTTTCAGCTTCTGTAAAACAAACTCTGATCTCAATTATTTCATGCCATCATTAAAAAGGGGAGGGCTTTTCATTACAGATTTTAGTATCGATCCCAGTGTGATTAACTGTATAATTTTTCCATTGTCTCGTGTTTACTTCGCTTTGAGGAAGTACCTGAAACTTGCATGACAAAGTTTATAACTATAGTATAATGTATGCTTTTGTTCTTTTTTCTTTTTTTTTTTTTTTTTTCCTAATTTATCATCTGATAAGCATAGGAACTCAAAAGACTAAGACAACACCACGAGATATGCAGTTCTAAAGAACGGAGTGAGTGAGTGCTGGATGAAGTAAACACAAGATGTCCTTGCTTCACAAACTGTTTAGTAATGAAACATTGCAATTATTTTTAACTTTTTGTTTTGGGAGGAGAAGAGTGAGTGTCACTAAACTTGACCAGAGGTACAGGTTCTTAAAAACGGCGTTATACTGTGTGTAAACATTCAGAACAAGAAGCTTGTTCAACTTCTTGCTAAAGCTACATCTAAATTCCTTAGAGCAACAGTGCCATGAAAAGATCCGTCAAAGTACAGACTATTCTGTCAAGGAATAGATATGATTATGAAAACTTGTATGTGAACCTGGATCTGAAGGTTTCTGAATTAAAGCATGGTGTTTTCCAGAAGAAAATCACTGTGGGAGCTTTATTTTGTGTCATTTTTTCATTAACTTTCTAGGCCTCTGAGAGTGATTTAAGGAAGCACAGTAACTGTTTGGAACTCTAATTCTCAGATCTCCAAAAACATTGTGGGTTTTTTCAGTTGTTTGTTTTTGAGTACATTTGATTGTTGAATCCCATAGTGACATTTAGTGTTCCAGAAATTCTGTTGTGCGTGGCTCCTGCTTCCGCTGGTTGAGGAAGATAATACTGTTTCAGTTCTCCTTAATGTTGTCTAAATAAATTGTGAAGAAATGGGAGGGCTCCAGAATCTTACAGGATAGTCATAATAATAATGTGTTTGTTAAATAATAAGGTGTTTGTTAGAAAATCCAAATTCTCTTTCCTTGAAGTTCCCTGTCATAAGTGAGTTTGGGGGCTTAAAAGATATTTTTAGCATTGCAACTTTTAAATAGTTGGATACTGTCTCTCTTTAAATATGTAACTTCAGTCACAAGTCAAGTTTTCCACATTATGTTCCTTTCAAGATGGCTTGGCAGTAGCTATCCTCTTTTGAACCTCCAGCACTTCAAAAAGCGGTACGGTGTTTCCATTAGTCTTTCCCTGGTAACTCAGTATGTTACTGCTTGTACAAGAGCGCTGCACTTTCTCAGTGTAAATTTTTGGTGATGGCAGTTAAAAAACCACAAAACCCAACAACACCATTCAATAATATTTTGGGACCTGGTTCTGCCAAGCTACCAGTTTTCTTGTGCCACAGCACCAGTGCAGGTATCAGTTATCTGGGGATACGCCTGTACCACCCAGTGGAGGCATGACTGGAGCGTGGGTATGGCTATTCACTGCAGCTTTAATCTTGTAGCACAAGTAACACAGTAATGAAGGTGCAGTGTCATCAGTAACTAGTGTGTGGATTACTAAACCCCAGAGGGCTTTTAGCTGTGAATACCACATCCTTCACTGCTATTTTAATCATATTGTTTCACTTACAGCTAGCGTTATGCCTGTTTGTGTTACAGCAGCAGCTTCATTTGTGGAAACAACCCGAGTACAAGATTTGTGGTATTTTTTTTTATTTTTTTTTTTTCTCTTTCTAGATCCCTGATTTAGTGATATCTTGGTGTGCTGCTAAGCATATGTCATATTTCAAGCTTTTGTGGAGGATTATAAACTGGGATTTAAAAATTAATCAATGATCTTATGGTAACATTGTAGCAATAGACCAAGAGTTGTTGATCCTAGCTTTTCTGTAGAGCATTTGGTGTAATGTGTATTTGAAGAATTCTGTAAGTATAAGTTGGTATCTCTAAAATAAAAGCAAGCTGAAACTTCCCAGAGGCAGCTGAATGAGGCCTGTTCATGGCTTTCCTGCCTACACACTCTGCTAAATAAAATAATACAGTTGTTTCACAGAGGGAGGGTTATAAAGGTAGCTTTACTGTGACATTAAATCTGTCTTGAGAGCTTTCCCAGAAATACGAATATAGTAATTATATGATTAAACAATAAGGAAACTTTTTGGGTTGTGCACTTCCTCGGGCTATTACCCTAACCACTACTTAACCAACAGGAAATTCCAGACCTGAAAGTTTCATTATTGCTATACTAAACTGTGAAAATATAAGTGTGTTAATGAGGATTTCATTATAGCCATCTGTAGCTTGTTTTTAAATTGTGTCAAAGCAGGAAAAACATAATATACCATCTGTTACCTAGCCATATCAAGTTGACACGAAAAATATTAGGAAACCCCCCCCCCCCCAATTTACAACCCCAGTTGTCTGTTATATTTTACTTGTGGCAGCCACGAGTGTCATGGCAGTACCGCCACTGTAGTAATGTGTCATTTACTCCTTAAATGATATGTTTAGTTTATAATTTCTATCTTTTAACTTCAATATTTGGGGAGGAAGAGGTGCTGACTTTCCGAAATGGTAATTTCTGGGCAATTAATGACCCCGCAGTTTCAGTGTCATATTCTTTCAAACATGTCTGAACCACCAAAACTCAGAAGCTGAGGATTGTCTTACAATATACAGTTCTTTTTGGTTTTAAGTAAATAAAAACTTCTGGACAACATCTATTAGTATTCTCTCTTTCTCTGACTACTGAGCATGAAATGAAGCATTTTACTGTCATCATTCGCTGGGGTTTTTGCTGCTCCTTTTACCTTAACCCTTGTGTTCCTCTATAGAGCTTAATCCATACAAACTTTCCCAAGTCCCTTGATTTGTGGTTCTCTTTGACCTTAAAAAGTAGGGAAGTTGAAATGTATTACCATGCACTTACCAAGAAATATTATGGATTCTTAATTGTCAGATGTTTGTAGGTATGATGCAGGTAGAGCCTTAGGTGAGAAGGTGGTGGTCCCATGGAAAAAGTTACAAAAATTGCTCTCGGGAAGAGAGTTGGCACAGAAGAAAATACTAAAGCAGCTGTGGGATAGTGAGGCAGATCCTTAGCAGCTGAAATGAAATATGACTCAGTAAGGTCATAAAATGTGCTAATGTTTGCATATTACCTTTAGTGCTGAGTAGAGAGAGGAGTGATCTATGATGTGAAAATGAGGATAAAAGGTTGTAACTGAGATAGAAAGGTGGAAGGGTTGTGCAGCAGTTTAGGGGAAGTCACACTGTGGGCAGGCAGCCCGAAATACGGGCTTGTCCTTTTGTCCCCAAAAGTTTTCTGAGTAGGCACTCTCTTTTTGTCCTGAATTTGCACAGCAACTAGCACAGCTTTGGTGAGGGCTCTTAATTACTACCTTAGTATTCTGTACTATAGAATTATAAATTTGGTTGCTGAACTTATGAACAAAATGTGTTTCTCTGCAGACTAATGCAATCAGCACAGTTAGAATAAAATGAGGAACTCTTCAATGTAGCAGTATATCTACAATGTAAATGTCTTAATGCTGTAAAAATATAAAAAGAATCTAAGTGGCGTGCTGACCAAATGGATGAGGAAAAGCCAGCTGATGTGGTCTTTCTGGTCGTTCAAAAGGCTTCTGCTTCTAACCTAAAGCCTTTTAGGACAACTAAACAAACATGGTATAAGACAGTAGACCTTGCATAGCTAAATAATTTGCCCCAAAATAAGAACAGATGTGTGGGAAATTGTCTAATATGAAGGTGAAGGGAGGCCACCTTGGAATTCCTCAGGGATCTGTGCTGGAACTCTTAGTTCAACATGTTAATAATCTAGAAAAGTGGCTGAATAGTGAGGTGGCATTTTGGTGACAGTAAAAAGTTATTATTCGTGGTAATTAGAGGAGATGTGACTCTGAAGACTTGCAGAAGGATTTTATAAAAATAAATGGATAATAAAATGAGATTAAATTTACTTTAGATAAATTTAGTATGAATCAGTTTGTTGTGTACTAGTAAAGGAATAGAGGAGAAGAAAAGAGAAAACATGATTATGTCACTGTATAAATCTAGAATGACAATACAGTGCACAGTTCTGATTTCTGTTATCTCCAAAAGGATATAGTAGAACTGGAGAAGGTTCAGAGAGGATCAACAGGGATGGTCAAAGGTGGGGTATGGCTTTCATACAAGGGATATAATGATGTGGTCTCTCGGCCCTCCTGTTCTTAGGTTTACCATTTGTACATGTGCCAATTTCTTGTGTTCTAACTGTTCCAAGTAAGTGAAAAGAAAACATGCAACAGAATTGTCTAATAATGCTGTATGTAATCCTTAAACCAAATGTTAAATAATGGAAAAATAATTAAGTCCCCCTAAATGCTGAGTGATTATATTATCTATAATCAACTTTCCTTGTTGATGTGTGACTTGCATAAGAAAAAACAAGTTCTTGGTCTGCTTCCAAGCCATTTGGAAGCCTCTTGTCTATGCTCTCTTCTCCAGTTCTTTTTGATAGAACAAAACTATTTGCCTTTCCCTGGAGACTTGACTGTGTTGATCCATCACAGATGAGATGTCATCTCAGTAGGTACAAAGCAACTGAAGAAATAGAGTATTTAATAAAGCAGGAATTTAATCTGGAAGAATGCCTATTCTTAGCCTAGTAATCCAGGTTTCCTGCTATTCTTGCTGCTTTCAGACTTAGTTTCTCATGGATATTATTTTAAAAAAATAATCATTACTATTTTAGGGTTAGATGAAATATCAGATAGTTTTAAAAAACAGTCTTTTGCTTATAACAATAGAGACAATAGGTTCAAAGAGCTCCCAGCTTCACAGATATGTCCCTATTGGGGATTTTTAAAAAAACAGATAATAATTCTGACCAGCTTTTCCATATGCAGATAACTGATACACATCCGTTGAGTTCTAACAGCCTGTTGGGCTTTTGGAGTTGCTGGGGGTTTTTGCTTGTTTTGTTTTGTTTTTTTTTCCCAATGCAGAAATACTCAGTGCTCTGGGTAATCACAGATGAGTGAATCTGAAGGTATTAAAGATCTAAAAATGAATATTGGGAAGCTTTTGTTTTACTGCCCTCACTAGTATATGCAAGTCTTCATATCCTTTTGATCTTGGAAACAATTCTGTGGATTAAAGAACATGAAACATCTATACTAAAAATGTGACCTATAGAGGGACCTCCTTAGAAGCTGTTTTGTATTTAGCACTGTAGTGTCATTGTACTTAGCAAAATTAGATTGTTTACTTCTTTTAAAGCATACAGACAAGAGATAAATAAATGCCACTTTTATGATCCATTCACATGCATTCCCTCTTGCTGCTGATACTAGTCAGTTGATGTTTCTTTTTTAGATAATGTTTGCTAATACAGCAATGCCAAGATGAGTAGTTTAAGTAGATGCTTTATGGAAAAAGGAGAAGCATTTTAAAATTCCAGTCCTAAAGAAATTCTAACAAAACATTTTAATTCCATTCCTCTAGATTTTTTTTCTTTTCCTAATACCTTGTCTAAGCTCCCCTCCCACCCCGTCTTTTAAAATTCTCAACATTTTACCTTTCACAAGTGTTCTAGGAACTTAAAAAACCAAAAATACTAGTAGCCTATGCTGAGTGATGTCAGTGGGGGGAAAAAGTAAAAGTAACCTCCGTGAGATGCAGGGGAAATAGCCAGGTACATACTTGTAGAAATGGAAAACGTTTCCTTTCTTCCCTTTCAGGTTATCTGAACTGTTAGGCACTTGCTTATCGTGGTCGATAGTATTAAATTCCATTGGTGACTCCCTGAATGAAAACCACATGGTTTTTCAACCGTGATAAATTTTCTGCTTAATATGTGAAAGCCATAAGAAGGGAATTGCTAAGTAGATAAACAGTATGTAAAATTTAGTACCGCAAGATACCGATAGGACCAAAAAAAAAAAAAAAAAAAATATCAGATATTTTATTATTGTGAATATTAATTGAATACTGCTAGCTACAGCCCTCAGACCCAGATAGTAATTAATGCCTCCAAGTGGAATTCCCAAATGTTTTGTTCTGTGTAGGACATACTAGCCATAGGGAATGTGCTGGTATTTTAGACAACATTGATACGCTGTCTGCACTGAAACTTTTACTACTGGCAGTCTAGTCGTGCAAGTCTGGTTGCATCTGCATTGTTGCTGTCCCCAGCTTTTCAAGCAACTAAAATTGCTTCAGGGATTTCTATTCTTTGTAGTGTTAGCTCTTGAAGTTTGGTTGCAGAGTGCAGTTGAGTTGGAACGCAACCAATGATTGATCCGACTGTTTCATTCAAGCTGACACACATTAGGTAAAACCGACTTAGATTTCTGTTTTGTCTGACATAATGGGGGATGAATGCTGGTGATAGGACCTCTCAGGTAAGAGAGGCTTGATAAGGAGTTGTCAGTAGTGTTGTTCACTCAGCACGCATGCACTCACACAGATGTTATCCTCTCAGTGAAGTGGTACACAAGCCACTTCAAAACACTCTGTGGCCTGATACAGATCTAGAAGCAACATTTACCAATGATAGGAACCTGCAGGTTGTTGCCGTTGATGACAGCGCTTGCCCAAAAGAGTTCGCTGACTGCATTCCTTCCCGTTCCCTGGGCAGACTTAACTGTAAGCAGTCCTCACATGGCTGTATGTACTAGGTTTGACTTTGGGAAGAGGTAACTGTGTCGAGAATTGCTTTTAAGCAACTTTTGTTTTTAATGGACAATGAGGTCATGCTTCTGTAAATTATCCTACTTCAAACACTGCAGAGTTGTTTTTTGTTTTCCTGATAGCATAAATATTGTACTTTTGTTTGCAAAATGGATTCATCAAGATCTTAAGCTTCAATAATTTTGTAGGTAGTACTGATGATCAAATTAACTGGATGTAAATGCATATTTGCTTCTGCTGCCTAAGTATTCCACTGATCACTAAAATTTGCTCACCTGAACTGTTCAGTTGGGTATCTTACAGAGAAATAGGGAACGCTAAAAAGCATGGACGGAAGGAAGGGTCCCGATTCTAAAACTTCCCGTTAAATTTGTCTTGCAAAAATAAAAGGGGCACGGAAAACAGGATTGGGGTTTTTTTATGGTGTAAAGCCACAGAAGACATAACAAAGCTACTTAATACTCTCTTTTGAATTGGCTGAAGTAGATATGTCAGGATTAATGGCTGTACAAATCTCTAGATGTACTCCGTCGGCTGTTTGGTCAGGTGGTAGGATTATAAATAGGTAGGCTTACTGATGTCACCAGCAGCAGAAGGGAACAACAGTGAGCTTGCCATGCACATGCACACTCCGTCCCTTCTACCTACATATGCTATTGGAAGAAATTCACTTGATTTTAATGGAGAAGAAAAACCTGTGTTATATTGGAGGTAGGCAGAAAAGTAGTTTAATCAATCTTAGCTATTCTTCTTCCCTCTCCTTGTTTAGATGATCAGCAGAATGGCTTCAAAGTAATACTTTTGTTATCTTGCTGGGCAGTGTCATACTAACATTAATTATGTTTTCTATACATGGATGAAACTTTGACCCACAGAACTGTTCTGGTTGGTGTAAATGGGAATTCTGGAAGTGTTGATGTAAAGTGACACATATTTTGCAAGACTAAGGATGCAAATGTTGGTATTTACACAGCATTTCCTTGCTTGTTTTGTTGAACTTGTCCTAACACCTGCTGTGAGGAAAAATATTTACCAATTATTATATATCTGCCACAGCATTTAAGTCATTGCTCTTTGAGGGAAGGCAGAATTTGGGTGTAGGGCAGTACATAAATTGCAAGAACTCAAACATAGGCCTGTGAAAAGAAAGAATTAACATCTGTTGTCCTCTTTTCAGAGAAAGTATGTAATTCTTCCAGTACAAGGTACAAAAGCTTTTTTTTATCCTGTGTGTGGCTCAAAGATGAGGGTGTATAAAGATCTGTAAATATCTCCATGTGGATGGACTGCTGAAATCTCAGTGGTGCATTTCTGGGTATAGAAGCTGTTCCATATTTTACTTTAACTTGATGATTGGGGCCTAGAAGTTCAAATGAGGTTATTGAGATTATTTTGAATGAGGAATGTTGTTATTTCATGCAGACTGTAAGACTTTTCTGACTTTGATTGTCTTTCATCTGATTTTGATCTAAAATTTTGTTTGGCAGAAAAACACTTGTTGTTTGTAGTAACTTGTAAATGTCAATGCCTTTAGTGTTTAATATAGTAGAGTCCTTGCTGTGTATTCTGTGTATTCCTTGCGTATTATATATCACTTTCATTTATCATGGAAAGCATTAAAACAATTTTGTAATACATAAATAACTAATTAACTGCACAATGCCAAGATGCACTTTGCTTACAGCAACAAAGAAAAAATTTAAGAAATCTTATTCAGTTGAATTTCTTGTAAAAGTCAGTATGCTTCTGGCACTGAATCATATGTTAATATGTTAAAAACTCAGCAGCGAAAAATACTGGGTGTAAACTTCTGAAAGTTGAAAAGGATGAGGGGGTGAATACAGGAGTGAAGCATAGTAGTAACAGCAAATTACTCATCGGCATAGTTGTACAGGAAAGTTTCTCTACATTCCCCAGAGCAGACTGCTGCTGTTGATCATAATCGTTACAAAGGTTAGTAAGAAGTATGCTTCCCCCTTTCCTAAAGAATTTTTTCCTACTTTGTAGTTAATGCTGAAGTCCTGTACCCTTTTTCAGAAAGAGCAGAGGCCTTCTAATGGAAGTAATGGGTCATCCAAAATACCTTTGGTGTTACCACTGTCATGCAGGGAGCCAGCTCTCTTTGAAGAAATATCTTCTTCCTTCCTTGCCTGTGGCAAGAATTGAGTAAGAAATGGACCTAGGGGATTTTGAGCGTGCAGAAGAAAGCGGAGAAGGGGGCTAATGACAGCTCCTATATGTAGATGGGGATGAGTTTGGGTAGGAAATCACAGCGTTCATGTGGGGCCCTGAATTGCCAACCAGTGAGGGAGTTTTAGTTAAAGTAGGACAAAGGGGAGGGAGCCTCCGCTGTCAGCGGCAGCAAAGGAGGCTATGAAAACTGCTGGTCGGGCTTCTGCTATGAAGACAGCTGGGATAGGACTTCTGGCTGTGCTTCGTACCACCCATCTCCCCTCACACAGTGCGTAAGAGATTAGGCTTGGGCTCCAGCAGCAGCACTGACATTTGAGGAGGTAGTAAATGCAACCCTGTTCCTGAAGGTAAGAGGGTTTCCTACTTTGCTTTCTGAGGAGGATGCAGGGAGTGGAGTGAGTGAGGAGGAAGAAGCTGTGAAAGAATCTGGTGGCAGGTAGGTACTCAAAGCATTTCTTCTTAGTTTTGCAATGAGTGTTAGCCCGAGATGCTCAGTGCTTCTGTTTGGGGAACTAAAGCTGCGTTGTTCATACTTCAGGAGAAACTTCTTTATTACATCCTAGCTTTCAGGATATTAACTGCCGAGATGCTTCTCTTGCAATCTAGTAAAGAAAATGCTTGTTTTAATACAATTTCTTAGCCTGAACTTAACTTTTTTCTCTTTCATTTTCTTCACTGTAATGAACTAGGATGCCTTGTTTGCTGACATGGTTGTCTGTGTAGGAACTCTCTGTCCATTCTTCATGTGTCACATAGCATCTGTGTATACAGATATGTTTTTTAAGCTTCTTGCTCAGGATAGGAAACGTTACCTGCTTCCCATTCTCTTCCAATGCTTAATATCATGTCGGTTCTCCAATTTAGTAAACCCTCCTATTTCTTGGTTATGCAAATGTACAAAACATTTTGAAGTTTTACCAAACTTAGGTAACCAAAGGACATAACTGCTAAGAGAAGGCTGCTGGTGGCTGAAGAGCTTTCTACAAGGAAAAAAGCTTGTTCTGTTCCAAACACCTGCATAAAAACCAGGAATCAGCTGCAGTGCTTTCCAAAGTCGCATCACTGTGCTTGGCTCAATTCTTCTTCTTGTATCTGAACCTTCAGCTGGGAAATGGGACTGTTGCAGTTGAACCCAACTTTTTATAGCCACTAAAAGGACGAGGGAGTAAAGTTTGTCTTCCCTGGTGTTACTGCAGAGCTTCCTAGCTGCTGTCCTGCGTTATTTTGTTACCCACTCACACCTACGCCCACATACCTGTATTTGAGGCATGTGTGTATGTGAGGAAAAAGGGAAGGATTCGTATTAGCCTCTTTCCTGGCTGCTGTGTGGCTCTGCTTTTCTCTTCCGTACCTTTCCCAGCCTCTAAATCCATCCAGTGCCTGCCTCCAGTGTTACTTCTAAAACACGATTTTGAACAGGAGAGAAAAGCAGCAGCAGCAAAGCTCAGATAAATTGACAATTCGTACCTCTATTGATGTTCAGAATAGCAGCTGAAAAAGCCATGAGCAGAGCTAGGTGTTTCATCTGCAGGCTTTGAAAAGACAGTGGTGGTGTACCTGCTTTCATGACTAGGAGATAACGGCCAGAAGGGCAGATTCAGGTTTTGCTCTATTTGAGAGCCCTTAATTGAACTTTTCTTACTGGGCATGGGAGAAAAACATCTGTGTGAGCATCCTTTTATAGCAGTTCTTGGAAAAGATTTGGGGGTTTGTTTCTAGTGGAGGTAACATACGTTTGCTTGAGTTTTAAGCGTTTGTTAGATTTATTAGTGTATCAAAGGTTAAGCTCCCCCTTTCAGTTCAAGCTGCTCTTTGTTTTCTTTTCCTGTTTATTCAGCCAGTTATATATTACTCAATTACTGTTACAGATTTACTGCTTTCTCTTCTCTGCTCTCCTTCCTTTCTGTCAGGCTGTTTTCACAACTGTAAATATAATAAAGGCTAAGTGAGTCATATGAAGTTGTAATAGTTTTGAATGTCATTCAAATCTTTTGTACTTTCTTTTGGTAGTAAATCTGGGTTATTTTTTGCATTTGATACTTTGTGAAAAGGTTGCAAATAGATATAAGTATCTGCTTACTGCAGAGGTATATTGCACATGGACATGCCAAGTTTGTATTTGTATTTTGTGTTAGTTCTATTTACTTCAGAAGTCTTAAGTTATTAATCTCCTTCGAAGTAGTGTCGTTGGAACTAGTTTTCCACTCCAGCTCTTCTTTTTCGTTTGTTTTTTCTTTTTTTTTATTTACTTTTTTTTTTTTTTTAGGAGAAAAATACTTCTTCTGGCACAACAGAATGTGCTGTGAAGGAACTTTTGTATCAGAACAAATTTCTAATTCCTCAGTAATAATAATAATAATAATAATAATAATAAACTTTATGCTAATTTATAGCATAAAATATTTTTTTATCTTCTGTTGCATGCTAGGATTCTGAGCTCTTGGCTGTCTTCCTAACAGCGAGGCAATTCTTATGCCTAGAGGGGAGCTGACTATGTTTTGTTGCATGGTGTAAGACAACACTAAGTCAGTGGCTATCTGTGCTCAGGAGTTGTGTAGTCTGTCATCTGTTTTAAGTGAGCTTGAGAATGTCATCATAATAATAGTTATAATTTGGCTTGCACAGCAATGAATGAATCATTTTTCTAGAAAAGTTTTAATTTGTACTTCACTTAATTACGGTACCTAAGCTTATACTGGAGTTGGTGCCCCTTTAATGCTAAGAGGGGCACAATTAAAAACATGCCCGTACCATAGAGATTTGTGTTTACCTTGCCTCTGAATCTCCCCTTTTTCCTTGTAATAAGAGAAAACATTGCATGAATTATGGCTCGAATACAGTCTCTTCTGTTTTCAAGACTGCCACTGCCATGGGGACAGACAATCAGACGGGCAAGTGTCTGTTCCAAATGGTCTGGAGGGAACTGGAGGATTCATTTGCTGCTTTCTTGCTTTTAGTGTGAACCAAACGTCCGAAGATTCCATTAAGCTTTCACCTTACTGTCATGGTTACCGTCCCAGTCCTGTGATTTATTTCTCTCTAGGATAAGACTTTTTTAAAAAAATTCTTTTCTTCAGAGCTATGAGGCTAGTTAGGGGGGGGATTCCACACATCCCATTGACTAGGAAAAACTTTTCTCTAGCAAGAGCTTTGAAAATGTGTCTTGATTCCAGGGATGCCTCGTTTTCTTGTTGCAATTTATTTATGGAAAGAGAGTGGAAACATAGGTATTTTACATTTTTTGCTTCCGTTGTAGCAGTCATCTCAATATAGGAATAAGTAAGAGAACATCTGCAGGTAATTTGTTGTTTGCTGGAACCTCACTGAGTAAACTCATAGCGATAATTTTCAAAGATGAGTTTATTAATAATCTTATCACCTCTAGCATTACTACTGGCATATCAGTTGGTGTATCAGTTGCACAACACATTTTTGTGTTGGGAGAGCTATTTACTCAGTGCCTCATTTCTACTACCATCTTATTCTTATGTAATATTTTTAAAATACCAGTATTATTTGCAATATTGGTCTTCTTTCAGCCTTGGGAATCTGTATAGAGAAGTGCACTGTGAAATACCCCATTATCACAAAAGATTTACAAATTGTTCATGTTTGTTCCTCTACCTGGAAATTGAACCTAAAATGTGTTTCTGAACTTTGCGGGTTTTGGTACCTATTGAGCCACCTGCTAGACACAATATCCATACAATATAGCCTCGGAATCTTCCCCAAATAACTAAGAGGATGAGTTTAGAACATGAAAGCTCATATTTCTCTATGGAGCAGGTACAGCAAATATTTTTCCTTTATTTTGTCCTACATGTATCATAAGCCTAGCTTGAAGAGATAACCTAAGAATGGACAGTGCTTGACTCTCATTGATCCATACCTTGATCTTAACATCCAGCTGGTGCTTTTATCGTAGAAATAAAGAGATAGACTGTGTATCAAACAGTGATATTGATCTAGAGATGAAAGCCTAGTATCAAGGCTGATAGGCACGCTATATAGATGCCATGAGGCTGGTACAGCAAATACTTGGACTGCTTAATGTTAAGGATAAATATTAGAATACTACAGTATGTTTAACTTAAAAGTAACCTTTTTTTCAGCACTTCTGGCAACCCAAATTTTGTGTAGAAACTCGTGTGTCTGGTAATAACTTAGTCAAGATGAATAGAATGTGACATTTCAACTAGCCAAACTCCAGTTAAAAATTATTATTTTAAGTATTTTAACAGATCTTAGTGTTTTGGAATAGCTTTTCTGTTATGTGCCAGAAGTTGTCTGGTCTTAAGGACTACGATTAAGAAAACTATATTGTTTTAAGACTTTCATTAAAAGATGAACGTGGATAATGTATTGCAGCATTAGAGAAGAAAGCAACGTACTGCTGAGGAGTCTATTTTCTGTGATTCAAGTGGAGTTATGTGGAAACAAAGTAATCAACGTCCAGAGGAAGACACAATATTATCAGTTTTGCAATTTTTTTTTTGTTTTTAGATTCTTGGCAAGCAGTGCTGGAGTGGAAAGGAAAAATTGAATATGCCATTCAAGACTACCTTCAGTGTTTAACTTTAATTTCCTTGCATAAGAAAAATTTAGAGACTGTTTTATATAAGAATGGAGGAACGAAGAAGTTTGATGGTGTATACATACAGCCATAGATCTGAAGCAAGGGTATGATTCATGCTGAGTCTAATGATTGTATACCTGTTTCATGTATTACAAAAAGGTGAGGCAAAGCTGGGAGTGGTTGCGATGCTTTTGGTATCTGCTATTCTGTGATACTTGTTTGAGGTGAGATGTCTGGACTCTTCAGTTCGATTGTCTTTACAACAGATTTACAGTGACCAGGAAAAAGTGGTTTCTGGTTTTTTCCTTCACATTTTCAGCACTTTGGGTTTTTTGTTTGGTTGGTTTGCTTAGTTTCTCTAGTTTATAGTTTATTTCAAGCTTGGTTCTTGATCTCCTTGCAGGTTGTTCTGGTTTGCTTTCCCAGTTTATCTGAGCCTTTCTCCCTGTTCAGATGTTCATTTGTCTTAGTCTCTCAGTGCAAGACTCAAACGCACGATGGGCTCTACCAGTAGACAGTAACTTTACCTGAAGAAAGGACACACATTCTCAAATGGCAGCCACTTAACTTGATCCGTTGCATGGGCTTCTGCTGTAAACCCTAGACTCCACTAAGGGTAGTTTTCAGGAGTTGCCTCACTTTTGTATCTTCGTGCCCACCTCAAGGTGGGAACTCTGTTCTTGAGGAGCAAAGTCTACCTGTTGACTGTTAGTTCGGGGAGTTTGCCCTCATAGCCTTATGTGCTTAGCAGGCTGTAAAGATTCAAGGAAATGTCTTGGTTATTTCACATACCTGTGCTGCGCAGTGCCCGTTTCCCGCTATGGGATGGTCATGCTATGAATTCTGTTTTGTAGCAGCTTTAGGGCAAACCAGCACTGAACATCCAGAAGTAACAGAGTGACTCTGAAGTAAATAGAAGGAGGAGTTGAGATGTTATATGAGTCTCTGAATGGTTTATTTGATATTCTTTATCTCAGAGGTTTTCTTTCATCTGGAGGTACTCCTAAAAGCATACGCTTTTCTGCAATCATTGTTCTCCATTAGATTGGCTGATGACTTGCAGTCTTATTTGGAGGAGTATTAGAGCTAAAATTGGGACAATGCAAGTGTAAAGGTAGCAGAAGGTAAGTAAATTTAGGGACTTCCCATTCCAAGCTCTGATCAGGGTATCTGAGCAGTGAACTGTAACTTGCTAGTAAGTGTGCCATAACATAAAACGTGTTGTATACAAGCAACTGTACTTTCTCTGGCAGGAGGATTTTGTGAGTCCTTGTTCTTACTGAAGATTAAACTACATAGACTTTTGCTGATACTAGTTAGTATTAAATTCAGTTGCTGAATCACAAGAATAATACAGCTGTGCAGGGAGTGTTTTGCTACAACTATAGCATAATTTTTGACTTCTTGATCTAAAACTTTAAGTGACTGAAAAAATTCTAGAATTTGTTTCAAGCAACTTGTTAGAAATGTGTGTGTACGGAGGATGCAGCAAACAGCAGTGAATGGTGGTTAAAATGTAGTGTAGATAGTTACAGGTGATGTTCTCACTTCCATTTTCTGAGCATAACAGTCACTAAGGGCGAGAATCTCTAGACGCTTATAAGCAAAATAGCCTTTTCCATTTCTGGAAGAAGCTAAAAGTGTGGTTTTGTGAGAACAGTTCCAATTCATTGGGCAGTGTAAAGCAAAGGACTTCCAGTCGGTTCTTTTTCTGTCAGCTTCGGACTTGGGCTGAAAGAAGCCAGAATGGGAATGGGTGAATCCAAGATGTGAAAGAGAAGTCTCTCTGAAAATGAGAAAAACAGATAACCTTGTGTTGTGGTATGAAATAAATATCATTTTAAAGATGTGCTAGCAAGTGGACTTACCATCAAGTATTGCAAAATGTTAAGATGTGTGCTTGCAATAAACACGTACGTATGCTGTTGTAGCTATGTGTACTATGACACTGTTGACTTTAACTGATACCATGCAATGTTTCCACATAATGATGAACAGGTAGTTTAGGGACTCAGGAATTTTCTGCTCTTTGCTAGTAGCACACAGGAAAGTAGAAACTCATCTATTGTAGGATGTTAGCTGTTAAGGTTTTGTTTTTAAATACGTATTTTTTTAATGAAATCTCTAATGAAAATACGTACGTTATTACACACTACTAATTATTAAATTCTGTGTTTTCACTGATCTCTGGAAGATTTTTTTTTTTTTTTTTGCTTTAAGAGACTAGATGCCAAGTATCAGATCACAGACAGGAAAAAAAGCTTCACGTGCATAGAAGATAAATCCTGTGCTCATATATAGGCTATTGGGGGGGTGGGGGTGTAGGGGTGGGAAGAGTAATGGTCTTATTTTTGAGTATTTTCAGTCTATCACAAGGTTACACAGAGTGGCTTTACAACATCTCTGTAGCTACTATAACAAGAAAAGCTGTGTATTCCAGTTCTCAAGCTGAAAGAAAAATGCTCCATGTGGAATAGATATGTCAATGCGATTGTTAGTATTCAGATTAAGAACAACAAAAATGAAAATCGAGCTGCATTTCACTAAAGGAAAGAAAACAAAAGTATCATCCATAATTATACTGCAGATGAAACTGGCGTTTCAGACTGGCCCGTAGACAATAGACACTATTGTAAAATACTCCATTTTTCATGTGTTTGATTACGTAATTACCAAGTCCAAATTTGGGAGTTCCAACTTGCAAACTAACTTAAAATGCGGATTACCGAACATTTATGTCTTATGAAATACTTCCTCTCCTCTTTTTCTTTTTTTCTTTTTTTTTTTTTTTTAAAAAAAAAAAAAAGAAGAGATTATCTGTACATATGCCCTGAAACATACAGCAATGATTTTTTGAGTGACTTGCATTGGTAACTTCAGTCACTTGCTGGACTATGATGAGCAGAATCAGACAGTAATGCAGCAATTGTCTCCAAGCTTTTTCCTAGCACGTAGTGTTTGATCTTGAAGATGTGTAGTGGTGATGCTGTGAAACCATATCCCTAAAGAGGGAACTGAAAAAACAGGAAAAAAGTTGGTACTTTCATGATCTTTGCTTAGTGCAGAAGACAGATTTGTTCTGTGAGTATTTATTGGGCTGGGAATGCTTATAGGCGAAATTAGAGGCTTAAATATTTTGTATACCTGTTGGCCAAAACTGATGTATCACTGTAAGCAAAACAATTAAGGTACCTAATGTAGGCCTGAACTCTTGTTCAACTGTTTCTTGGTTGAGCAGATGATGTGCAAGATTTCGGGTGTCTGCTACTATGGTGTACCAGTCGAGCAGCATTATTGTAATAATCGAGAAAGTTATAATAATTTCTTGGGGTAAGAGGTCAAAGGCAAGAAAGGCTCTAGAAGAAACTTTATTGCAGTGGCCTTTTTCCTCTCATGACACGATCTTAGTAGAGCTAGATCCTTTTCTGACTTAGAGTGAAAATAAAATGAAGTGCTGCTTGTAGTTTTGGCATATATAATTTTGTAAAGTTTGATATAAAAAAAGTGTAGTTGCTCTTTGTATAAACCAGTATTCTTTGTGGTGCCATAAGTCAAATTAACAAACTTGAGTCTATCTGTTGTGCAGTAGAAGGTTTTTATTGTACTATGTTTAATGAAGTTTTTCAGTATCTGAGAAATGACTGAATTGCAGGTGAGGTCCCTTATGACCTTTCCTGTCCTAGGTGATTGCTATAGAAGACTTGAAAGATGGTTCTGATGTTGGAGGTTAGATCCAAAATAATTTAAGTGAGAGGGCTACCAAGCTGTCTTTGTATACTGTCTCCTGTAATTGGGTTCAATATGGGAAGTGCTGTAAACATTAATATTCCTTGATACCAAGATTTGAAGAGGTGGAATTTTTTATGCTCTAGCCTTTGGCAGTGCACAAATCTAGCAGATAGATTTTTTTTTTTTTTTTTTTTTTAATCCATTTTTTGGGGGAAAGTGATCCTTATTGAAAGGAAGTGCTGGTGATGACTGGAATATCCCGATCACTGTCAGTTCAACTATTTCTCGTTATTTTAAAATGCCTTTCTCCAGTTACTGATAGTTAAAAATACACTGCTTGTAATTTTCTAATAGGAACTTTTTGAAAATCAAATAAATAGATGCTTCATTTATTTACTGTGCCAGACCTTTATTTTAAAAAGGGCTTCCACACATTCAGATCACTGACACTATAATTTTTTTTTTTTGGCAAACAGGAAATATGTTTTATTCTGTAGAAGTGGGATCTGAAGCACATAAAATGTTGACTTAGTGGCCTTGCATTTGATTTTAAAAGATGTATTGTTTTTCTTAACAAAACGATGAAGTCTTCTATCTGCATTTGGCTGAAAGAATTGTTTAATGTCTTTACAGGAACTGTGTTCTGTCACAAAGACTGGTGGGAATTGCAGGTGGGACTTCAGAAATTTAAATTTCTAGGAGATACGAATCAGTTCTCTTGGGAACAATATAATCTCACAAGATGAGGACTAGCTGAAAGACTTGGCATAAGCAGTGGGCTCCAGGTGCAGTGGTAACAAGGGGAATACAAACTCTGCCCAGGGTGCACCAGCTTGTGTTTGTGGGACCCTGTGAGAGTGTTGTGGGCGTCCCTCTGGCTGCCTTTTCCAGGGCTAGGAAGAATCAGAGAAGAAAGATTTTTTAATTATTTTTTTTTTCTCCTCTCCTTTCTTTCCTGCTTTGTAAGCAATTGATTAAACGGAAGATGACATTCAAGCTGTTGCAGTGTAATAGGTAGCTGGAATTGGTGATCTGGTTATGAACAGTGGGGAACACATCCCTTCAGATGAGTTGAGATTGGCAGTTTTAATGTTTGCTGTAGAGAAGGTCAGTCAGTTGATGGGGCTGGGACCTATGGAGACAGGGAAGGAGTGAGGACTCGGATGGTGTTCGATACTAGCACAGTTTCCAGAGGAGTTCTTATTATGAGTTGTGGCCTTACTTGGTTAAAATTTCTCTTTCAGCTCCCTCTATGTCATAGCTAAATAAGATGTACTTATTCTTCCCACAGCTTTTAGTTCTATAGTAGCCATGAAAATAAAGAGCATGTTTTCGGTTGTTCTAACTCCTTCTAATGTTTACTTTGAAAATTAGAATACGTCTGCTTAGCTCCTAGCACATCTGGAAACTATCTAAACATGAAAGGTGCTGTGAGTGAGACCATTTACCAACCACCTTTTTTCTGACCTCTAAAGGATTACTTTTATATGATTGGGAATTTATTCTCTTTGTTATGGTTGTATTTTGTCTTACTAAAAATCAAGGGGTTTCTTCTTTTCAGGAGGAGAAACTGCCTTAACCACTCTCTCTGTCTTTTTAGCAAATTCATTAAAAACCAGCAGCTCTCCTGGTTTGCTGAGTACCTGGTAGGTCTGAAGAGGCAAGAGAAAACTGGGCTTTTGTTTGTTTGTTCTTTACGATGGCTAAGTGTTTAAAATGATGGCATGGACTTGGAGTTACTTGGATAATCCTGGTTTTCCTTTTTGGTGTTTGAATAAAATGGTGTGTGGAGGATGCCTTTGTGAGAGAAATCACCTGTGTCAGCTTCTTGGAGGCCCCATAGTGCAAAAGAGGGGGGGAGGGTTTGTAGGTTAAAAGTACCCCTGCAAGTGTATTTCCACCATCCTGTCACTTGCTGCTTTTTGATTCCTAGGTGTAATCATGGTAACTGGAATTGTTCTTGCTGCCCAATACCAGCTGTGGGGCGCTGGGAGCGCAGGGCTTCCCTTACCTGTCAGGCAGCCTCTCCTGCGGCAAGGCAGAGACACAAGCTCAAGAAACGAAAAAGCTGTAAGACCAGATGTAAATACTTTGGGCTAAGAATGACAGATGAGCAAATTGGTGAAAAATGCAGAAAAAAGAGACGGCAGCTGGAAATAGAAAATGAAAGTATTGGGATCCCTGTTGTTTAATAAGAGGTTGCCAAAAACCTGGCGTAACTTCTGAGAAAGTATACTTGGAGATTTTGCCTCCTTTGTGTGGGGTGGGAAACGTGAGCATAACTAACCACAAAGAACATGCCTATGTGCTAAACATGGGTAGGGTACCTAGCTCTGCAGTGGTGGGTGTGGGGATTCAGCCAACCTCGTTAGACTGACTGACCCCACGTGTGCATATAAACACATAGAACTTCATCTATATAGCAGTTGCACACAAGTTTTGACAAGAGTATTTTATCACTTCTAGCTCTTTACAGTGTAAGTTAGGCACTGTGTAAATAAAGCCACTTTCCTGATGTGGACTGTGCATTTATTGCTGTGTGTGATTGAGCACTCTCTAGTGATAGCAGACTTCCAGCAATGAAACTACATTCATCTGCTTAAAGGAAAATAGAGTCCACTAGCATTTGCAAACAAATCTTTCTGTGGCATGTAGTCTTCAAGGATTAAATTCTGAGTTCAGTTGCGATAAATATCATTTAACGGTCATTTGAAGTCACTTAAATGTAAGAATGAGTATAGAAGGGGAAACGCAGTACTGCTTCACTTCAGGTTTGGATTTTTTTTTTTGTATTAATAACATGTCATAGGGTGAGGGTGTTTTTTTTAATGGTTGTATTGATGTTGTGTATTGGCTAATAATTTCTTTTTGGCAGTTATATGAAAGCTAAAAATCATGCAAAAAAAAAAGAAAGTGGAGGAGGAGTAAAAAGAAGTTTGATTCATACATTTTTGCAACATTCACATAACCCAGAAACAACTCAGGCGAGTTGCTGTAGAGACCACAGTTAAATTTGCAGCTAACACCACGTCTCAAATTGTACGCAGAGTGCAACAAAACTAATTTAAAACATTAACAGAGAGGAGGTGGAAATTTTGACGGTGGATCCTCATGCAGGGCCTTTGGAGGTCTGTGAGCACTCCCGATGAGCTCCGAGAGGCTGTGAATAGTTAATTATTCAGCACGGAGTTCTGAAGTTCAAAACTCTAAGCACTTTCAGCAACAGATCGGTCATGTGAAGTCTCATTATACAGTCGTCTTTTGCAGTGCTGCTCTGGACCTTGTTTGTTCTTCCTTGTGAGTGACTTTAAACTTTGTTTTCCCAAGAAAGATGTGTGTTTCTAATTGTTGTACACTGGATCTTTTGTTTTAATTCTGTAGGACAATTATAGAAGTTAATTTCTTTGGTTACGTTTAAAGTAAACAAACTTTGGTACAGCTCCAGAATCTAAATTGCAAGCATATTTTTGGAACCTTTGTGTATTATATTTGAAATATATTTTAACTTTCTGTGAATGTGGCTACATTCAAGCTTTTTAAAAGAATGTTTATAAGAAATTAAAAAGCCCTCATGAGGTAATGCATCTCCACAGTGTGTTTTGGTTTTGTTTCTAATGGTGAAATTCTTAATAATAGTATCTTTTCCTTGTGAAAATATAGGTGAATTATGGAAAGTTATTTGAATGAAAGGGGATGCTGGACTATACGTTGTAGGACATGAGAGTCCTGCCTTCAGAATTTACTGTAACATATTAAGAGACGTTGAGAATTTTCCTTTTATACCATTTTGGACTTTTTTTTTTTTTTTAAGTGAAATAAGTGAAACTTGCTTAGTGATTACTCTTTGCATTCAAGAGTACATTGGCTTGTCACTAAGATGGGAAAGGATAGTGAGAAAATTAAGATAGGAAATCAGCATATGTGAAGGGAAAATACGAGAGCATATTGTGACTCAAATGTCAAGAAATATTACGACACAGTAGTATTGGTTATACTGCTATTTTATTACTGTATAGAAGTAAATAGACTAGAGCTGGTAGGATTTGTTTGAATAATTTTAATCAAAAGAAAAATTGGGGGAGGAAAAGTGCGATTATTCCCTTGCCTATCTATCCTACATATTAAACATACTGTCAGTGCAACTTGGCTTCATACTGCATAGTACAGTATTTCTGTTTATACTTATCCAGTAAATCTGTTTGGAGAACGCACAAATAGGGTCCTTTGCGCAACTCAAGGGAGGAAAAAAGCAATTAATTTCTTAATATATTAAAAAAGCCTTTTTGTTTTGGGCTTGGTGTTTATAGTTTTGGTTTGGTTGGTTTTTTTTTTAATACGATAGATACCTTAGCCTGTTGTATCTTCTATCACCAGCAATCATATGTTTAAAATATTCTCTCATCCCTTCCTTGCACATATCACTTATACAGTCTGAGTGAAAAGAATTAAGTGTGGTTCATTCCTGTTCTGAGACTTGTTAGTTTGCCAGTATGGAATCATATGTATAAATACGTACTTGACTTTTAATTTTTATACATTTATTTCAGAAGAAAATCTAAAGCGCCGCCTCCTCCATCTGAAACAAAACCCATTGCTGTTTCTCCATTTGATGACACGGCATCAGCCAACTTCATCATGGAACAGAAAGAGAATGTAATCGATAAAGATATTGAACTATCAGTGGTCCTGCCAGGCGACGTGATCAAGTATACTACAGTTAATGGGAGGTAAGTTACACAGAATGACACTTTTGTTTAATTTTCTGTTCTTGCTGCAGGTTACTTCAACCTTCATCCAGGTTTTAATCATTCAGTAAAACACATGAGTTGTGTAAGCCTGAACATTGAGTGTGCCCAAAGAAAGGCAACGAAGCTGGTGAAGGGTCTAGAGCACAAGTCTTATGAGGAGCGGCTGAGGGAGCTGGGGTTGTTTAGCCTGGAGAAGAGGAGCCTGAGGGGAGACCTTATTGCTCTCTACAACTCCCTGAAAGAGTAGCGAGGTGGGAGTCGGTCTCTTCTCCCAAGTAACAAGGGATAGGATGAGAGGAAATGGCCTCAAGCTGCACCAGGGGAGGTTTAGGTTGGATATTAGGAAAAATTTCTTCACCGAAAGGGCAGTCAGGCACTGGACCAGGCTGCCCAGGGAAGTGCTTGAGTCCCCTTCCCTGGTGGTATTTAAAAGACGGGTAGACGTGGTTCTTAGGGACGTGGTTTAGTGGTGGACTTGGCAGTGCTAGGTTAATGGTTGGACTCGATGATCTTAAAGGTCTCTTCCAACCTAAATCATTCTATGATTCTACTACAATTTTTGGGTAGGTGTGGAAACATATACTTTGTACATTTACCTACCTTTTGGGAAGACTCGTTTTTGAGATTCAGAAATTCTCTATGGCACCTATCAGGATGCATAGCCAAACCTGTTGTTCTTTTTAGTCACTGCAAATCTCTAGAAAAATACTGGTTTGTATGAGTCACTGAATTTTCCCAAATAAGTTTTCCTTGTTAGACTTAAAGATGAGTTCCCACATCCTATTTGGGGACAAAGTCATGTGTTCAGCACGTACTCAGCACTACTACCTAGGACTGCTAGTAGCCTATAAAAAAAAGTGTCATCATTTCAGACAAAATCTATAATGCTTCAAAGAAATAGTTTCTAGCTACAGCTTTGGAAAACTTTTTGGTTTTTTTAACAATTATATTTTGCTTAAGCTGATTTTAATTTGAAATACATATTTCAGTCTACTAATTGGTAGTATAGATTGTGCATATAACTCTCAAGTCACCTTTAGTTCAGAAAGACCTCAACATTGACTAGTGATTTGAAATCATAAATCCTGGGACTTAAAATGTTATATTAATTATCATAGCAGGTCTACTAAGAGGGCTCCTATGCAAGGCTTTGTATGGATCAGAGCAATTAGGATGCCAGTCTGTTGCTTTCCTAAGCTGAAATAAAGAAACTATTTGTATGTTGTGCTTGTGTTAGTGTATTACCAGTGTCTGCTACTGAAAGCAAGCAGACAGATTTATTTATTTATTTATTTATTTAAACCAGGTAATGTAAATGTGTAGTTACACCTACTTCACTTCCTAATGAGAGATAAAGACTTTTGTGGCTCCAGTCTGTTTGCACACTTTGTCAGTCGCTAGAGTTCATGTGGTCGTTGCTTAGACATCAAATACCGGCTTGTTCACCAGAGCTGCAATGGATGAACTCTTGTGGACCCACCCACCCCCGACTCTGACTCAATGTGATTTTCAGGATAACTTAAATCTGAGGTTATATTTCTCAGAAGAAATTTTCTGAAATAATTGATGACTACTATGATGCTTTATGGTGTTCTTTCTAGCTTGCTTACAGCAAGGAATATTGCCGTCTGTAAATATGGTGCCTTCCTCTGTCTTTAAAATTTCTTAAAGGTGAGACTCCGTGTGTACACTGTCAGGCACTTCTCTTTCTTCTTTCCACTCCCTTTGTCCACACTTATGAGTAGCACGTGCCTTCTACCTTGCTTTGCGCTAACAAAGTGCCAAAAAGGAATGTTGCATGTATCTTCACTCGGTCAAATTAATTGTGTATAATTACTCAGTGTTCAAGACAGGCCTCACAGGCTTATCAGGAAGCGCACGCATTTCCCAATCAGTTTTATTATCCCAGAGTTACTGTTTGTTTTGTTTTGTTTTTTTCTCAATCAAGATACTGTATGTGATTGATTTCATAAATGGCTCTCTTGCAAACAAGAGCCTGTCTTATCACTGCTAGGCTAACTCAGAATGAGGGGAGATACTGTGCAGGACCTGCAGTCCACTCTGAAATATACCTCACACTATCTTCTAGTTTTGCTCTGTCTTGATAGTCGTATTTTGTGGACAAATAGTCAAGATCCCTCTAGAAATGACATACACAGATAAATTGCTAATTTGTCTCTTTCCTGTTCATAATCAGAGATGAGCAGCTTCAAAGCTCCTGAGGAGAGAATACCTTTTTAAATATCATACTGGAAAAAGCAAAACTGTGACTTTATACAGCCATGTGCTCAAATGCCTTAGTCCATGAGAAGAAACTTCCCTACAGTTCTCAGATAAAGTTGGGTTGGTTTGATCCCTGCTTTGGCATGGTGGATAGCAAGAGCTGTGTAGAACGAAGCAAGATGTGACACAGAGAAATATCCTGAGTGAGTAGAAGTAGGCAGAAGAGGATCAGAATGAAATCCAAAAGGGGTTTTAGAGAAAAAGATTACAAGAGAGAATAATTTTTGATCCTTGGCTTGTTCTATAGGCAATTAAAGCAAAAAACTGAGAGACTGAGGAAAGGAAGGAGGACTGAAATAGCTCATTCCAAAACTTCAGGCATGGGTGGATTCTCTTATTTTAAGCCTAGACACCAATTTGTGTTTTGTAGTAGTTGGTGATAGTGATTCAGTTCATCTGTTCAGAATCTGACAGTGGCATTCGCAGTCTCCTATCACCAGGATTCCTGCAGAGGGGTCCGGGCAAACAGTTCTTTAAAAATAAACAAACAAACAAAACCCCCGGAAAGCGTGGTGAGAGCAGTGAGTGGGAGGAAGCTGAGGTACGCTGCCCCCCCCCCCCCCCCCCCCCCTTATTGGAATGTTTTTCAGAGTGAAGTTTCTGAATGTTCTCTCTTGGTTCTAAATACAGCATAGGACTGAAGAATTTTCTGCAGCCAAAGAAGAAAAAAAAAAAACTTGAAGAACTATTTTATTTAGCAGCCTGATCATTTTAAGTTAGGGTTTTGTTTTCCCACAAGGAAGAAATGCAGAGTTTGACAAAGTTTTCTCGAAATTGAAGAATTAGTTTCAGTTGTATGCATCAGTAGTAACTTAGAGATTTCAAGGGCCAGTATGATAGTGACATGCATTTTATTTGGAAATGCTGTGTCAAACAAAGAATTTTGCAGGGCAGCATGTTTAGGGCTTCAGTTTCAGACACCTTTCAGAGAGACCTTAGCTTTGCTGAATTTGTTTTCTTAGAGTCCTTTGTGAGTTTCCATTTGATCCGTTCTTGAGTATTTTCAGTCATTAGGGTATTCTTAATAAACTGTTGGTTTACCCTGTATAGCTAGCTAGTGAATAACAAGCTTTGTGGTGTTGCCCTACTTTTCAAAACCTATTGTACTTACATTTGTTAGTAACAAATTCTGGGTGTTTTGGTGTGTTTTTGTTGTTCTCCATGAAAACAAATGTCTTTTTCTCTTTAGAGAATAGGATTAGTAAATATTTGTGGAAGAAAGGCCATGAAGCTATAAGTTTAAGTAATCAGAGATCTATAGAATGCCAAACTGTATCTAGGTTTCTCCGTCTTCCTCTTCTCTTTTCTGTTCCATCCCCTACCTCGCAATACTTTTGGTTGTTACTGACAGAGTTTTGTTTGTTCAGTGGTGCTTACTGTGAGTCTCATGACGGGAAGATCTTGTTCCTAAAGTCTGATCGTGTAAGGATCTCAACTTCTTCCTTTTTTTTTTTTTTTAACGTAGCAAGTTTCTAGCCCTCATGTTTGGGAGGAGTGTAGAAACTTGATGCATTTTTCCTTTAAATGCTTGATCCAGTGTTTGAAGTGACATCTTTCACTGGTGGTTACAAACATAACATGGTTCGATACTTTGTTTTCTGGAAATGTAATGTGATGAAGTTAAAGAAGCTGCAAATAAAGATTCCTCTGAAATTAGATAAAGGAGGATAAGCAGATGATATACTCTGAGACAGCTGATGGCCACTTCTTGGAGTTTTACTGAACATTATTTATGGAAGCGGTTAAATTTACTGTCATATATGTATTCCTCTACCTGCGATCCTTGAAGGCTTTAGCAAAAGTAGTTTTACAAGTTTTGGAGGGTGTGATTACAAAAAAAGATTGCTTTTTTATCACTCTAGGAATATCTGTCTAAAGCAGTTGTTGAAGGTGTCTTGCCCTCCAGGGGAGGGGGGGACTTAAAGTCTAGCATCCTCCAGTCAAGCAGGTCATTTCTGGAAGTACCAATGGAAAGCAAATTTGCATTGAATCACTGTTTTCGTGTACTAATTTGCATGTACCTGTCTGTTGTTTGTGAGCAGCTTTGTTTCTCACTTATCATTCTGTCACTTCTTGTGACTCTGGTTAACATGAGGGCTTGCCCCTGTCGTGGTGGTGCGTTTCCATAGGACGGCTTTCTGCGATCTTTGCTTGTGAATTCTCGTCCTGGTCGTCTTCGGTGTTCTTACCCTTCTCCAATAACTGAAGGCCAGAGGAAGGGCAGCTTTTAAAGCTAGTCAGTGTATAAAAATGCACCAGAAAAAAAGTAATGGGTAACTTATTGGATAGGCTGATAACCAGAAAGGTCACTAGAGAAGTAGTGTCTGCTGTCTCCTCTGGCTCCCTCCTCCCCTGCCCTGCCCCCAGTGAAATGGGGGAATGACATGATTTGCATTTGCGGCTCTTTTCTTATTAGAGTGAGATGGATGTACTTGTTCTGTTATGGGTTAGAAGTACAAGAAATAGAGTAGTTCCTTCTTTCTTCTACTTGGAGCAGGTTGTGATATATGCAAGAGAAGAATTGAAATAAACACTCTGGTTTAGCTATGTGAAAAGGGAGGAATAGTTATTTTTCTGCAGTGCTCAATGCATTTCCCATGGTATTCCTCAGGGTGATATATATCATCTAGATGAAGGCACAGGAGTATATTACATTCTTCTATACCTCTTCAGACCACCTGATAGCTGCTTTTTGACACCTTGGAGCATCATTTCTGCATGTGTTTTGGTTTTATTGTTCCTCCTGCCTTTGTCTCCTGAGGCAAGTATTCTCCTGCGACTGAAGCAGGCAGAAACTTTCCTCTGGGGGAAAAAAAAAGGAATAGGTCTTCAGTAACTATATCTGTCAGCTTTCAAACTGTTTCCATCTTGTGGAAATGCAGCGTATGCACCAGCAAGTCTGGCCCTGCTTCTAGAAATCAGAAGATGGTTTGCTTAAGGAACACTTGTTTTTTAAGACCAAGTGAAAACAGGAATGATATTGTAGGGTTAATTAAAGGGGGGAAAAAAAACAGTGTTCACAGTCATTTCTAACATTGAGTCATTCTTAATTCTTTTTACAGAAGCATATCATATGAAAAGTCTGTTTTAACTTCCTACTTAATAAATGTATTCACGATCTCTATATTATGTAGAATTCTGCTTAGCTCGATGGCTCTTTGTAGAAGCTATCTATTTCCACATTTGGCTATGCTACCAGAATACTTGCATCTGTTATGAGATTACATCTAGAATTTAAGATTTCTGATAAAGCCATACCAGCCAAACCCTATATTCATTTTCTTTTAGAAACTTCAGTGTTCTTTTCAATGTGGCACTTGATTGCTTCACAGACTTTTACATTCTTTTCATAATATCCTTGTGAGACAGAACGGTGATGGATTTCCCTGTTTGTAGCTGTAACTGAGAGATGCCGAGGGCATCAGAATCAAAATGAAATGCTCCTTACAGATGATTACCCAACTCTAAAAATTATTGAAGAATGACCAGTTCCAGTGACCTGATAGTACTGTAACCTTATTCAGTTGCTGTAACATGCAAAATTAGGATACTCTCCTTACCTTTGGTCTATTTAAACTTCTATGACACTTCTGTTTAAAGTACAACTTTAATAAATATATTCCAGTAGCAACTGAGAATGTTCAGCCTATCTTAATGTGCGGTTCTGCATGTTCTCCTTTGAGCACTGCGAGAACAAGGACATACGGTTAGTGACTACATACGAAAAATTCGGTTTGCCATACTTCATTGTGAAAAGGGCATCTGTTGCATCGCACAGAGCTTCTCAAGAAATGGCATTCAACTACTATATTGTCATTTAGCTTCTTTCCCTCTGTCTGTATTAAAAACCTGGCTCTCATTTTGGGATCCCTAATGCAAGACATCCTTAAAATGTGACTTACTCAAACTTCATTCCTCCTGCTTCCTCCAAATGGCTCATGCTCAGAATTTCTGAAAATAAAGTCCCTTGTAACCTCAGAATGGATATTAAAATTTCAAGCTTTGGAAGGAAACTGTTCTTAATGAATAGCAGGGCATTTATCACCACTGCTACAGTTCCCATTAAATGTCAAATGAGGTGGCTAATCCACATCTCCCTGCTGACCTCAGGAAAAGCATCACTTCACACAAGCAAAAATTTCCTCCCTTGCTCAAGTGCTTGGCATACTTCTGTGCAAGCTGGTTTCATTTTCTTTTTAGTGTTTTTTTTTTTTTTCTTTGGGGGGGGGTGGCTTTTTGTTTTGTTTTGTTTTGCTTTTTGTTGAAGATATTTAAAGTTGGTGCCTGGCAGTAATTATTTAGTCATGGAAGGGAAAGGATGACTTGGGTTAAATGTTTAGCAGCACGTTTTGTTATAGCCTGCTTAATTGTCATCTGTTGTGACAGTTCCATTTGTCTTTTACAGGAAGCCCATGATGGACTTGCTGATCTTTCTCTGTGCACAGTATCATTTAAATCCGTCAAGTTATACTATAGAGTTGGTATCAGCAGAAAATAGCCAGATTAAATTCAAACCCAACACACCAGTGGGAATGCTTGAAGTGGAAAAGGTGATTGTAAAGCCAAAACAAATGGATAAGAAGAAACCTGCTCCGGTTATACCAGAGGTGAGAACTAAAATTAAAGTGTATTGAGATATTAGAAGCACTATTGTATTCAACAAGTTGCGCAGGTAGCTCAGCCTCTTGTTTCGGCTTTTCCTGTTGTCTCATCCTCTCACCATGCACCCCTGTGAAATGCTTGGCTCCATGTTCTTCGTAACCTCCTCTTAGGTAAAATATATCTCCATTTGTTGCAGCAAACGTCTTTGCTGCTGAAAGAAGGAAACATGATACTATTTGAAATCCCATGCCTTACTGTCCTTTTGATAAATTCTGCAGATGAAGTATGGCTGAATACAGCCTTCCACAAACTGAAGATCAACAACTTGTACCATCTGTCATGCTGTGATACATATGCCCTTCTGATTGTATGGTCATTTTCCTTTAATACATACTGTACTTTGTTGTTACTCAACTTTTTTTATAAACCCTTAAGAAGGGCAGGAGCTTTTAGAAGTACTAAAGCAATTTCTGGGTGTTGTCTAAATCCTTCCTTGCACCTTGTCTGCTGTACAGAAAAACACTGTTCCCGAATTTATCTAAAGCACTTGCGCAGGGCCAGGGGAGCTCTTCTGCTGCCCTTTTACCTCCCTCCTACGCGCGTGCACGCACACGCACGCACGCATTCGTGGCTCGTTGGCTGGCTTCGGCAGCTGCCTGACGTAACCTCCTAGGGCCTCTGGCTCCAGGCAGGTACCCTGCTGGACAGGCAAATGACAGATGCTGAAGGGGGAGCAGACTGTTTCATGTGTTCCCTTCTTCAGTAGAAGGGAGTCGCAAATTAGTTCTTAGTTTCTCTTGTAATGTTACTGAATCGATAACGTTGGTGAAGTTGGCCATAAGGAAAATTCCTGTGATTACTGTAAGCCTGTTATAAAAATGCCAGTTGTTTCAGAATTTGTGCTGGAATTTATTGGAACTTTCTTCTCTTTAGCAAACAGTAAGGGTAGTGATAAACTACAAGAAGACACAGAAGACGGTAGTAAGAGTTAGTCCACATTCACCCCTTCAAGAACTCATACCGATTATCTGTAATAAATGTGACTTTGATCCTTCACACACTCTGCTGTTGAAGAATTACCAGTCTCAAGAACCCCTTGATGTGACAAAATCTCTTAATGACCTTGGACTAAGAGAATTATATGCCATGGATATCAGTCGAGGTAAGATAACTTTTGTAAATTGCGGTTATAGAAAAGATAATTAGTATTTCAATGATGTATATGCTTTGTTGGGTTTTTTTACTTATGAAGAAATTAATTTCTAGCAATTCAGTATATATTTCATTAGTCTTCCACAAAATTGAAACTGGGACAAGTTTACCTGTACTTACGTTTGAGAAGTGCTATATAAAGCTTTTATTTTCTAACAAAGCATTAGGTACCAGCAAAGGTGGCTAAGTACAGATCATCACCTAAAAACAACCCCTTCCTTTCCTTCCCCTTCCCCAAAAAGACCAACAACACTGTATTTCCCTTAGCTCATAGAAAAGACATAGAATCATGATGAGCTGAAAAGAACAGGAACATTAAAGAAATTTAGTTTTGTTTTAAAAATAATTTCAAATTTTAAGTGTTAGAATATTCTGACGGTGTTTATGTTTATTTCTGGGTGCTTTTTGCTAATTTTATAGATTGTGAAGGATTAATAATTCTCTTTTTAATCATGGTCCAACTGGGACACTGTGACCTAACTTATATTTGTATGGACATTCCTATGCTTGGTTTTAACTTCAGCTGTAAACCTACCTTTTTCATGAAGGGTTTATTGTACTGTGATTAAAAATTCTATAGTGTGGTTTGTTCTGTTTCAGACGTTTCTCACAGGAAATTTTACCTCAATATAGAATGCAGTAATATTGGCTCGTTCCTGTTCTTGACCACTGTTCTATTTGCTTGTTTTACTTTCTGCCCTAAAACTTGGGGGGTTTTGTTGTTGTTTTTTTGTTTGTTTGTTTGTGTCTTTTCCCACCTTCTACCTAAGTACGGTAACCTTATCGTTTGGTGGTTACAGTTTCAAGAGTTCTCTCAATTACTTCCCAAAGGGCAGTTATCTTGAGGAACAGGAGAATGACAGATTTGGAAAACAGATCATTTTCCCATGGAGAAAGAAAAAATGAAATATCTTTCTTCTTCACTGGAAAACAACATATTTTTACTTGCCTAAACATGTTACCTGGAATACATGCGCCCATAGTGCATTGTCTTGTTTGTTGTCTGGCTACAGACAACATCTACAGACTGGCAGAGCTGCCTTTTGCACAGTATGACATGTGCTTCATTTGAATCAACAGCCAAAAATCCTTAGGAGAGAATACGAGGGCATATACACTTTCTACAAGGCAGTGCCTCACTAGGAAATTTAGATATACTTCAGTTCTTTTGACACAAAGTAGTTCAGCATTTCAATTTTGTAGACAACGTCAAAGCTCTGAATTTTCAGCTTTCTTTATGAAAGTAAATGGTGAGGTATACCTTTACTTCATAGAATTTAAAGTCAAATCTTATTTTATTCAGATTATATTTTAGTTATACATTCCTCTTTGTTTTCCAAGTTTGGACTGTCTGACAATCCAAAACTTACAGAGTAAACTATTCTATATACTAGTTTTCCTCTTTCCTTCAGAAATATAAGTGGATCCTCTCTCCTTATTTACAAGATTCCAGTCTGTGTTGTTCAGGCTCAAATTCTTACATGGCTTATAGCATTTAGGTAGTAAAGATACACATCCTTTTACTTCAGGAAAGTACTCAGTTACTTTTTCCTAATGTTGAAGGTTCAGCTTGGCTTTCTGTGTTTGTAACTTATAACTGCATCCTTCATTCAGATTCACATTTTCTGTCTTTCTTTTTGTCTTTCTGTAGCCACATCACCAGTTGATTTAAATTTACCGTCTTTGCAAGGTACGATTTACTGAAATAGGCGGTGAAACTGTTGCACTTAAGTGACATTACCATCCGCTTCTATTATAACATCTGCTTAACTGTGACATGAGTAATTATCTTTGTCCTATCATAAATGCATATTTTGAAAGGTAACACAGAAGTCGATATACCCAGCTATATATAAAGTATTTCTGTATAGTTTTACCCTAGATCAATTGATTAAATTTACAGTCATGTTTATATTGATACTTGTACCAAGAGCCCATAGTGGCCTTGCTGATTTCTGTTGCTTATTGCATTTGCATTCAATGGGATTTCTTTAAGAAAGTAAAATCTAGTAAAAATTAAAAGGAGACAACCTTTAGATTTACAATTCGTCTGCATGAATAAAACGATGTAAGGAGGATAAATTCTGCAAGATACCAGAATGGACTTGCCTGTCTTTGCTATGACTGCCATGCAGTTAGGTGTGCAGCACCTATCAGGTGTTCAAGTGATCGTTCTCCATCGTCATACCATGTGCAGGCTTGTGCCTGACTTGTCCCACTTCACACTTTGCTATGAATTTAAACTGTTAGGAATTCAGAGCTGGAGAGGCTGATCCTCTTCTTCCCTTTTACAGCCTTTGTGATATGAACCATAACATATGACAAGTGGGATGGGCTGGATTAAGTGCTGGGGGTATTAATAGCAGCTGAAACTCATCTATTCCGAGTTCTGAGAAAGACAGGAAGAACATGGATGGTAGGAGGCCTGCTCATTTTGCAGCATTTAGAAAAACTATTAGTATAGGTGATTTACAATGCGTTTTGTATATCCTTCCAGGAGGCTTATCACAGACAGTGAAATAGTAAGAATGCAGGAGAAATAATCTGTGCAATAAATAACATCTAGAACTATTGTTTTCTATTTTAGACTCCTACCAATCTGAAAACTTAGATGTTCTGAAGGAGAAAGAAAACAAAGGTTTTTTCAGCTTTTTTCAACGAAGCAAGAAGAAAAGAGAACAAGTAAGATGTAACTTTGTATAAGCAAAACTTCTAGAAACATATTCATATTGAGCAATCAATACTGTTGGCTGTTTTCCAGAAAGTATAAGTAACTTTGATTTTTTTTTTTTTTTTCTTCCCCTGCACCCCAAGGCTGCCAGTGCCCCAGCAACTCCATTGATGAGCAAGCCAAGGCCAACATTTATCACGAGATCTAATACTGTTAGCAAGCAGTATGATTCAAACACTCTGCCATCTGAAATGCCGAAGAAACGGAGAGCTCCTTTACCGCCTATGCCAAATTCTCAGAGTGCTCCCCAGGAACTTGCACAAGCCCAAGTCAGACCGGCATCTGATGTTGTGAAATCTAACAGCCTTGATAGGAATGAACAGGTTAGTTACAGTTGCTTCACTTCTCTTAAATCAAGAAGTTTAGACATAATAATCCTGATAACCCTGTTAATATCTGCTGAGGCTTGAAATAAATGGGAAATAAAGGTGTAGTACTTGCTTTTAAAAATTTTAGTTTAAAAATAACTACATAAATTGAAAGATGCGTTCCTTTTAAACTTTATATCCTGTATCCAAAGTAGCGGCTGTATTTTGAAAAGGCAAAACCAACTTGATAATCAACAAGAATAAGTTGATATCAACAAGAATAAGTTGATACTGTGAGTACCTTTTTGTTCTCTTTGATGAATAGTTTATATATTTAAATGTGATAACATTGTCTCACTCTATCATATCTAGTAATTGATGTTTTGGTATTTCCAGTCATTTTTAATGTTTTAGTTACATGTGATAAAGCGTGGTTTGTTCTTTACATTACATTACTAGAAAAAGGTGGAAATCTTGGGAGGTAGTCTTAAAGTTCTTGTGCTCCCAGCAAGTTAAAGTGAGGTTTTATTTTAATCAAATAGGGATGTATTTAATTGAAGCTATGAGATATGGGCTACATATTTAAGTAACCTACATATCCCATGTGGTGCAGAAAGTCTGCCAACAGAATTTGGGGGAACTGATGGATTAGGTATTGCACGTATTGTCTATTGTGAATTCCAATTAAAGATCAAGGCTAAAATCGTCGTCATATTTTATTTTTTTTTTATTTCATACTTCGCTTTGAATGCAGTATCTAAAGGTGAGCTTTAATAAATGAGGTTATTGGCATGCTAGAAAAATAAAATGCAGAACTAAATGAAATACAAGTCCGAGGGATTAATTTTGTGTTAGAGACAAGAAATTTCAAACTGCGACTTCCTTTATCTTTATACACTGATTTACTCTTTCATTGATGCACAGAACCACAAGAGAGCACTGTTTAACAGAAGTTCTGAATTTGTGTATTGTGTCCTGCTGAAAAGCTTTATCATTTGAAGAAGACAAAGGTTTCTTTCTGTATTCTGATAAAAGGAACTTTGTGGGGAAAAAAAGTCATGATCTTTTTTTTACCTCGTCATGTTTGTCTTTTAATTGAATTCAAATTTTTTGAAAATAATTTATTAATGTCAACACGCTTTAAATGATTAATATCCTATTATGTCTAACAGTAATGTATGACTGCTGGGCTAGGATCTGTCACTCAACAAAATTGCTTAGATTTATTATTTTGTACTGACGTTTCTTATTCATCTGAAGTGATTTGACTGAAGTTGAATAGCTCACGAAGAAAGGACAGAAGTCCAGATTAAGTTATATTTTTGTGTGTATTTTCCATTTTGTACTACTTTGTGCAGCTCCCTTAGAACTTAAAAGCCTTTGGCATGTGTTTTTTAAGATGGCTTCTGTTTCATTCAGATTTGATTGCACAGTGATTTATCAGGTAATAGAGAGCTTGGGACTTGAATGTGGGCAAATATTTGCTCTGTGCTTTGAATTTTATTAATTCATGTAAAATATTTTCTTTTTAATATCTACTTTCCAATAAATATCATCTAATGGGTGAATTTGGACTGCCTAGTACATATTGCTCAACTTGATCAGAGAACTCTTAGGAGGGATCCTATGAGAGACTTCCTTGGAGGATAAAGCTGCGCCTTGGAAGAGTGCTGAGATATTTTCAGAGACAGCCTTCCTGCAGCACAAGAGTGGTCCATTCCCCTAAGTGGGAAAAGGAGTAGGCATAAAAATAAACAGTCCCATTTAAATGTGCTGCTGAGAGAGCTCAAGTGCAAAAATAAGCATGTGAGGGATGGAAAGGGGACAGAGCAATTCCCCAAAAGAAATACAGAGATACTTCTTAGACATGCAGAGATGCAGTTAGGAATGCAAAGGCAAGCCTGAAGCTCGAAGCGGCAGGAGATGTCAAGAATAACAAGTGAGGCTTTTGTAAGTTAGTGGCAAGCAGAAGTCCAAGGATGAAGGATGAGGTCATCTACCTTTATTTTAGCAAGGTGTTTGTCACAGTCTACCACAATATTTTTTTGTTGAAAAGCTAGTATGGTGTGGACTAGACAGGTAGGACAAAAAACTGGCTACAGCTCAAACGGTGGTGGTTAATGGCTCAAAGGCAGACTGGTTGTCAGGTGGAGTTCCTGAGGAGTTGGTAGTATGGCCAATACTGTTAAATATCTTTTATAAACATCCCAGGTGATGGAATTGAATGCACGCTCAACAAACTTGAAATTGACACCAAACTGGCTGGAGAGGTAGGTACTCCAGAAGAGCCACCATTCAGGGAGACAGTGACAGGCTGGAACTGCATGAGGTTTAAAAAAGGTGCACGTGAAATTCTCTGTCTAGAATGGAGTAATCCCAAGCACCGGTACAGGCTGGGGTCTGGCTATGTGATCCACCTTGAATCCAGTGTACTACTATGTCCAGATTTGGTTCCTGCAGTTCAAGATAGAGATTAAAAACAGGCAAGAGTCCAGTGGAGGGCTACCATGATGTTTAAAGGTTGGAGAACGTAAATGTCCTAATGAAAAGAAGGCTCAGATGGGATCTAATCGCATTCTTCTGGTAACCTAGAAAGCGTTACAGGAAAAGTAGAGGTACACTCTTCATGAGGATGCGTGGTGACAGGATGAGGGCCAATGGGCACTAGGTGCTTCAGAGGAAATTCCATTCAGATGCAAGAGGAAAACGAATCACTGTGAGAGCAATTGAACATTAGAATAGGTCGCTCAAGAGAAGTGGTAGAAGCTCCCTCACCAGAAATACTCAAGCTGTGTCTTGACAGGCTTCTGCAATAACCTAAGCTAAGACCCTGTGTTCAACAGAAGGTTGGACCAAATGATCTCCAAAGGTCCTTTCCAACTTAGACGTTTCTGTTTCACATGGGTGCATCGGACTCTTGATTTTCAAAACAGTATGCACATAATTAGGAGAACAGAAAAAACACAATAGGGCTCCATCACTAACAGAAAACAACAAGTACTTGTTTTTGCTGTGCGATCAGGCACTGCTTGAGTAATGCTGGCAAGGGGAAGATTTGGAAGCTTGTTTCTCAGAGCTTCCACAAAGTCTCTAAAATAAAGAAAAAGGTATCTCCAGCTATTGATACTTCTGGTTTCACTTAACTGTAAAATAAAGGACAGTTCCCTTAAAAAGAGCAGGTGCTAAGTGAGGGACAAAGTAAAATAATTTTATTTAAACAAAAATGTCGTTTACAGGATTTGCAACTTTATAAATGAAATTGGGCACTATTTAAATACCTAGTAAGAATCAGTCTTTATTCCAAGAACTGACATTCTAAATACAGAATTTGAAATGAAACCTATAAGCATTGTAGAATAAAGTCAGTTTTGATGGTTGCACAGCATTTCATCATCTGTATCATGTGCATTAATGTTTTCTCAACCCAAAGTGACCAATTTATACTCGTTTAATCCAAGTCAGTTCTCAGTAGTGCAGCAAGTACAATGGTCACACTAGACCGCAATTATTTCACTGTGAACAATATAAGAATTTGGTCTCTCATATTCTCCGCTATTGACAACGTGCGTCGTGCTGGTAGGATTTAAAGTCTTTTTCGGGTTGCTCACCAGACTGATTGGTGTGTTTGCTGGGCTATTCAGTATGTCTGGGAGTTTCGCTGCTATTGCAGTGTCCCATTAAGTTAATTTACTTAGGATATACTTTTTTTTTCTTAAGGGTTACTTTTTATCTGCTTTTGCCTTACAAGAAGCATTTCCTTGCAAATCATATGGCTTTTAAGAACGCCTAAGTTCTGAAGCCTGCCCTTCAGTTTATTTGGCAGACTGGATACGTACTTTATTTCTTCTGTGGACCAGGATGACCTTCTGCATGTGCCTTCCTGTGGACAAATCTCTTTTGTAACATCCACAAGGAAGACAAAGTGAAATGTCAGTTTTGCCTGGATAAACTGTTTGCCTGGTTTTGATAGAAACATGCCAAAGTAGTAACATCAGAAAACAGAGAAATGAGCCAACTTTAAGGGAACAGTGTTCTCACTGTTGTCTTTCTTCAGATTCACAGTGTATTGTAGTCCAATTTCTCACAGTATGAAAAAGGGTTTTAATGTTTACCTCCTACAGCTTCTTGACTTCTTTTCCCTTAAAAAAGAAACTGCTTTCTCTTTATATGAGCAGTTACATTCTGGTATGAGGGTTGGAATTTTTTCTTCCTCAATTTCAGAGTGATTATAGAATTAGTTTGTGGAGATAATGTTCCTATTTTTAGGGGAGAAATCAGTACAATGGATGTAAGGGTAACTTTTGCAAGTTATTATGCAGCATGATTTGCTCATTCTATATGAGACTCAGAAGGTGACTAGTAAGCTTAAATAGTTAATGTTTGTCCAGCAAATTTCTATGTTAAATCAGATTGGAAATGAGCGTGTTAGTCTCCAACATTGAAATCCCTCATTTATTTGTCAGTTCTAATTTTGGGCAAGATGGCTCTTGCCAGAAGTATGTTTAGCACTAGCAAGTTTAAATACACTTGCAAGTAGAGAGGACTCTCGAGGGTTTTTGCGAAGTGCTGCTGTATAATGCGATATGTGTATCTTCACAGCTTTCATAAAAGTGGATGCAATTTTCTAGTAATAACGCTTCTTTAAAAGAAAATTTCTTTTGGCATTTGATTATGTCTAAAATGCCATTGCTGATTTTCTTCCTAATGCTTTATTTATAAAAACTAGACTGTGAGAGCTTCATTTTATCCCATGAATGTTTGTCTCCTTACAGTGTTTTCTATTATTGTAAAGGAGCATACGTAAACTATGCTTGGGTAGCAACAATTAAGTGGAGGTTTTTAGTCAAAACATTTACAGTTTTAAATGATGGATAGAAGCTTCTCAACTGTAGAAATATAGCTTGCTTATATTTACACAACCCTAACTCCTAAAGAAATTGAAATCTCCAGCTTACCCCTTAGAAAAGAAAGGGAAGGAAAAGATGGGAGAATGGGGGGAGGGACGGAAGCAACTAAACCATAAAGTATATCTGAAAAGATTTATTAGCCGCTGTCATGGAACAGCTTACTTGAGATTTCTGGGAGGGATGAGTTCCATGCTTAAGAAGTTACACGAGAGGCTCAGTTGCCTGAAACTTGATGGCCAGCCCTTTGAAGGAGAAGTTGGGCCGTGATGCAGTGAGCACTACGAACATCAGGGAGGTCTCGAACAGAGCCAGTGTTACCTGGGAGAAGCCAATGCTCAGGCCTGCCTGTTTGCTCTTGCTGAAGTTTGCATGAAGATCATTTGGTACGATTCTGATATCATTCAGAATTGGTGGTGAACATGGCATGCATCTACTTTTCAGGATACCAAATTGTCCCTTTATTGTATTTACTTCTGTACCAGCAAGTATGTAGATAAATCATAGGAGAGAACAGTAATATCGGCTGTTTGGACAGAATAACACCAGCTGAGTTTCTACAAATATATTCTGTATGTCTGTCCTTTCCAGTAGGTCAGAGGTACACTACTTCCTCTATAGTATGTTGGCTATGTTCAAGCAGTTTGGGAAGCTTAAGTCACGTAATAGAAATTGAGTGCATTAATCATTGCAAGAGCAAATATAATTTTCTTTTTCCTGTTACTCCTTGGGCATACGTTTGCTGCGTACTTGTACAAAGGGAGGAAAGAAATACTAGCAATATGACTAACAGTGTGCTTTGATATCGCAATCGCCTGTTAAATCTTCTGTTAAACCTGGTTATCTATGGAGCAAAAGAGGTACTGGTGGTATGAAGACGTGTACATAGTGACCCTTGGTGTGAGGTATGCTGTCCAGCACACTGAAATGCTCCACTACCACTACATTCTTTCCCAAGTCCTTTTTTTTTTTTTTTTTTGCCTTCCATTCCAGCTGCAAAATTACTGTGGCTTAATGACCTGTCCCTTGCTTTTTGAAATGATAAGAAGGACCAGGCACCATGTCTGCCACTGCTTACAGAGGCTGGAACTTGGGAAGCACTGGCCTCTACAAGTGTCTGCTTGGCGTGGCGTGGGATTTGGTGCCACATTTGTCTGTACATATTTGAGGCTAAAAAGCTTCGTGTCCAGCCTTGCTTGTTCCAAGATGAGGAGGGTGTACAGTGGTAAAAGTGGAACTCCTGCATATGTTATGGAAGTTATGACAGAGTTCACTGGTGTTTCTGCAGAAGCACGGTTAATTACTGTAGCAATTCTAGCATGATTTTTAATAAACTGATAAAGCACAGTTATCATTGGCAGTTGGTATGACACATGAACACCCAGATGTATATTCCAAAACTTTGTCAGATATATCTTAATAACATTATTTTATTTTTTTCCCATCTGTTTAAAGTACTATTTTCACATTACAGCCTTTGTTAGGATTTGAAAGCTCTTAATATTCATATGTTGAATAATTCCTGAGAAAATCTGTTCAACACTTGAACCTTAACTGGAACATTTAGTACTTTCTTGAAATCTCTCTTTGCAAATCGTTTGTTTCTTTGGATGCAAAGGGCAGTAGAAAGGCTTATAAAAATCTTCGAGTAGCATTTGTGCTCTTACGCTGAGAACATTATTTCCCCCCTACACACATAGTCTTTCTGTGCAGGAGGGAACTCTGGTGACATCTGTTTAGCTGAGCGAGTGTGCGCAGAACTCTGTGCCAGCCAAGTCAGCTGAGGAAGCCTGTGCGAAGCAGATGAGGGTGCAGACCTTTGAACAGAGCAACTGTGTCTGTGCGCAGAACGGAGGGGCTGCAGCTACCAAAGAGGAGAAAAACAGAACCGCCCAACAGCAAGGAGGAAAATGATTTAACAATACAAAAAGCCTCATTTGGGGAAATAATACTATATTTGACATCCCCTCCTGCATGAATTCAGACGCTGAATACTGTTCATTCATTTTCTTGTAGAACTATTTGGGAACCGTGAATAAGAAACTATAAAAGCGTAAAGTGATTTTTGTTGTGTGACGTTTTAATCTGGAAACTGACTTGTTTAAAAACTATTCACACATGCAGGTGTTTTTAATTCGGAGTGGAGTGCTATGTCTATATCCTCTGCTGTTCTTAAAAGAACATTTCACCTTGTGCTTTGTTTTTTCTCCTTAAAACCCTGAGTCCTGCTTTGCTGTAAAAGGTTTGAGTTGCTTACTTTGGCATTAAAGTGATAGGTAGAAGAATTGCGTGAGCATTTTGGACAGTGTTGCTCCTTACAGTGCAGCAAGATATCGAAGGGATATACCTGACATCGAGGTGGGACACAACAGACGACTGAGTATGCCCAGGGTGGCTCAGAGGATGGTTTTCAACGTCCCAGTTCATTCATGCAGGTGTTCTATGGAGGTCTAACAGGAGCTGCCAAACACTGCTTCACAGACATCTTGTGCCAATATCTTTTCTCGTGTGAGGAATTTTCTTTATAGTTTTGATTGTGTACAACCAAATACTCTAGCTTTTGGTCTTTAATATCCCCCTTACTGTAGGATGTGTCTTTGGTGGTAGCTTTCTAAACGATAAGCATCTTATTCCATGGATATTGACACGGTCAACAATTCTGTTGTCAGTGATGTTTTTGAAAGGATTGTCAGTGAAACAAAAATTTCTAGGTGTATTTATGCCGTCTCTGTTCCTCCATATTCTGCTTTGTGAAGTGGGCTGCTTAATTGAAGCACCGAGAAGTTCTCTTGAAGATGACCCCACATCCAGTTGCTGTGTGGATCCTTCTAGAAAGAAATGAATGTCACTGCTGGATTTTATTATATTGTCAAATAGACAAGTGACAGGGATCAGAATTACTACAGAAACAGGCAGCTGTGTCTAATGCCGAGATACACTCCTTTATTGCTGGGATCCTCAATGTTCTCATTCTAACAGATGTGGAAATACAAGGTTTCTTCAGCATAAGGCAAACTGCAGTTAAGAGTGGCAGGCAAATTTACAGCCACTGTCTTTTTGAGACACAGAATGTATTTTAAAAACAATTTAAAATGCAATTGGACTGCTATATCATAAAATGATGAAGTCTTCAGTAGGTAGCCTTTGTCCATTTTTTAATGGTTTCGATTATTTGTGAATTAAGAACATTTTTGTCTTTTGCTACAATAATGAGGGCGTTATTACAATTTAACATCAGTAGGTATTATAATTATTGCTATTACAACTTATTACAATTTAACTTCAGTAAGTATTATAAGACAGTTGTACTTTCCAAGGTAAGTTTTGAAAGCTGGCATTCAAAAAATTTCTATAAAAGTTCAAGTATTTCTAGTAGAGAAAAAAAATCCTAATAATTATGTATACAGCCCAATTAGGACTGCTGTTGAAAGAATGAAGGAAAAGTGTCATGTCATTGCAGTGGGGTGTTGTTGAAGCTTCTTTCCACAGTGATTTTTAGCTACTTTTAGAAAAGAATTATTTGGGGTTTGTAGAATAGCCTTCAGGCATCAAAGAATTTAAATTATCTTTTATACTATATGTAACAACTGATTTTTTTTTTTTTTACTGCTGTATCTTGTACCACTGTGAATATATTCAATTACTATAGAAAATCTTCTTTCTTTCTTTTTTTTTTTTTTTGTTTGGATGGTTGGGGTTTTTTTTGGAAAACTACTCCTCAGAAGAATTAATATGAGAAACATAATATGTTTGGTAATAGGTATATACTCTCTCTTTCCCAAATGTATATTATAAATACTTTTGGAGAATAATTACTAGAGCTATTTTGCTGTTTTTCTTTCATTGCTAATAATCGTCTCCCCCCACCCCCGTGTCCCTTTCAGGCCCCTCTGGGGTTAGTACGGCAAGGTTCTCTGCCGCTCAGTGACACCGCTTCCGTGAACTCCTCTCTGCGGAGGACGAAGCGCAAAGCACCCTCACCACCCTCTAGAGCACCAGAAGATCAAAGTGAAAGCAATAATGAGACTGGTAATCTTCTTATGCTGTTTAATTGGGAGGCAACAGAAAGTATGGCAATTTGGCCAAACACTAAAGAAATGCCACCTTATGAGATAAGACCTTCAAGTAAAAATATGAGTGCCAAACATCTTCAGATTGTAAGGAGTGGTAATAATACTTTATGAGATTAGCTCATGTAGTGTGAGAAAGTAGGCAGGTTTTAAGGCATGCAGATCAGGAAAAAGCAGAAAATAGCAAATTAATTATAGTTAGGTTAACTATAGCAATTGTTTTTATGTTAATCAGATGGACAGCTTGGGGTGGGGAGAAAAGATTAGCTTCTCTAGATCAGAGAAGGTTTAATAGGAAATGGACTGAGAGGAAGAATTTTAGAGAAAGTTTTATGTTGTTCTTTTGTAATTCTTCTGTTTGAACAAAAATTCAATTCTCTTTGGTTCAAAAATACCTCAGAGTTGAGATTAAAGTATCTGGGAAATGTGACAACGAGCACTGGTTGCTTAAGAGAAGGTGCATTTCTTGAAGAACTCGCCAGTCTGTAAGATCACAATTTAGCATTTTATCTAGAACTTTTGTTGGTGCAGAAATTGAGAGGCAATACGAAAGCTTGTTACTTGACTTTTTGCAGTAACAGAGCCAACAGAATCAGCCCCTACTAAAGTGGAAGAAAGAGCCACCGAAATGCCATCTGAAACAGGTTGGTTCTTTTTCCAAATGCATTGATAAAATCTATTTCGTAGCAAACTATGATAATGCATAGTAATAAATTCCTGTACTATAGACGTGTCCCATACATAGAACTAATTTTAACACTTCAGATCAATTAAGTTTTCCTTTGAAGTACAAATATGGCTTTCTAAAATAAAGATTTTTTTTTTTACCTTTACTGTCTACAGAAACACATACAATATATTTTGTATTGGTCTCTGTGCTTTACATTTAATAAACTAAACATTGTCCCTGTTTTCCTTCCTCCCCCACAAGCTGTAGACAAGAACAAGCCAGAACTTCTGTGATTTTTGTATACCTCATAACAAGCCTTTCAAAAGCTAAAGCCCAGTCTTGCTTTCAGAACCCCTCCTTGTGCTGCCCTTGATCTGCGTAACCTAGGCGTAGGAGCAAATCGGTGCCTGCCTTTTGGTTTGCATCTGAACAGCCTTTAAAAACATAAGTTCTAAATATAAACTGTATGCATAAATAGTTGTTTATACATTAAATTAAATCATTCATTGGGTGCTATGGAAAAATGTGTTATATAAATGTACAGCTGTTTAAAATACAATTCTTTAGCTGCTGAACATAATACTTTTTTAATTTATGCAGTTTGTACTGTTAAGTACTGTTGTTTGTAAGCATCAGATTGTAGGATTCAGATACAAGATATGGCATCTAGGAGTCTTCTAAAATTTTAAAAGCTTTTAGAATCATCAGTGCCAGTGCAGTCTGGAAAAATCACATTTGAATGTATTTCACTAAGAATGAAATACATAAACACTGAGCATGTGGACTGCCACTGGAATTATATAAGGCTAAACACTCAGTTTCTGTGCTAATTTTCCAACTATTTTATTCGGGATGCCAATCAAATTGGTTGGAGTGGTAAAACACAAATGAACCACAATCAGATTTGAAAAAGTCACCTGCCATCCTAGGTTTCTGGCGGGGGGGGGGGGGGGGGAAGATCAGTAATCAGTAAATTTGGGCTTGCTTTGTGCTTAGGGCAATTTAAGTAAATTGTCAGAAAAGGCCATTAATAGCAATAATATGTAACTTAATAAATGGGAAGTGTGAACCTCTACTGTGCAGTCTGAGGTTGAAGATGTAGTGAAGCTGTAACCTTTCCTTTTCCTAGTTGTTGTAACAGACAGAGGGTAGTCACTTCTAAGTGAATAGCTCTTGACGTTTATTAGTACTTTAATTTTCTGTGTTGAAAACTGTATTTATCTACATATGATGGGTCTAAGATGATGAGCAAAGTTATCATTCTGTGATGTAAAATCAAGATTTTTTTGGTTTTCTTGAGCTTGTTTCTATCTTAAGATGGTAGATCCATGCTAGAATTTCTGCATTTCCCATGACTGTAATGTCCAAGTGCTGCATAGATAAACAGCCCTGAACTTCATAGAAATGGCTTGTTTGCTTTTCCATAGATTTAGGGACCTCTGCTTGAGGCATTTGAGTTTTGTAATTAAATATTTTAATTTAAGCTGTAATGGAAAGAAATAGAAAAATGCAGTCATCTTCACTGGGCTTAGAACACTCTGTGTTGAGCCCTAGGATTTACTTCTGCAGTTAGTGACAGTCTTCGTTCTCTAGTCCTGCTGCTGCTGTCTTTATGCTGAAGACTTAATGCAATGCATTTTTTTAAATGTAGAGACAAGTCACATAGCACAGCTTCGTTGCCTTTTTTTTTTCTCATGGGATACTGCTGCTCTCTGGTGGCATCTCTGAAACTGTCCTGAGGCCTATTTATAAAGAGTCCTTTTAGCAAAGCCCATCATGCTGTGAGAATCAATATTCACCTGCGGCAAAATAATTGCAGTACACTTGTCCTATTCCAAGGCTGAAGATTATGCAGGTTTGGGTATTGTTTTAAATAGATAAAATAGTTCAGTATATCTTTAATTGCTAAGTTGGAAATAATTTAACTTTGCATAAACTCAGTAGTTCCTTCCATTTGGATCAATACTGCTTTGATTGTCGGGCTTCTGGAAGCGTTGTGAGTTTTTGTTCAGCTGTGACTGGCATTCCCAAAGGAGTTCCCTTAAGCATTGCTACTTTAGCAAATATAGTGTTACCTTCTGCCCTGTAATGAACCACTGCAAATGTTCAATAAATGTTACTTGGTGTCTAAGCAGTGCATAGCTAACAGACCGGTACATCAGTTTGGAATAGGCAACATTTCTGTTGGGAAATGACAGTTTTCCCATGGTGTAAAAACAGACTGTACCTTGACAAAAGTAGTTTGAAGGCATACGTCTACTAGAATAAACATTTAGAGAGAATTAATTTGAACAGTTGGAATTATAAACAACAATTTTTTTTTTCTCAATTATGATTTTTGTTCCCCTTCCCAAAGCTTAATTAATGCTCAGTCTTTTTTTCTAGGGAAGAGGGTGAAATGGTGTTTTTAAAAAAAAATAATTTTAAAGTTACGGATTTTTAAATAATTTCTCATCAAACAAATCCCTTGATATAATCTTCTTGGTTCCAGTATCTCTTAAGAACCTTTTTAAGGGCTGTAGAGCCAGGAGCAAAACCACTGGCAGATTTGCATGATGTAGTCAGGCTTTCTGGCTTTGGTGCTTACAAGCAGAACGGCTCACAGAGCAGTGTCAGCCTATTCGCTGTTGTGCAAAGCGTATCCTTACTGACTCAAAGGAGACTTGCAGTTGATATGTCAGTCACCTTATCAGGTATGTCTTCATGACGCTATCCTGTAGGTTTTAACAATGTTCTCTTAGGGCTAATTAAAACTCAGTGACTGATGTTCATAGAGAGGAAATTATACACAGACAAAAATACAATTTATATTATATATGTACTTACATATAGAGTATATAAGCAATAAGGCGACAGTATTTAGCCAGTATTGCCATAAGTACTTCCTAGCAATATGTTGCATATAAAAACTCTAAACTGAGCATTTGGAAACAAGTCATAAAATCTGAACTGTTCCTCTGGGGAGCTAACTGCATGATGTAAGCGAAGGATGGCTATTAAATGTTGTTCATGTATCAAATGCATTCAGACTTTATTCTGCTGCAGCAGCAGTGGCCCAGGTCTGGAACGAGATCCACTAACAGGTGAAAAACTACAAGTTGAAATTAACTCCAAGCAAGGCTGATACTATGCTGACAAATCACGTAGAACACTTTGGAAAAAGTGTGAGGGTTGGTTTTTTTGGTGTTACACATTTGTAGGCCAGGTTAGTCCATTCCAAAGCTTGGAAGTGTTCCTAAGACAGCAAAGGACAGACTTTCACATGGCAGGGATGTCAGCAATGTCTCCTACCAACCCAAGCAAAGTTTCCATCCTATCAGTATAGATACAACTCAGCCTTTGTTATGCTTCTCTCCAGAGGAAGAGCGACAGAGATGACAGCAGTGGCTGGGCATGAAGCCATAGCAACTCCAGAATGCTTCCATTTGTCTTGTCAGAAGTCCTGGCTGTGCTTTGTTGCATAATTCAGGTTTCCACAGAGTATTTAGATGGAAGGTCTTAGTTTTTGTTCCTGTGGCTCTTGATGGCTCAGGCCCATAGCATAATAGTTCTCATCGATGACGGAGACTGTTCTTGAGAGCTGGTTATGGGCTGTGGAATAGCCTCAGCAGGTTTGATGTTTGCACACGTTCTGTTATGCTTTGCTTGTGCCTTGTGACATATATATTTATCTTTGCACACATAAAAACGTACTGCTATCAGTAAAATCATCTCCCAGAGTATTAGGCTGCTGGCATGACTTTTCCCTAGATGAAGATGAGGGGGCTTGGTAGGGGGGAAAAGGAAGAGAAGGCCCTTACTAATAGTACATTCTTAAGGAGTCCCTTTAATACCAGTGTGACAGATTGGTATGCACCTGTGCTTAAATCACATGGAAGGAGCTCACCTGTACCACTTTGCAGTCTTGCCCCCCTTTCCCTGGGGATCTAAATCACCTCTGCATTCAGCACTATGACACATGATGATCACATTTATTAGGTGGATTTATTAGTTTAACTTCAGGTACAGTGACTTATGTGTGTCCTAATCCAGTAACTAAACCTTTTGGTTTAACTATGCTCTAGCTGAAAACGTAATTATTTTTATGGGTTAACACTTTTCTACGTACTTTATTTTTGTGCACTTCTACTGCAACACAGGGCACTGCATAAGACACTTCTAACTATGTTTTGATACGCTTCAGATAATTATGGGAAATTTTTTATAGTGGTAAGCAAACTTGTTCAAACCATGGGCAAAACTGAGATTTGGGTTGCTCTTTAGTTCTTTAACATACCTACTCTGACATAAAGGAACCGTGTATTTTAAACCTCATTGGAAAGCTAATAGAAGTATTAAGAAATCTGGGTAAAATAAACTGTCTACCTCCACAAAATTTGGGATTATGATATTGTTAAATATATTTTGATCTATCCCAATCCAGTACTTGGGTTAAACAAGGAGAATGTTATACAGTAGTTACAGATGCAGAAACAGATGGACAGTAGCAAGGCAATGAGCATATTCTTACGTGTAAAAAGAGAGAATTGGAAAGAATCAGAAAATACTGTGAAGTTAAAACTCTGAATGCCTTTTTTTTTTTAACCTGAATTATGAAGAGAAGTCTCAGTTTTCCTTCTTCAAACTACTTACACTGACTTCACCAGTCCCTTTGTATCTGCACCCTGCATTGAGAGTTGTGGGTTGTTTCGGTTTTTTTTGTTTTGTATTTTTTTGTTTTTTGTTTTTTGTTTTTTTTTTTTTTTTTGTGTGTGGTTTTTTTTTGTTTGTTTTGTTTTTTGTTTTTCCTTTCTGTGAGTGTAGGTGTAAGGAGCTCAGAGTACAACCTGGAAGAAATTGATGAAAGGGAAGAGATGAGTGTGCAACAGAGAGAGGACGGTGAAAGTACAAATACCTCTCTTGGGATAGGAGAGGTTACTGCAGCCTTCAGCTCTGCTGAGGTACCACTGGAAATTGAAAAAAATGATCCTGCTTCATCAGCTCCAGTTCCTGGCAGTGTTTCTGTAGACAACTCACAAAGCTTCAAGGAAGAAAAACAAGAAAATATGAGCACAGATGGCAAGTAAGTACGTTTTGTGACAAAGAAACGAGCATTGGGGAGGGAATGGGGGAGGCAAATAAAACGTAGAGTGCTGTTTCATTGTGGAGCACAGAATAGAGAATTGTGAGAGAGGAATGAGCTTAATATGCTTAGCTTTCATTGTAGCACTCTTCTGTGCACAGTAATTCATGAAGCTTTTAAACAAAAGTGACAAAGTGTTCTGCAGGCTATTCTGTTTAAGCCTCCTTTTCCTTACTACTCAAGCAGCCGGACCCCAGAAAAGCTGAAGCCGGCTCTAAAATACCCAGCATATTTACTAGAGCAGTGTGCTGTGAAAAAATTTGGATTGATTAGTAAAATGAGAATTTTCAAATTCATTCTTACAGTTGGGGAAAAACAGGTAGATCGGCCATTTCTGTTCTTCCAGGCACAGTTATCTATTGCTTGCATATTTGTTTTGGTTTTAATTTTTCTTTTGTCTTTTCCTTTTATGTTAGCCAGTTGTCTTGACCTGACTTGGTCCGTCTGCTCTCAAGAAAACAAGTTAACTCTGCCTCCTTAAAGAATAAACACATTAGTTTCCTTAACCGCTCTTTTTCCCTTCTGGTGATGCTGCCCTTCAGCATGTTTGTTAAACTACCTGACTCAGCAGGTTTCCAACATGAGTTAGTGCCTGCTTGAAATAAATGTTGATTGTCCAGAGAAGTCCCATTGTGTTAATGTAATTCACTATTTCTCTGTTCCCTGGGGCAGCTAAACTGGCTACTGCTCCCAATTTAAATTGAAAGACCTATTTCAGTTATTGTACTGAAGCCAAAATGTGTGAATGCTCTAGTAGCCAAGAACTTTCAAGGTAGTATGGAGAGCTTTGACTTGTATTTCAAAGGTCTTTTTTGTCAGTCCAAGACCAAATGGGGCTTTGCAAAAATCTCTGGTGCCCTGTCCTAACAAATACTCTCCCAGTTGCTTGGGTGTGTCTGCTCTATGGGGATCTACGAGGAGGAGGATCAGCCAAATGTTATTTTTGAGTTGTCTTGAACTTGCAGATTATCAGACTGGTGTTATTGGGGCAGTTTGCCTAATTGCCAGAGGATGTTCCCCCCCCCCCAACTTGTAATAGCCTTTCATGGCCTATAATCCTGGCAAGTATCATCCAGCGTGCACTGGGCTCTAACGTTAGAGCTTGGCAATCCTTTCTTTCCTGAAATATCACAGGGATTCCAGAATGAGGACTAGGGTTTCTCCAACATTATATTTCTTGAAACTCTTTGATAATTAAGATCTTTTGTATAAGATCTAGTTACTTTGAAGAAGTGCTTTTTAATCAAACCAGGGACGTGTAATATTCCAGTCAAAACCACTGATTTCTCTAATGACACTCTGTGGTGTTCTGGGGCTTTTGGTTGGGTTTTTTGGGGTTGTTTTTTGGGGTGGTTTTTTTTTTTTTTTTTTTTAAAACAGTTCAGTCTGTTGTGAATACTTTGTAGTTCAGTCTCTCAGCTGTGTTCAAGGGAATGAAGATAAGCAAGAGTACGGAGCACAGGACTGAGCTTTAACTTTCTTCCAACAATAATTTTGAGAGCGTATGCTCCTGTTTAGTGGTTTATTGGACACTTACAGTATATTTTGGACTGTACAAGCAACATGAGGATGGATGGTTATTGAGGAATTTATCATTTTAAATGATTCAGAGCAGATGTTTCAGCTCAAGACACCGGTTCCTGACAACTAATACATTTGATGTGGCACATGAATTGGAATTTTCATAATGCCAGTATTTGTAATTACAGAAAATAAGAAGTATCTTAAACAGAGATGTAAGTTTGAAGTTCTAATAATTCTTTTAAAGAGAAATTTTAAGTATTTTGGCCTCTTTTAATTTAGCATTTAAAATGCTAAGGGCTTAATATTTCCCCCCAAAAAGATGAGGGGTTTATTCAGCATTTGTGCAGTTCTCTTTTCCCCCATGATCTGAGGACAGAAATTGTATGCATTTGCAAAATGTTTAGTATGCAAGTAACATGTTTGATGCACGTTTCTTTGTTGTTCTCAAGGTACGTCTTGAAAGGGACAGAAAATTTTTCATTTCTATTTTGAAAAGTCTGTACTGCACAGTTCATATGTTCATATGCAGTCAGCGTCTCGTGCAGCTTCCTGTGTATCGTGTTGGGGACAAAATCAAGGACACGGTTTAAATGTCGGGGGTGTCAGAACACTTCACACTAAGAACACTGTTATATGAATGATAAACCATCACCCTTGTGGCTTCACTGCAATGGAGTTGTTACTGGAAAGGGGCTTGTTCAAACGGCACAAGTAAACAAATGGAGGGGGAGAAGGGAAAGGAAAACTGATCATCTGCTTACACAGAAGAGAGTGAAGCTGCGTGTCATTTTGGTAAAATATCATAGCAGCATTTCCTCTTGTTTTAAAAAAAAAAAATAATCTATTCTGTTGAGTACTCCAATGTTTGGCAGAGTGATTCTATTTTGTCCATCTGTGTTTGGAGAATATTGCCAGTTCTCTTGCATCGTTTCTTGTGTTTACTGAAATGAATGATACCAGCATATTTAATGTACTGTTGTGCTTTGCAGAGGACTACAGACTAAGATAAGCAGTGAGCAAGCTGCATTTGAAAAAGACAGGAAGCTTAGAGTTTTGGATCAAAATAAAAATGATGGTGAGTAGTTCCCACTCATTTCTAATACTTCAAAACAAGGTTGAAGAGAACTTTTCTATTCCTTTGAAAAAAATTACAATGCAGTCAACTCTTGAATCTATCATCAGATTATTTTCTTTATACTTTCTCTAGCTCTGGTGTATCCTCCTTGAGATGAGGTGACAAGAATGGACTGCAGTTTTGGTTTTTTGGGTTTTTATTTTTAATATTTTTTTATTACTTCCTATAGCAGTAGTGAAAGCTGCATCGCACTGTTGTAGGGCGGTATGGGGGGAGCAGTGCTGAGGAGAGGGAAGGCTGACACAGAGGTTATCCTGCCACGTGGTGTGACATGCGCACCGCACCGCAGCAGGGAAAGAGAGGCCATCGGTTGGTCCTTGCTTACAAAATTAGCATGAGTGTTCTGCATGAAAATGCAAATATTTTTAAACACGAATAGAACAAAGTGACATGCTGATTTGAAAAGAAATGATGACATCCTGTGCATCTAATGGATCGTAAATTTTTCTGTGGATTTAGTGACCTGACTGATTTATTTTACCCTTTCGCAACACTGATTTTCAGATTTATATATTAGGCCTTCTATAGTCTTTTATATTCAGTGCACTTCTGTTTATAAATCATAACAGCATACTGCATGAGTCCTGCTTATATGGGCCATAAGTTTTAACTGCCATTTTATAACATATCTGAAATGAGGAGAGACTTTTTTTTTTTTTTTTTTTCAAAATACCACCCCAAATGATTATTCCTAAAGAATTTAATTTGTCCCAGTATTGTATTTAAAACAATTTGACCCAGATATTCCTGTCTTTTGGGGAGGACTACATGTGTTTAGTCCAGGGGTAGAAAATTGAATTATCAGACCTGCTAAACAGTTAGAAAAATAGAGTTGGAAAATTGCTTTTGCCCATATGTTTTCCAATTGTTCCCTTCTATAAATACATAAGGTGTAGTTGACAAATAACACTTGTAATGGTAAAACTAAAGAAGAGAAGCCACAAAGGTGTGGAACTAAATAAAAATTGCATATAACTGAATATTGAATAGTCCTTGAGCTCTGGAGTCACTGATGCCTATATAATCAACTGAAATTCATTAGCACTTTTAAAATTATTCTAGAATGGATTTTTCTATTAAATTGATGCATGGCACCAGTACCTGTTAATTAAGGAAGAATACCTGAGTTAGAATACTGTTATTTGGCAATATTAGTCAAAGATAAGTATATCTTTAAATAGCTTTTAAAAGTAAGTGTTAAGGAAAATTTTAATATTGGTGAGGAGCCAGTCCTTCTAGTTAAATACATTAGATGCAGGGCTTCGTGATGTAAGGGGAAGGTTGAATCTTTGTGGCATTTGTATTAATTTGTATGAATTTCTCTTTAACTTAAAGATTACAGTGATACAAAACTCCTTCCAGCAACAGAAGATGGGAAAGAACTTCAGACAGCCGAAACCAGAACAGCAGATTTTAGAGAAAATAACAAGCTTGAAGTTGACAGACTATCAAACTGCCAGGCATGTAAAAATGACATCTCTGTAAGTCATAGGAATTATCCTCAACTGATTCCAGAAAAGCAAGATCAGAAAACCAATCAAACCATCTCGGACACAGTAAAAACTCAGGATGTTGCAATCCAGACAGGTCCATTGGATAGCAATTTGGGAAGGACTACACAGAAAGAAATTACTGTTCCTCAAGGTTGTGAAGCATCCGCATTCAGAGGATTGGTCCCTCAACACAATACAGATACAAACAACCCCCTTCTTCAAGTGATGCATGCAACACAAAAGGATGAAGATACTTCAACAGAACAAAATCTTGAGAGACAAGAAGTTACCCATGAAAAAGTAATTCCCATAAAAGATCAGAGTCACGTTTGTATAAATGGCAGTACTTTTGCTTCACCAGAAACAACTGCAAATACTCCAGATGGCTCTCCTCTAAAAGGTTACCCTCTTTATAGACAGGACACCAAACCTAAACCCAAGCCCGCTAATGAAATTACAAGAGATTACATACCAAAAATTGGAATGACTACTTATAAAATAGTGCCTCCAAAATCCGTAGAAGTAATGAAGAGCTGGGAATCAGAAATTTCATCAGATTATAAGGATCAAGAGGTACCTACTTTGGAAAACTCTCTGAAACATGAAGACTCCAAAGAATTCATAGTGCAAGCTGAAATTCCTCGTCCTCCAAAAAGCGTGGGTCGCTTACAAGTTGGTTCACAAAATGAACCTGCAGCAGCAAATGATCTGCTGCACAGAGTGAACAGCATTTCTGAACAAGTTGTGACATCCGGAGCTGAGATTACTACTGAGAGCAATCGGATGGAAACAGAGGGTTCCAAACAGCGTGTCCCACTGATGCTAAGCATGGATAATTCAAACGCTTCTTCTGAGACTCAGGACAAGTCAAATGCATTGAGTCCTACAACGAAGCCTAGTTCTTTTTATCTGCAGATGCAACGAAGAGCTTCAGGTCATTATGTAACATCTGCAATTGCCAGAAGTACCGTTTGTGCTCCTAATTCTGTTCAAAATGAAGCTAAAAATACAGAGATGGAAAAAAAAATCTCATCACCCGATCTAACTTCTTTGTCTTTACATAAAACAAGTAATTCCTCTCCTCCAGCAGATGAAGAAAAAGTTGATGATGGAAAAAAAATTGAATCCTCCACTTCTCCTGTTAAAAGCAATAAACCTTCAGGTTTTCCCTCCTGTCCACCAGCACCGTTGAACCTAAGAACTCTGAGAACTTTTGCAGCTCCAAAGCCGTACTCCAGTTCGAGACCATCCCCTTTTGCTCTTGCTGTGTCATCCGCAGTCAAAAGGTCACAATCATTCAATAAGACGCGTACAATCACTAGCCAGGCACCGAGACAGGAATCTCCTGGTGAACGCTGCTCTGCTGCTTCGGCAGCTGAATTCTCCTCAGCTACCTCCGTGCCTCAAGTGAAAAACCCTTCCTTATGGACCATAACAGGAGGGTCACCAAATAGCCTAATGGATAAGGTAAACTTTATTTCTAATATTGGTTGACTGTTGATCCACTGTCATCTAGTGTGACTAGCCTAGAGGCTAGTCTCTGAACGGCTCCCTGATCAGAAAGCGCTGTATTCATACAGTGTAAACACCTTGTGGTGTCTAGCCGTAGCACAGCGTCCTAATGCAATACAGGAAAACAGGGAATGTTGAATTGAAAACAACCTCATTCAGATTATTGGAAATAATTATTTCTTGCCATAATTAGCATCCCCTACTTTGAAGAACAGTAAATTAAATAGAATCATTTATACTGTGTATACCTATTTTTATGTTGGGAGTGCTTATGATGTGTTCTTTATGGTTCTGTGCATTGATTTCTTAAGTTTAATTCTGAGTAGTGTGATCAGTTTGGCTTCAAATGGTTGTGGTGCAAACACACTTGAACAGGGGTATAAAATTTTGCTGTCATAATTATCTGAGGGAGAAACTGTGCTATAGTGGAAATGTGGCTGATCTCTGAAACCTTGAATGAAGCAAATACTAGAACGGTGGCAGTTTGATATGCAGCCTTGTGCCAGGTTGACTTAGTTTTCTATTTATGACTAATTCAGATTAAAAGGGTTTGTTTTCCTCCCACGTCCTCCCTTTATAGAAAGGCAGCACTGTGAACAGTGAGCAGAAGAGTCAGGTGCAGTCAGGTGCTTCCACTGACCACCCATCCCCTGTCACTAAGAGACAGACCACGACGGCGTTCCAACGCTCTGACCCGGAACAGATCCACCAGAGCTTGCTGGCTGCAATCCGCTCTGGAGAAGCTGCTGCCAAATTGAAAAGGGTGAGTTTTCATCATTGCATCCATAACAATGAACTCATGGTACTTCCTTCAGAATTACCATATTAATGCCTGACATGCTCGTAACCTTTCTGGGAAACTGAATCTTCCTCTGGTACATAACACACCATAGTATTACTTCTAACTACAGCCACTTTAAAAACAGGATAAGATTAAGCAAATGCTGTATTTTTCAGAGTCACTTAGAGGTCAAATCTATCTGTGCTACCAGAAATATTGTTTGGATTTTGTTTGTATATATTTTTATTAAGGTGGTTTTTTTCCTCCCATGCATGATTACATTCTGAATAATACTGAACTTTATTTATTTTGCATAGTGTGTGAACTTTGTTTTATGATTCTGTGGGAAATATGCATAGGCGTGGTTGTTGGCACAGTAGCTTATAACTGTTTTAAAAAAGAAAGTTCATAACGTGCTTTTCAAAATTCAAGAAGTCTATTTGTACTAGAAAGAAAACAAAGAAAAACTTCATTATGTGGTTATTCGTTCTTTTCTAGTAGAAATGTTCTTAGGGTAGATTTGACCCATATAGTCTTTATCAGTCTAGGTACAAGAATGGCATGGGGAAGAAGAGAGAGATGATGATTGAAGTCCTTTTTCCCCTCCCTTTCTCTTCTGTGGGTGGGAGATGTCTTTTCTCAGTATAGTATCTGTTGAGGCTGGGGGTGAGGAGAGGGCTATACTTTTTAAGGAGAAATTATAATAATGAAGATGCTGTAAGCATAAAGAAAAGCATTCTGCAACACAGAAACCTGAAACAGGCTTCAGAAAAAACCTGAAACACACACAGAAAAAATGCAGCGAAGAACCCACTGAAATGTTGCCAAACAGCAAACTGTACATGCTGTTCTTTTCACTCTTACCCAGAGCACATATGCTGTGGTACAGGTATGTCTCACAGCAGAGAGAGGGGTTTGGCTTATAGCAAATTTAATAAAAACATGGTCTCATTTTATGTTTAATATGGAGAACTGGCAGTAGTAGGACAAATGGAGAAATGAAGCATTTTGTATCAATAACTTATTAGCACCCAAAAGTGATTTCCAGTATTGAGAGGATTTTTTAAATGCATTCACCTCATAGCTTCCACTACCGGCGCTGCACTCAATGAAAGGAATAATAATAACCTGATCCATTTGAATTGTGAAAGAGGTCTGTCAGGTGCTTGTTTCTCTTTTTACCTCTTACCATACTCTCCCTTCTTTCAGCTCTGTGAGGGAATCATTAAAAAAATAAAATGCCGGCCCCACTAGCCAAATTCTTTATTTTTTCCCGTTTTACTTAGTAAGTTGTGAGTATGCAATGCTGAGATCTGTGGCCTTTTGTGTTGCTGGTCTTTTCTGTTCAGTAGGGCCCTCAGTAATTACTAACCTAAAATGGGTCAAGTGAGGTTTCTTTTTAACCACCTTTGTCTTCAGAATGTTGTCATTGTGTTTAGTAAACGGTGTGCTGTGGTATGTGGTTCGCATGCCTGTGGAGCATCCGCAGCTCCCATTAGCTCCAACTGGAGTTGTTGGTTTTACACAGCTCCCCTGAAAATCAGGTCTTTGCTATCCTAGAAGTTACAGTTTGCTCCGGATAAAAGAAACATTACCATGGTATAAAGGAGCGTTAGAAGATTTTGTTAGATATCAGCTCTATTCAATATTTAATAAAAAGTGTTTGGTTTAGTGATGTGTTTTCAAGTATTTCTCTGCAACCAGGTCTGGAGAAAAACTAAAAATATGCATGTTTTGAATAGTCATACATGGAATTTTTAGATAGGATAAAATATGTTTTTAAGTAATTTCTTATATTTCCACTTTTGTAGCATATGTGCTTTCTTCAGAAATCATATAGGAGGTCTCTCATTGCGATCCGAAAAATGCTAACTGAAGTAACAGCATCTCTGTTTCCTTGAAGTAATACTGTGTAATGTACTACAGAGAGAAGAATATGAGAAGTTAGGTTAATATTTCTTTTTTATTTTTTTTCCCCCCTGCCTCCAGGTTGGTCCTCCATCAAACACCATATCTGTCAATGGAAGAGCCAGGCCTACTCATTTGTATTCCACAGAAGCAAAAGCTAATCACTAGATGATATACCAAATATTTTGCACTTTACTACTGCTTCATAGGCCAACTTAATACTAACTAAAAATTTTTGGAAGTGTAAATGCAAGTATATGTTAATATATTTTTGTCAATTGTTATAGGAATTTCAAGCTGGGTCCCTTGATGCCTTGGAAAGATTATTAGAATATGTAAATTATGGTAATATTTTGCCTTTTTCTCTTTATAAAGCCAACTATGCTGCTAAAAAGGTTTAAGAGAAGGTGCAGATGAGCTTTGCTTATGTTACAATGAGATTCAGAAATCCTTGATTTTAGCCTTCAAGACTGAACAATATGTAGCACTATGCTGAAAGTAGATTTAAAGCAATCTAAGAATTTTAGATCATTAATTTTCAATTGTGTATTACTTTAACAGATTGTATGAATTTAAATCTACCACATGCTGCCTCCATATTACTTTGTTAAATTAAATTTGTAATTAGTAGAAAATCTTAATTATATGCAATACTTTTTCTCTTTAAAAAATTGATGGTTTTGTTCCTTCAGCTGAGAGTAGTTGGGATAAGTATTTTGATTTTTTTCAATGTCCTTTAATTTTTTCCTGGTAGCACACACACAAAAAAAAATCAGGACATAAATTATTGGAAATTTTTGTACTACTTAAAAACTTTTCTGAATAGTAGCACTACATGACGTTTCTCATCTACTCTTTGACTACCTGTATATAGTATGTACCTAGCACTCAGAGAAGCAATACTTTTTGTGAACTAGATATATTTTAAAGTAGTCATCAGCATATAGTCACTTACTGATAAAATGCAAATTCCAGTTTTGATACTTAATGAACTAGAAGACTTTTTTTTCACTGGAAGTATGACTAAAGAATGAACTGCTTTGGACATATTAATGTAAAATATTTTATTCTTAAAACAGCACAATAACACACTTAAAAAGCATTCTTACATCTGATTTATAGATTACGCATTAAATACCAAAATGGGAATATATATTAAAAGAAAATGCTTCATGTTATATTTTATCTACTTTCCATTTTTTGTCAAGATTATACATGTTGGGGAGAGGGGTGGAAATATGATTACGCTAATGATGAAATAGCTAGATTATGGATGCACGCAGCAAGTGCTGGGGTATTTGCCATATTAAAATATTTTCTTGCTGGACTTGATTTAAATAAAAGTAATTGTATTTAGTTTCTAGTCTTTAACAATATATTTATTTTGTACTTTAGAGACATTCTGTAACTCAGTTTCAGAAACTGATCTATGTGTGCATTTCAAAGGGTTATTAATGGTTTGCTGCCAGGTTTTTGTGCAATAATCTCAAAGAGGTCTCATTACTTTTCTAGTACAGAGTCAATTATTGATTACAAATAACAGTGTTAACTTAATGCTGAAACTCTTCAAGGAACATTTTAGTAAATAAAAATTCATAAAGAGAGCTGATGAACATTTGTTCACTGCTGTTCTCTCGTTTTCTCTCCTGTATCTTAGTCCCCTGTCAAGGTGTATTACCACTTCCTTCTCCACCTTGTTCTTGCCTCCAATCAAGGGCTAATTCCAAGGGCAGGGGGAACCCACATGGTAGCTGAAAAGATCTGTTTCAGGGTCTGATTGCAAAAGAATGCTTCCTCCTTCACTTGAAAATGGTGAGGTGGAAGAGGTAGGGGTTTTTCTAGTTTCTAACTGGGGCTTATGTGCTAGATTTCACTGTGTCTTGAGGGACAGAATTGAAAATTGTAACTCTTCCAGGATTCTAGTGTCTGTGCTCATTGTGATATTTGAAGGCCATGTTTTAAGCATTCCTATACGACATGCTGATCTGTAACGGCCACGGAGAAGCTGCACTGCAAAAGGAATCTCCTTGTTTGTAATTTGGGTGGGAGGGGGTTACGTGTTTTTTCTCAAACCTTTGTATTCTCTGCCAAGGTGACTAAAGTTATTTCATAGGACTAATTTCATCTCCATCTGTGGTAATACAAGTCTACGTGACGTTTCACTATTTCAACCAAATCGGTGGAGTCCAATTATTCTGGTTTGGGGGAAAGATCAAATAACCTTGCTTTGTTGTTGTTTTCTTTGGTTTTGACTACAGAACTGTACTACTGTATGTTCCTTAGTCCCGTACGTTAAAAGTACATTGCCCTCTTATGTGAACCCCTGAAGGCAAATATCATCGTATGTAACAGAGATTAAAACTAAAACCACCTTGCTTGAATTTTAGGGTTTCTTGTCTTTGTAACTGAACTCGCTTGATAATTAACTGAAATGTCTACACACAATAGCACTGTGAAACTCTTCAATGAGATTTTCTGTTACTAGCTAGCAATATTGTTTAACAAAACTTTCTCTTTCCTCATTCTTCTGACATACATATGTAAGACTTTTTTAAATCTTGCTATTGTATATCTAGAGACTCAGTTTTTCTTGTACTCTTGTATTAAATTCTACCAGAAAAACTCTTGTTGATTAACTTGATGTGTTTATTCATTGTTCAAACAGGAAAACATTTCTGCTCAAGTAACGAGTTAAGTGTTTCTAGCAACTGCAAGCCCAAGTTAGCAGTAAATTTTTGTTGTGGATGCCTTACATGAGGGAAAACAGACTTTTTTTTTGGCCCAAGAATACATACAGTTTGGGCAACCTGTACTACAGATGTCTTCCAACAGAAGGCAACTAGTTATGCCATACCACTTACAATCCCCTTCCTGCTTTTGAATGGCAGTCAAAATGTTTAGGGAAGGAAAGTCAGGATATTGCAGGAAATGAACATCAGTGTAATTGTGCAGACAAAATAGCAGACCCCAATATATGACTTACTGTCATGAGTTCTTTGAAGAAGCAGCAGATGTTCACGTAGCACAGTGGGATCTTGGTCCATCTCAGACCACAGGACTTTATAAGTAAAGGAGGGCTAGAAAAAAGAAGAGAGATAGTAAAAATGATCTCATTAGTTATTATAGATGATATCATTTTTATTTATTCTACAGAAGAGTAAAATTAAGACTACAGACATACCTGGAGAAGGGAGCAGTTTTGCCGGGAGAGCATGACCAGATAATACTTGGGAATATTGTTGTGACTAGAGGTTCTAAGGCCAAGGCAAGAGATACTTGCAGCTGAGCGATGTTAAACCACTGGATGTCTCCATTTTTGGGAAGTGTGTTTAGTAAGCAGTGCCCTAGTTTTTCCCAGCTACTTGTGATTTGTGCCCTAGCATATTGTAGCATACAACATGAACATCTCTGAGAGCAAGGAAGACATTAAAATGACGTGGATATGGACCAAGAGGCATGGGATCACACATACCAGGTAAAGGATGAGAATATGACATGAGAGCAGCTAATGCTTTTAATTTTAAGTTTGTACAGGCACCTGTTACCAGCTAAAGCAAACATTTTCAGTTGGAGCTGCTTAGAATCCTGTTTTAATACACAGTTGCAGAGAAGGTTGAAAGAATTCTGTTAAATAGAAACAAAGAAAAGATGCTGTTGAGCAGTAGGGTGTACATCCTTGAATATAATGCTTGGCCAGAGTCCATCTATCACGTGTTGGAAAACTACAACTAGATTGAAGAGTAACTGTAAATGACTAAGTTGATGGGTTGGTAGCCAAGCAAATAGAGCTCTTTGCAGGAGGGAGAATGTGTCTTAATTTAATTGTCTATGTCCGCATTAACAGAATATGAGGCTGAAGTCAAAGTAGTGTGTTTGAACCGGAGCTGCCATCTTCACAGGTACGACAACTGTTTTTGGGTGCTGTGAATGATCTGAGGTTCTGAAGCTGCAATGTTGTGTTCAGCTTGGCTGCTGACTGGATAGCTGAATCTGAAGCATCACTTGTTACAGACAGATTTCTTACAAAGTCTATTTCAATGATTCAGCAAGATTGTAGCAATACCAATGGAAATGCTTCACAGCTTTTAATTGAAAAGGAAGCTTTTTATGTGGATTATTTTATACAACCCAATTGAAAATCACAGGTAAGCTGGATTTTTTTTTTCTTTTAAATTTCTCATTAGGTAGCTTTGTGAGAGGGAAGGTGTCCTTGTAAAATGACATGAAATTTGCAAGTAACGGAATACTACACTTTCAAAAAATACTTCATTTTGTTTTGTCTTCCTTGCAAGAACTACGTGACATGGTAACTAACACAGGAACCATGTGTCAAGAATCTATCACCATGTATTGTACATAAAGTTGCATTATTTTTTGTCAGCTGTTCCTGCTTGTTAACACAAACACTTAACACTTTAACATTTTTCGTGTGTGTATGTCTTCAGGAGCAGATTTGGAAGAGATGTATAATTTTCTCTTTTTAGCTGTATTAAACCTCACATTCACATAAAAGTACAACAGCTAGTGTTTAAGTGAAAGAGGAGTAGATGAGCACTTCCTTCCCCCCTCCCTCCACCACCCTGGAAAGACCACTAAAACTGTCAATGGACTTAGCTATTCCTAAATTATTCAAGACACTTAAGAGAATAAAATTAATGGGAGGGGGAAGGAGAGGGGATGAGGTAGAGAAAAAGAAGAGGAGTTCAGCTTTTCTTGATCTGGAGAATCCCTACTTCTGTGAGGACAGGCAGAAGGATATTTCTGCTCCTCCCCTGTTTAATGCACAAAGGAATAATCTACAGGCAAATTATCAGTTGAGGATATGACTTCACTTGCTTCTCAGTGGAAGATGTTGAATGAATTTGGTATTCTTCATCAGGGTCTTACAATAGGAAGTGCTGCTTCTTCCCCCACCTTTCATATTTTATGATTTCTGTTTTGGCTTCAGGATTCTACAAGTATTGTACCATTTTGGAATGCATGGGTACAAGCCAGAAACAAAAAGCTTAACTCTGAAAGCCTGGTAACTTGTGATCCCCATTCATGTAATCAGTACAATGATGAAAATGCAATCCTGTGCAGGACAGGCATTGTTCTGCATTTGCTAATATAGCAATGAAAGAAAATCTCTTAGCATTAGGAAAGGGAGAAACAACTGTATTTCAAAAGGACACTAAAACTATTAGGAAATTTTAACTACATCTATTGGTAATCATTATTTCAGAGTGACTACACACATATAACTTAGGGCCTGGAAATAACAAGGACTGTGTCATCTCCAACAGAAACAGATACAACTTCAGTGCCAAAAAGAATCTGAAAGAGTTGGATTTGGATGTAAGTTGCTAATTCCTCCGTGAACTTCTCAAACTTTGAGAATGGTCTTGTGCCAATAACATACTACAGCCAATGTGATTATACACAAATGCCAGTGATGTTTGCTGGTTACCCGTTTGTGATTGTATAGTGAGAATTTTTAGTAGCTGTTTTGTTGATATCAGCTACTGCATGTGAAGAACTGTCTTCTGTTTCAACAAATGACTGCTTGGAATTTCTAAAGCATTAGTTTCCATGAGTGCATGGGCATTCCCAAACAATGCTTAAAACAAGTGTTTAGGGGTAGGGTGGGAAGCTAATTCTTAGGTTTCTCCTTCGTCAGTTGAATACACCTCAGAGCAACTGGTAAAATAGATGAAGAGGCTGAAGAAAACTTATTCAATCAGAGTGGAAGACTAGGCATTTCTGAAGAATACACTCTAGTCTCATCTTATGTGAAATGTAAGGCGGCATTGTTTTGTTATTCATTTTAATAGTGACCCAGCTCTCTCTCAGTACAAAGTGGGCATCGAGAGGTGGGGAAGGTTGGGGTGAGGGAGGGGAAGCTTCAAGATCAATGTAGCTTTCCTCCAGAAAAACTCCACAACTTGCTGATGAACCATTCCCTTGTTCCTTCCATTGGAGAGAATAAACTGAAATATCTAAAATTCAAAGCCTTAATCTTTGATTTCATTGGATTGGCATGATTCTTCATAGTATACCTAACTATGTGCCTCGTATGAATTAAGTATCATATTCCCTTAGTTATTTAGTGGCAAAAAATGGAGATAGATCACCATGTGGAATATTCAAAAGTATTTACATAGTTATCAAACACTCACAGATTTAATCTTATGATTTGTCTGCATTTTTATGCAGCTGTGGTATCTAGTTGCATCAGGTTATGTGAACTGTAAATCTGTAAAAGTCTTCTATATCTCAGTTTACTGTGAAGATAAGAATTTGCAGTGTGCCAAGAAATGCTCATTAAATATTCCATCAGTCTTCAAAGTTTCAAGTTAAACTTCAAAAATAGAGCAATTGTCAGTATAGGGGGTTCTGCTTCTGCTGTTGCCGTGCTCAGAGAACGTCAAAGCAACGGGGCATCACCTTTTTATAGTTTTAAGTCTCTATTTAGATTTATTTTAATCTGAATTTCATATTGAACTTAAATGTTGAACAAATGTGCAATTGTTAAAATGTTTTAACATCTTTAAGCGTGAAGGATCCCCAGATGTTTAACAGTATATAATTCGGTGGACCTAATCACTTTATTCCTTAATGAAATTCTGTCACTTAAGGTATACAGTGGCTTTGATTAGAGGCATTCCCTTATTAAATGGACTAGAACAGCACCTGAGGATGTCTATACTGTGTCAGTGATTCTTAAAATATTAAGTTGTTCCTGTTTTAGTAGTCATGGCTCCTTTATAACAGTCTTTGGTCATTTTTAAGATGTAAATTCAAGCCCGCTCTGATTTATGAATGAGAACATTGTGTGCTGCTGACACTAATGCGAGAGTAAGTGCTGCTCTGTAACTTCCATAAGGAAGTCAACATTACTAATATGAAAGAAATTAATTTACTATTAAAGGAACTTCCCACAGAAACTTAGGTTTACTCATTATTTACATTCTGTATATGAATTGAGATTTAACTTGATCACAAATTATAGGTTTGATGCAGAGATTACTGCATGAGGTTATATAGTATTACCACTACATAGGGTTAGAGGGTTGCACCTTATTTTCATGTGGGTATCAGATACCTGAACTGCTACAGCTAATAATGGAAAAAAAGTGTGTACTCCATCAACATACCTATCAGAAAATTGTGTTAATTTTGAAGTAAGCTGATATAGAAGCGGGTGGGGGGAACAGAACATAGAACTAGTGATGTATTATAAATAGTGAGGTTTAACTAAAAAGACAAAACATCAGGTTATGCGAGTACTTTAAAGAAGTCTACAGGTGAGAGTTTTTTGTTCAAATAAGTACTGGAATGATTTGAAATACTGAAACTGAAGTTTGTGAATAATTGTTTGTACTTGTGAATAATTGTTTTGTACTTATCAGGTGTAGACTGTAACGAAGTGTTGTAAAACAGTATTTTGCAAGTGTCAAAGGGAAGTTGGGTATGGAGAATATACACACACACACACTTAGAATACAGTATGGCTGGAGAGCTGATGTTTCCACCTTTACAGAACTGACTTTGTCATGTCTAGTGACTGAACAGAGCTCTTAGTCCTCCTTTTCTGTCCTGTTTTTTAAAAGTAAGAGAATTTTAATGCAGCAGAGTTTTCTAGTACTGTTTACCAATCTGTAACACAGTAAGTCAAAAAGCAAAATACCAGCTAATGCAGCACCCTCTCCGGTACTGCACAGAGGGTAATGACGCTTGTTTAAAGTCTCCTCTCTGAGTACTAAGCAGGGCTGACCTTGCTTAGCCTGTGGTATTTGATACCATCCTAGCCAGAGCAACAAGAACACACTAAAGTGCAGTACAGACAAGGAAATTTTCACAAGTGACAGAATAGTTAAAAGAATGGGAATGTTAAAGAATGGGCTTGCATATGTGATAGGGAACATCCAGAGAAGTAAAGGAGTTGAAGCATGCTGTCAGCTCAGGGCAGGGGGAGAATTAAGTCCACAGAACCTGCAGTTGCAACAGCTGTTAAAGAATAAATCTGGCCAACAGTGGCTATTTGCAAGTACTAGTGTACTTAGTGTACTAGTGCTGGTGTACATTAACCACTAGTGTACTTACTAATGGTTAATATATTTCTAGTTGGAAAAATAATTAATAAACTATTGTTGGACTCAGAATTTCATAATTTCCCCCCAGCTATATATGTGTGTCTGCCTGTTTTGTTTACTCCTTTTTTTTCTTCTGTGTGATCCTGAGTGAGAACTAAGACATGGTGGCTACAGTCACACTTAATCTGAAGTGGTAAAGCAAGGACAAATGAATTTATTTCACAGTTGCTTAAGGCTTTATATAGCTCTGATTTATCAAAAATACAGTGAAAATAATCTTTAAATGGTTAAGCTGATTGCAATTTTCTAAATGAAACACTCAAACTAAACAGGGAGACAGGGGAAGGAACATGGAGAGAGCTGCAATTGGTCACCTTGGTTAAACAGCATGATAGATCCCATCAGCAGACGCTATTATTTCTTCAAATGCTAAAAGCTAATTAAACACTTGTTCTGCAAACTGAAGTGTATTTGGCCACACAAACGTGGATCACACCGTGGGACACCTGCAGCTACAAAGTGCACGTACCAAGCAAGCAAGTCCCTACAGTGTGTATGCCAAGCTGCTGTAATTCTGGACTCCGGCACCTAAGCGATACAAAGAGGTGAAGCAAAAGCTGAAGAAATGGATTGCAGATGACTTCCTTTTTAAATTGTAGAGTACTGGGAGAAAGATGGGCACCCAGGCAGCTGCACAGTTGGGGCCTCACTTTCCAGGGTTAGCATACTGTTAACCCTTATGAAAAGCTGCAGTACTGCTAGGGTCAGTTCTTGAATGGTCAGAAGGTCTGTTGGGAGGCAGCCAACACGCAGTCGAGCTGCTGGTGGCCTCAGCTCTTAGAGCTGGCATGTTTTAACCATCTCTGGAGTGTTGAGGACAGAAAATTCTCTGATAGAGACAGTGTTTACCTGAGTCTCCCTTTACCAAGATGACGGAGGGGGAGGAGAAGGAGAGCATTACCGTATGTGTAGCTGCTGGTAACTGTATGGTAACTCTCTTGCACATAGCCGTGTGAGAGATCTCCACCAGAAGTTATCAGGAGACACAGGCACGAGCTGTATGCACAGAGTTCACCTGGGGCTGGCCCATCAGGACAAGGGACCCTGAGAGAGGGAGGTTTGCGGGAAGTGGGCTTCAGGGCTCTACCTGGAAATGGTGGGTTTAATTTTTTTTTTATTCAAACTGTGTCTGCTATTAATGCCTTTTTAAAAAATGAGAATTTTCAAAATAAATAAAAAAATATTCTAGGCTGTCAGGTGTGTTTGGAAGTTCAGTAGATGTAAAAGGCATATTCTTTGGTGCCCACTAAAGATAAAAGGCTGAAAAGAGATGTAAGGAAGGGTCTGCTAGACCATATTGTCATGAAAAGGAAGTAGGTGAGTCTTTTTTTTGTGTCACTATTACATGAATTTAAAAACATAATTTGGTGGTGATGTGAAATGTAAGTTGCTTGATCATCAGTGGGGAAAACAACATAGCAGAAATCAAGCTGTAACCCAGCAGGAACGATTTTGTCTCGGGGTGGGGGGGGTGGGGGCAAAAAAACAGCAGTTAAAAGCAGCAGATATTTTAGATAGTATTCTGACTCTTTAGATTGATAATCTAAAGGTGGAAGGCAATTTGGGCAAGAGAGAGAATAAAACAAGAGTTATAAGACCTTTAGAAAACATGTCAAGAAAGATTAAAGGAATGAAGTTGGTTTAGTGTTAAAACAAAAAAAAAAAGGAAGACTGATTAGGATGACATAACCATGTTTCAACACAAAAAAAGTTGCTACAGCAAGGCAAGTGATTAATCATTGCATCTTCAAGCAATAGTCTGTTCCAGCTTTAGAGCATAATGGAAGAATGGCTGTACTGGGTCAAAGTGAAGGTTCATTTAGCCTGTTACCTGGCTTTTGTCAATGATCAAAAATTCATGCCTAGGGAAAAATATAAGATTATAAAACACACAAAGTAATACTTACCGCAGGTGTGCTCAACCTTCAACAATTTTTAGCTCTGAGAATGCCTAAGTGAAGATGATTTCTATGTATTTAATAGTCTTCTTGAACAAGAACTTGGCTACTCATTCTTTCAAGTGCTGTAAACTTTGAGCAGTGGCAGTACTGTGTGACAAAGAGTTCCTTGACTTAATGACACACTATCTGAAGAACCATTTTTTTGTTTGTTGTGAACTTCCACTTGCTAGCTTAATTTTATCCTCTCCTATTCTTTCTCTGAAAGAGACATTAACTCATCAATCCCCATTCATGCTCTCTATGCCACTCATGTCTTTACATAATGTAAGGGGTTGTACCATAGGCATTTGAGACATGTACACTTTTGCCTTTTTATCTGATAGATGTCATTGAGGTTTGTCAAAACAAAGATATAGAGCATGCCTTATGATTCACTTCTCTCAATATCTTGGGAAGAGGATATTTTCCCTTAGCCACATTTATTTTTCAAATCTGTCTCCTTTTGCAGCTGTTTGCCATAGCGAGTGACCTGCAGGATAACACCTATCTTCTGTACAAGATCAAGAGTCCGAGAGAAGTTTGTGTGTCACACTTCTAAAGTACTAAATATCCAGCTGAATAGAACCTTGCTAAGTCCTATTTATTTACAGATTTGATCATCTGATTCACAGATGATCTTTTCAGTTCTCTGGCCAGTGAAAAAAAGTTTAAACACTTGAGGATATTATACGTAGGATGCTCAGTTTACTGTGATAGTTATTCATTAGTTTCAACTTAAAATAATGAGATGCTTTGGCAGCTAAAATGTGGCACCTTTACATGTGAAATTTCAATCCATTTTTCTGATAGTAGATTTCAATAGAAATTCCTACTGACATACTACGTTTGATTAGAATAGCTCATCTGATCTAATTCATCCATTAGCAATTTTCCCACGAAGTTATGAAGGCATAAATATATAAGATTTCCAACAGTGAGATAAGAAATGAAGAAGCTTAACAACAACAACAAAAAAACCCTTGCCAAGGAAACATTTATGCTACCTCCCACCTGAGCACCAAAAGCTGTTGCTCCCAAAGGGATGGCAAGTCAGAACCCAGTGGCGTAACTCAGCATCCACGAGACAGCAGCCAGGGTCAGCCAAGAGTCCAGATTACCAGACAAGTCCATAGTGAGGAGGAGAAGTCTGTGGCTCTGGGTGCAGACCAGCAGGTCCATGGCCAGACACAGGCATGGATGCAGCAGGAACTGTAGTTCAAGTGGGGACAAAGCACTAGAGCCTCAGATCAAGGGCAGCTCCCCAGCAAGGGAACAGCCCTGACTACAGCCTCCCTGCCGAGCTGTCTGAAGAGCTCTTCCCAAGTTTACCAGCTGCAGTGGCCTGGCCTTGAGCTCGGGGAGCCAAACCCACAAGACGAGGGAGGATGTGCTTAGGGCCTTGACAGCTGGCTCTGATGGAAAGTATGCCCCTGAGTGGAAGGAGCTACAGCAATGCAATACTTGAGATACGCTAGAGTTCACCCCTGGAAAAATATTTTGCTAGCAGATGCACACCAGGTCTAGCAGGAAAAGGAGGGAGCTGTGGGTGTTATTAAGACTGCTGTGGTTTTCTCATCCCCCTTCAATCCCCATCCACCAAACTGAATGCAGTAGGCAATATGGCCATGATTTGTACTCCCTCTCCCCTTTTTTAAGATCATATTTTCACTGTAGTCAATCACTATGCTGAAGGTTGCTGTAAAGCATCAGTTGAATCAAGACCATGTACTTGCATAATGAGCACTTTTGCCTACAAATACAGGTAGCTGTCTAGAAATCTAGAACATGGAGAATGTATTGCCTTTAGTTCAAATATTCTTTCTAGTCTGGCCTGCAATCAAGCACAGTGTTTTCTCCTGAACTATTTCTGCTGATTCATTATTACCTTACGTTGTATTGCAATGTTAAAGTGAAACATGTTTCTTTAACTCTCTTTAAATGAACTACCTTTGTGGCACTATTTTTATATGGGTCTTTGGATGCCTTTTTAATGGTACATTAAAACTTAATGAATGCTGAGTAACAGTAGAATCCCTATGGAAGCACATATGGTATCTACATTAATACTGAATGACTGCATAATGATCAGTAAAATTTCTCTGATTTCCACATGAATCAACAGTGATGAGCCACTTAGTGTTACACTCAATTACATCATGTTTAATTTATGTAGCATTGTTTGGACATTATGTTTAAAATGTCTTTAGTAAATCATTGAGACTCTAATTGAGCCTCCATTTCAGTGACAAATTGTACTGTAAACATTAAATTCAGTTTTTTACACAACAATTAATTTATGTCAAAGCCTGCTTGCAAAGGGTCAACAATTTGATATATTCTCACTATTACTCCCTAAAAAATGGAATCCTAGTATGAAAACAAATTGCGGTACCTCTTAAATTATTTCTGTTCCCCTAGTTATGCAGCAGCCGGACACTGGAAATGCATTAATTCCCTGAACTCTGGAAACAATGACAATACCTCAACTGCTCTATATGACTGCTGCCAAGCAGTTCAGAAGACCTTTTCAGGTCAGAGGACTTTGTCCACATCTATGCAGCAGACTCAGAAGAGTTCCGCACAATGCCTGCCTCACCGTGGTGTCACACCACCTCTCATGTATTTGGGAGGCCCTTCTAGCACATCCATGACTCACTTGCAGTGCCTATATAGCACAGCAAGGTGGACCAAGAGCTTCTGAAGAGTGACCATGCCACCAGTCTGCCAGAGGTAGCCAAAGAGGTGGTGAGGGAACCTCCACCAAATGCAGATACTGTCTTTCAGCTGTTTTCCCATTCCGTGCAGGACAAGGAAGCAAACACCTATTTCCATGGTGTTGATTACCTAACAGCCTGTGCAGAGGAATATAATCTTGCCTCACTTCCAAAACAAAAGCATGAGGACCCACTACCTCACTTGATCGCTCCTGTTCTCCCTTGTAACACACTGAACATGGGCAGTTGGTTGCACAGGCCCTGGGGTGAAGGCTCTGTAAAAGGCTGCCGGTGACAAGATGACTGTCTGTAGCTGTAGCCCTCCACTGAAGTCTTCCACAGCAACTGCTGCAGCAACAGAATTTGGAATGAAACAGGGCAGAGACTTATCAGAGGATGCTATGTGAGACTCATCTTTCCAGACTGGCTTCACATGAAGACTAGGGATATGCACATATCTGATCACAGTGAAAAATAATACAAGTAAATACACTTTGTAAGGGAAAACTGGAAATAAAATACGCATCCTCCCAATCTCCCCAGGAACAGTAAACTTCGGCTTGGCTTTTACTTTTTCCTGTCAGGTACTTCTAGCAGATAAGCTCCTGACACCGTTTCAGTGGGTGTCTGCTTGAGCTGGCTTTGGAGATGTTCCAAGGCAGGCCTGTAAAGATTCATTCATAGACTAAGACTGGGGTTGCCTCTTTTACTCAATCAGCTCAGTTACCTAAAGAGCCAACTGAACTTGTCTGACTTTTAGCAGAGAAGACACCCTCTTCTACTACTCCAGAAGGGATCTTGCATTCTCTGTTCTCTCAAGTTGGTCCTTCTCCCTGGTAGTTCAGGCCAGCAAGCTCTTATCAAGAGTCTTTTTGTCTTTAACATTCTTCCTCAAATAGCTGTTCAAAATACAGTAAGCTTGAGAGGTCTTGGCTTAGGGGAGTTTTTAGTTCTGAGAGGTTGTCTAGTCCAGCTGTCTCAACAAGAAGGACTGGGGGGAAAGAGAACCAGGTTTGGAGACAAGATCCTATCAGCTATTTACAAACAAATCCATCAATATATTTTTAGCTTCTGCAAATTTCCTGCATTAGCTTCTAGCACTAGGCACTGCATCCAGTTGCTTTCGTTTATAGAGAATTTACCATCTGTGAGTATACAAAGCTATCACTTTAATTTGCTGTTCTTTTTGATCTACTATGAGATTATCTGATAACTGGCAAGGCATCTAACAAACAGCTGACCAACAAGTTTGTTAGAAGATCTACAGACAAAGAACTTTATAACGATAATGATCATAACAATAGCTGCTCTCATTTCTCTGGATTGCTGAAAAATGCAAATTCAGACCTTTAATAATTGCAGCTCAGGCTTTCATTTCTGACAGCAAAATGAGAGAGAAAAAAATCTTTCCATCCTAAGAAGCTGTAAAAGAGGCTATCAGCTTCTTTTTTTTTAATTATAATTCACTTAATTCTTGTTAGAAGAATTTAATAAACGAAGTATAAGAGAGAAAAGATACTTATGGAGAACCTTTTCATTTTGCTTTAAAAAGTCCTTTTTTGGTTTGTGTTGATCATTTTAATGATTCCGTTCTCATGATTCAGGAATTTAATTCAGCTTTAACTTGAATTGAATAAAATATTGGCTAGCTTACTGGCTATGATGATAAAATGCATGTACTGTTTAAACAGAAAGTGTTTGAAATATATAAAATAATCTGAAATACACTTCTCTTCAATGTATGCCTAATAGATTTTAGTGATGTAATTATTTCTAATTTTTTATGTAGCTATATATTTTTAGAGCCTGCCGTGTAAGAATATTTTTTAAAATTAGATGTAATGAGGTTATAATACCACTATAGCCTTTGGAATAACACCAATATAAGAAACAGTATAAGAAAATAATCGAATGTATGCCTCGAGCTACATGATGACTGTACAAACAGACTTCACGGCAAATTAGATTTCCTTGACTAGTCTTGTGGTTACAGTGATATAATTCATGTTTCATAACTCTGAAGAAATAATGAAGACATTGTAACCAGAAATGTGTCAATTTGAATAAATTTATTATGAATTGCTTTGGTTCTAAAAGCTCCCAATATGTTATAATAGAAGCCTACGTTCTTGCTTGAAAGCCAGCCAAACTATCTGTAGAAAATGGAATGGGTTTTTAAAGTCTTAACAAATCACTTAATGGTAGATTTTCCCTTCATATAAATAAAAGGAGAAAGGTTCTGAAGGGACTGTGCTAATAAAAGAGATTGGAATATACCTTTCTTTTGAAGCCACTTTGAAAGCAGAATGTTTGGAAGCCTCATATTTAGATGGTGGCCTCTTACTCCCCACAGAAACTCAAAATACTGTTAAAACTGTACATCCATTTTCACCTGAATCCAAGTTGCAATGAAGCAAAACTTAGCCCATGCAACAATTAACTCTCTTCAGCCCTTGCTAAACTGCGATTACATTTGGACCGAACGCAATATTCAACGGGCTACCTCCAGCTACAGTGCAAAGTAACTTCTCCAACTAAAACCATGCAGGCTGGCGGCATCTAAATTGGAATTTAGTTAAGGCACCATCTGACACTTGCACAAAGTACAATTTATCAGTTAGGAAGTTTCATGTATCACCTTCAGCAACGCATTCTGGCTTTAATGTGATTTCTTGGTCAGAGGCTTGGTATTGGCTCTGAGGCTATGGCTTGACAACATGCTAAAATGGGCTTGAGGCCTTGAAGAGTTGCCACAGGAAGAAGAATCCTCAAACTCACTTTGTTAGTTCAGATTTGTTAAGAGATTTTCAATGATGGGTTGAATTTTTACCAGTAGGCTTTTTGCCAGATCAGATATTGCCTGTTCTCCCACAGCCTGCATAAAGTCAACACAGAAACATAAAGCTGCTACAGATTCTTTATCTTGTGCTGTGGCTAATTTGACAGAAATGTGACTGTGTGCTCATTGCTTCTGTGGAACGGGTATGTCATCTTGTGTGATCCAGTAGCACAGAAATCCAGTCATGAGAAAGAACACCAACTTTTGTGTCTAGTGTGGAGTTATAAAACCTGGACTTTATGAAAAGGGAACATATTTGTCCAGTAGTTCTTCTTGGATGATAGGATGAAAGTTCAAGTGGGTTAGAAGTCTGAAAACTGCATTGCTATTGTTTTATAAAAAAAAGTGTATTGCTTTCTCATATTTGAATTCTCAGACAAGTACAATGGATTGAGCTAAATTTATGGAACTGACAGAGAACACTGAAGGTTGAATTTAAAAGGGTTGCATGGCTATAACAGTTTTCCTAATTTTAGATGTGATCTCAGTTTGTACTCCTGCTTCCCAAATGCTTCAGATACATCAGATGTTAAATTTCTTTGAAGTCAGGTGCAAATTATTTATGAACTTGTTCAGTAGCCAGCATTTTTTTCATTTCCCCTCCCACCCCAAGGGAAAATTTTGTAAGACTTTTTGACTTTTAAGTAGAATTTACAGGGTCACTGTGTGTAACACAATTGTCTGGAATTATCTTGTATGTTATTATTCACGTATTGTGTCATGTCTCCTTCATAAATACACAAAAGTGAACTAGAAGGTTGCTTGCATTCAGTGTTATAAAATTGTTCTATTTGTCATGGTAAAATTAGGACTATTAGGAAAAAAAAATCACTTTTAAAATGAAGTAGAGTAGCTGCTAAACAACTCGCAGAACACAGCTTCAGTAAACATGAAATCAAAGGAAAAGGTACTTTTTTCTTCAGCTCAAAGGAAAATCACCTTTTGGACCAGATTTAAAGCTGACTTATTGTCAGGAGTACTGAAGTATTAATACATTTTACCTTTTTTATTTTTAGAAACAAGAAACCTTCATTATAGTTACAAAGAAGGACAGCCTGATTGCTAGAGTACTACTTTTGGACTCAGTCTGCATTCCTTACTCAGCCACAAATTCCATTACATCTTGAGAAAATCACTTAGCAAATTAATTGCATTGTCTAATTTTCAACTAACTGAGATGCTTAAGTCAGAAGACAGTTCTCCCTAGGTTTCCCATGTAGTCAGAGGAAACAAAAAGTTATTCTGTGATGGCTGTCAGCACTAAAACCCCTCTGTGTTTTTTAGTTGACCTCTGGAGTCTTCTGTTTCTCCCCATGGAAGTTCTATGCCTCTATGTTACATGGCCGATCTAACCTGGTATAGTGTCTAAAGTCAGGTACTCTGAATACCCACTTAGGGTTAATTTTTAAACATGTTCAGGCACATAAAGATGCAAACATTTACTCATCCATATGAAGGGAATAAATACATTAAAATGTTAGGTGCACTGACGTTGTGATAATTAGGTTCATAATATGTGCTGAGATTGTCATTGTTAGGTAAGGTTCCTGAATTAGACATTTGCATTAATAACCTTTTAATATAATAACTTCCAAGTAGTCAGCACAATGCTTTTAAAACATGAACGGTAGGTTGGTTTTTCAAAGCTTTATTGAATACCTCATTCCCTGAATATAGATTTCTTGGAAAAACTCTTGAGACAGAGAAAATGCCCCTTCGCTGTGTAAACCCTGTGGGATTAATTCATTCCAAAGGGTACTAAATGTCCTACCAGGTGAGGTATTAAAATGGTGGCAGATATGTTATCATACAGTGCTACTACCTTAGGAATTCCAGCTGGCCAGATAAGCATTTGTTTGTTTTACTTTCTGTCATTTGGGAGGAACGTAATTACTCTGTCATTAAGGTTCAGCAGAGCTTTCCATTTCAGAGCCCATTTTCAAGGCATTCTAAATTGCACATGCACAGGTAGATTGATTTGGCAATTGCTTTGCTCAATCAGGGCTGGTGCAAATTTGGGGGTGCAAATCTGGGCTACGTTCTTCTAGTGATTTTGGAAGAGAAAAATTCTTCCTCTCCTTACATGTATGCAGATATGCATAGAATTACATTTTAATTTCTTACTATTCCCAGAATTAGAGAAAAATCTCCTTCGATCTAATGAAACCTTCCAAAACCCAATTTCACAATGCAATACGTCTGAAGTTACTGGACTTTAATTTTGTTTCCTGAAGTCATGGATAGTCTATTGTGAGCTGAACGTTACAGAAGCAGAAAAGAAACAACATGAGTGAAATTCAGGCACCTAAATACAAGTGTCTAGTGCCATATTTAATGTCCAAGGATATCTGAAACATCCACACCAGCTGTCACATGTGACATCGTATCAACAGGAAACCATGCCATCTTAGGGAGGTATCTAGGTATCTAAATTGGTATTAGATGCCTGCATTTAGGCAAAGAAATCTCTATACATCAATTTTTCAAAATACAGAATTCATTTTGTCTTTAAATTTCATCTATCAGCCTCGTACTCTGATAACAAAAGTCGAATGCTGCCTGCCTTGAGTCTGACCAGGTATGTTGTTTCTTTTTTGCCCAAAATAACTCTACATCTCCCTTCCTCTTTGCATATACATGGAGATTCTTACTGTGCTTTGTCTGGTACTATTGCTTCAGTGTCCTTGGCAGCAGCTCAGAAATGGCTGAGACTTACGAGTGCTGTGGCTGTTTGTGAAAAGTCATTTTAGCTCTACATTTCTTGTGGTTTGTTTTTTTTTAAATGCTTGTATTTTGTTTCCCACTCTACAAAATGACTAGTGTTAAAGGATCTTGAATCTGATTTCCCAACAACTCACATTACAGAAACTGAACTTCTGTGTGCTGGATAAACACAAGGAGTACCCGATAGCATGGTCACCTGCACCCTTCCCGCCATAATAATTACATGTTTGTGTGCAGTACTGTGAAGGTATATAAGGCCAGAAATTTGTTCTTTGTGTAAGGTGGAGTTCCAGAAAAAGGGCTGTAAAAAGTAGCAGCAGTAGTCTGCTGTTGTGAGACACTGCCTCTTTAATTTTTCTAAATATTTTATCACTGATGTGATGTTTAAAGTTGTCCACTCTTCACAGCAGTTATTTCAGCATTAATTATCACAAATATTTATAAGGGATTAATAAGAACAGAGAAATGTATTAAAAGAAAAATGTTTCTTCCATTACAATACTATCATTACAAATGTTTGCCACTGCTAAATCAGTTCCCTGAGACTCGTCAATTCACTTCCACCAATAACTGCATCAGTATACCATGCGGTTCATTCAGCCATAACAACCCAGAAGATTACATCTAGTCCAGTAGATTTAGACCCATTAGATGAAGACCTCGCCACTGTATTCCACGCATATGTAATATTCACCCTGGACTATTACAGTTCTCTCTAGGAAGGAACTTGCCTTATAGAAGCTCAAGGTTGGCCAGTGCAGATCGCATCACCTAATACACAGTTTATTATAGATGCTGCTGATTGATTGATTTCATGCAGCCTTAGTGTGAAGGAGCAGAAGCTAGTATGTCACGTTGTCTGACCTGCATCTCACAGACACTATATGCCATCCAGTCAACGCTATGCTGAACCTATTTATTTGTTTTTAGCTACAGTGACCTTTCAGAAATCATAAGTTCTTGATTTGACTTGATCGATTTGAAGGGTATCATTCTCAAAATCCCACACAGAATTTAATTCTGTTCTTGTGTTACAGTTCAAGGCAAACTTCCAGCAGGGGGATGTTCTGGGCTGAGGACAAAGCTGTCACAGGGAATCACAGAACTTGCTATTGAAATAGCAAACACTGTTGTCAAAGCTAGCAATAAAATCCATCCCTCTACTCAAGTTTCTTACCGAAGTACACTAAAGTATTCATGCTTTTCAACAGGTAAAAAATCCCAAGCCCAACCCAAACAATAACAGAAAAGACAGTGCAAATCTGCTTCTTGATAGTAAGTGCAGAAAAGGAAAAATAAGTCAGGGGAAACACCAGAGTATTACCGTGCTGTGCTCTGTGCACACAGAGGCAGTTTCGGATTAAGTTGAAAAGCAGCTTCTGGAAATGACTGAGACTGGCAGTACTGATTTAATCCCTTGGAACCTTTCCCTTATCTGCAATAAAAGATACACATTTTAACAGTAATTCTAAACTTAACATTCAATGTGAGCTATAATAATAGCAAGACTCCTCACAAAACATTCAACCACAGATAATTTTCAGAGAGTTATGCACTTCTGCCAAGAAGTAAGCTAGTGATATCTCTACTTGTGCTCATTGGATAAATTTGGCTCTCATGAAGTACTGCCCAAACAGATGGGCCAGTTTTCAAAGTTAAAAATGGGCTTTTGAAATGCTCAGGAAAGAGCAAGAATGCACAGCTCGTTGTATCAGGACAGTAATATGTGTTCAACATATTCTAAGTAAGTACATTGAGATAATAAATACACATAAATTACAAATTCAGGCTTATATCTTGGGGCATGCCTTTTCTACTGGACAAATCACTTTTTTTTTCCTTAAGGTGATCCTCTGTATCATTACATTTGATGCAATTTATTTATTTTGGGGTGCTTGTAGAGAAAACATTGTATTGGGTGACAAGACTTAGTCTTGCACTGGAAAAACTAGGTACTTCTGTGGCTTCAATCTAGTACTTCAATAGAGATAATTCTTTGCTACTGCGGCTATGACAGAAGATGGTGTAAAGGTATGATATTAGTTCTCTTAGTGGAACCATCTTTAAGAAATTATAGTGAAGCTTTTTATGGAGAAGCCATTATACATATAAAACCACACTGAAAGTATCTTGATAAAAGCAAGGGGGGATGTGTGGAAGGGTGAAATAAAAAAATCCAACAAAACCCCTCTACAGTTTTCAGAGATAATCACAGGTAGTTTGGATTTTTTAAACCTTCACTTTGTCAGTAATAACTGTGAAAGTTTACGCTAATTAAAGGCATAATCTTGTCACATTAATCAAGTGCAGTGGTTCTAAATAGTGCACAGGCTTTTGAGAGCTGGAGAGCTTGATTTTCTGGAAGTGGGGTGCATACTGAATAGCTTGAATGCATTGGGGTATTTCTCAGTATATATTTTTAATTTTACTTGATAAACACCTGGACCTGATTAGGGCTAAGAAAGATTAAATTAAAAGAGAAAACAAAACTACTGAGTTGAGGATTGAAGAATGCCCAGAAATTTAGTTTTAGGGAAATATAAGTCTTGGAACAAGGACCACTGTGCTGCAGAAAAACAGCAAGTATCAAAAAACAGGCTAGGCAGCTTAGGTGTATTTATGATAAAAAGGAAGCCAAGTCACACAGCTCAGCAAGTATTTTGGTGTCGGGACTTAGCAGAAATCTGCTAGCCTTTTAATATCAACACTATTAATTGTCCACAGATTACTAGGTTTGTACTTGTTCAAAGAAAGAGTTAAAAAAGGTTGCATTTGAACAGAGTCTAGGTCAAATGCTCTCAGATATCTTTAGCCAAGCTCAGGCAATCCTTTTTACCCTTACAGTTGTTTGCAAGGAGAGACAGTAAGTCAGGAGAAACTTTAGTTTCACATTCTCACCTGTGCAACGTTTCCAGCGTTACACTGGAACAATCACATAGGTCTTTCTGTGCCTCCATTTTCCAATGACTGTATTTTTCTCATACAATGCTATTCCCACAGAAAGCACTGAAAGCAGCAAGCATCAGGACAGACTATGAGAAGTAGAAAAAAAAATTTTTAAGTCAATTTGTTTCTTAAATTACTACATTCAAGTTAAATTATAATAGCGTTACATTTTTTATTGATCTTTCCTACAAGTGGCATTTTTGCTGTCATGACTCATTAGAATCCCAGCAAAGTTATTTTCAAACACAGAAGTATTTAATTTGTTTGCTAATATTCCTTCTAATTGTGTTTTTTATTTGCCTGCCATTTAAAACAATTACATGACTAAGCCGAAGACACAAAAACGTACCATGTATGTCAGGTTGCAGCGATGTAACAAGTTGCAAAGACTGGGTGAAAAGTAAAAACATATTTTCTTTTTGTTGCTGAACTTTTAAAATGCTGACTGACATCAGCATATGATTGCCACTTGCAGGTTTTTATCTCTTCCCGACCTCAGTTTTCTACCTAGAGCACCTACACCAGTTGTCCTTCCTTCTATTCTTTTGAAGACAGTGAGGTTTAACATGCCACATTTATGCCAGTAAATCAACTAGGCAAAAAACAGTGGTCTGGTCTGTCCAATTGTGTAAAAAGATAGCTGTTTGCAAACAACAAGCAAATCCAGTCAATCATCTGACACTGTAAAATTCCAGAATGTTTGCCAGTCTCTGTATCTAAGAATTGTTAATCAACTCGGACTTGCACTTCTGCTGTCAGCATAACAGAGAATGAGCTGTTCAGAGGACAAGAAATCCTTCATTTCATTGAAAATAAACGTCCTGCAAAATCAGCTGTGACTCAGCCAAAATGAAAACTGTGAGTATTGCTTCTATGTCAGAAAAATCTTCCTCCAGAATTGAAATTTTGGCTTGTGCATGAGGATTTCTTCGGTGGGTTCAGGAAAACAGCAAAGCACACACGTCCTAAAACGTTCTGTATTTTCACCAGTCTGACATCTCAGGTACTGCCCCTGCGTACGCCAAGTACAGTCAGGTTTCTAAATACAGCTGTTTCTACCAGGGGCTGGGCTTCAATTATTTGACTTTCTATCAAATTGACTGACTTACGGGGTTTTACCTACTCTGCTTGGTGCCGTCAAACTGTTCTTCGTACAGGGAAGGGGTATTTTTATTTTGCAACAGGATCAGGTGGTAAGGATGGCCATGGCATTGCCACATAGGATTCTGTGCACACGGAGCAGGGCAGGAGCTGGCCTCCTCAGCGGCGCAGGCTGCTGTGCAGAAGCCCACGGCACGAGGAAAAACCTTCCCACTTTCCGCTCTTGTTGGAGCTTCGGCTGAGCGCGAGTCCTGGACCCAGCTGGGAACCCAGCCTCCCCACGAGCTGCTTGTCTGGCACAAAGGTAATGGGTCCGTCCCCCGGCCTTGTTCATTCCTGGTTTCTCCAAGGCATAACCATAAATTCCCGACCTCACAGAGGGATGGGGCAGCTTAGTTAATGATTCGTGAGGCGCTCAGGCAAGCGCCAGGCCCCTGCGGCGGTGCGCCGGTGCTGCCCGGGGGAGGAGGTCAGCGGCCAGGCCCGGCGCAGGGACCCCTCCGCGCCGGCGAAGGGGCCGAGGCACACGGCGGGCAGCGCCCGGGGCCCGCTGGGCCGTTGTGGGCCGCTCGGCGGGGCGGCCCCGCGCCGCCTCCTGAGGAGACAAACGGCGGCGCCCTCTGCCCTCAGCCGCCCCGGCCCCGCTGTGAGGCCCGGCCCGACGCCCCGAGCCGGCCGGGAGACACCGCGGCCTCGCGTCCCGGGGCCGCGTACCTGCCGGGGCCCGCCTCGCCCTGCCGCCTGGGAGCGGAGCGAAGGGCTCCCCCCCGCCCCGGCGTGGCGGAGGCAGCCGGGAGGGCACAGCTCGCTCCCCGCCCGCCCCGCGCTGCCTCCCCGTCGCAGCGCGGAGCCGGCGGCCGCCCGCCCCCGCCGCCGCCCGCGCACGTGTGCCGGGGAAGGCGTTCGGTGCCGCTCGCCGCCCGGGCGGCGCTCCCCCCCCCGCCTCCTCCGCAGCGGGAGCGGAGAGCAGCCTCCGCCCGGCAGCGCCGGGGCCGCTCGCCGACGTGCTTCCCCCGCGGGCGGCCGCCCAGCCAGGACGTCGCCGCCGCCGATGGCCGCCCCGCTGCCCGGTGTGCCGCCCGGCGCAGGGCGGGCGGCGGAGCCCGCGGGCGGCGGCCCCCGCGGCGCGGCGGGCTCCCCCTGCCCGCTTCCCCGGCCTCCCGGGGGCCACCCGCCGCCCTCGCCCCCCGACAGGTAAGGCCGGAGCCCGGGCGGGCGCCGCCAGCCCTGCCCGCTCCCTCGAGGGCCCGCCTGCTGCCGTCTAGGGGCTGGCCGGCGTCCTGCGGGCGGGAGCGCGGGGCCTGAGGGTGCGGGCGCCCTGCGGCTTGGTAGCGGCGGTTTGGGGAGGGGGCGAGGCGGCAGGAGGGGGGCGGCCTGGCCCGGGGCCGGCCCGCTCCTCCCTGGAACTCAAAAGTTGTTTCCCGGCCATGCAGACACTTCCCTCCGCTGCGGATGCGTGTGTCGTCCCCGTCCCCCCCCCCTTTTTTTTTTTTGAGGTTTCCCAGTTTGAGGTGAAAAGAGACGACGTTGCCGAGCCTGCCTTGTCAAACTGAACCGAGCCACTACTTTCTCATTGCAGTCTCTGTCTTATAATGTTCGTGAGAGAAACTGCTTCACCGTTAGCCATGCCGCTGTAATTGCTGTCAGTGATGTGCACCCTGTATTTGTTACCTCTCAGGCTGTTCTTAAAGGCATTGGTCTCTATTCTTAGTAAAGGAAACTGTGAGCTAGGTTTTTCATGAAGCGTCTGATCAGTTTTGGTAGACTGAAGTTTAGAAAATCTAAAAATACTGCATACAGGATTTTTCACTCCTTCTTAATGCTAAGTATCACTTCAAATGAATGTTTGGTGAGGATTTCCAGAAAGTAAAGCATCTTCATTCTGCATAATTACCTTACTATGATGGTTTTCCCCACTTTGTACCAATTAGCATGTGAAATCTGGAATGATAATAGTTAAGGTACTAAAGTTAAATATTAAGCTTGGAGCCATCAACTCACACATGTTGAAAAATCTGATTATATGTTGGCAGACTCAGATACTTGGGGTGCTTTGGGTACTGCTCTCCAAATCAAGTAGACAAAGTGCTGTTCAATATTTTACGTGAGAAAACCACATAATGCTGGTAACATACTTAGCAGTCTAAACAACCACATTATTCATGCGATGCTTTAAACCAGTGCATAACTGAGCTCTTCAGCAAGTGCAGTAGTGATTATCTTCACTATTATAAATGCTGCTTGGTGATATTTGCAACACAATCAGATTTAAGTAGCCAGAAACTACTGAGACATTTATTTTATGATGGAGCTATGGAGATTCAAATACAAAAGTAATTAAAAAGAGAAATGAGTGTATTTCTTTGCACTATTTTGTCTTGTCAGTCACTTTGACTCCCGATTCTGGCGGGGGGGGAAACTTTCCATTTGTTTAAAATACAGTTGTGATATACTCAGGAAGTGTTACTGAGAAGTTACATGCATCCACTGTTGTAATATGTGTACATAGGGAATGGCATGAACACAGGGACAACAAAATATTTACTAATGTCTTTAGGAGCCAATATAAATATATCTGTGCTCTTACTCTGCAAAGACTTACACATATTCAAACAACTTTATATTCAGAGCTGAATACTTGGATTGATTTCAAGTAGTGTTAAGCACTGGATGTTAATAGATTCAGCCTACTGATTAAAAAAAATAACTGCACAAAAAAGCTAATTGCTGCAACCAGGAAGTATTATGGTATTAGTGCCTTAGTATTTCATGCATTGTGGTTGGATATTGCAATTTTAACAGCAGTTGTTACAATTATTGCTTGATATTATGTATTTTGTTGAAATAGGAGAAAAAAGAAAGATGACAGTATTTTGGAGATCCCATCAATTCCAAATCCTTTTCCCGAGCTGTGTTGCTCTCCATTTACATCAGTTTTGTCAGCCAGTCTGTTGCCCAAGGCAACTTCAAGAAAAAAGCAGGTAAGATTTATAAATTATTATTTGACAAATTCTAAATTGGTTTCATGAAAGCTTGAGGAAAAGCCCAGTTACCTATTAAGTTATTTTTCTAATAAAGGTGTTCCATATTTCTGTAATTTGGTGAAATTTTCTCTGTAGGTCATCGATGGTTGTAGAAAATGAGGTTTCAGAATCTGTGACTTAAGACGTGACTGTTCTTTCACAGAGTCTACATGTGACACTGCAAATTTTTTGGGTAAAGCAGAACCAGGGGCAGGCAGGCAGTACTTTATGTCCTTAAATGAGAAGTTAATTTCTTTCCTCCCTTCCTCCCCACCTCCCATTACTGTCATCAGTGCTATGACACGGAGGGTTTTAGCAGTCACTGAGCAGCTTCTTTTGTCTGAAGGTCTAATTTTGCTAGGGTAATTGAATAAAACTGAAATTGATGGGGAAAGAGCAAATGCTGTGTACATGGCTGTATTTTATATGCATGTTTGTTTATCTGTGTATGGCTGATGTTGCTGTATTTCCATAAATACCTTAAACTGTAAGCCAAGGGAAGTTCTGTGTGGGCAGACAGACCTGGCAGTGCTCTGTCTCAGTATTGTTCATACACAGTGTCTTTGTTAGCCTGAACAGGGGTAGAGGTTAAAGAGGAAGAGTTTCCAATTAATGGAGATTACTGGTGTAGAAGATCTGTTTCACTCTTTGAAAGCTTACCTGTCTCATTTCTCTTTTCTGTTCTTGAGACTGAAAAGAGTTCTGACAAGGAACACCTGTGGGATTAAGGTCACCGCCTCCTTCACATTCTCTTTTTTGGTGGTCTGTGAGATCCCTGTCTTAACAGTTTTAGGGGTGATATTGGAGGTATAAGAACTTACACTGCTGCTACTTATGCAGTTTTTAGATTTACATTAAGAAACTGCCTGGAAATTGAAGTTTCTTGTAGTTGTATTAACTTTTCTAATGCTGACCAGCCATGGCTGTTTCTGTGCACCTGCCAGAGAACTTTACTACCAGAGTCTTGGCCAGCACCTTAAGGAGGAACCTTTTCCCTCCTTCTCCAGTGAAAAACATGTATGTGTTTGGGAAACTGCACTGATTCTATCTTGCCATATTTTGCATGTTCTCTAAAAATAGCTATGGTGTCTTTCTGGACTACTTTTATTGCTTTTCATTCTTTCCTACAACAGCAATACTAATCTGAAGCATTTCTGGTCACTGTGTATCTAAACATTGCTAACGCAGTGGGGTAAAATTGTGCTAGTTTCGTGCTTTGGCAAGGTGGAAGCATTGGCTGTCTTTGCAGAGGCAGGAAAAACACTGAATTGGTAACATTATCTTTCAGAACATAAGGACTAGAAGTCACATTTAAAAAAAAATTAGTTTAAATTACTCATGTTGCTGGCTTAAATTGCACTCATTGTGGTAATCTTTGTGCTTGCAACTCGAAAGTAGATTTCCCAAGCATGACTTAAGACACAAAGGTCAACTGTCTGCTTTTGTGGCCTGTCATGTTTAAAATTACTGACTGGCTTGATCATTTAAGCCAGCTAAGTGTTAGCTTCAGTCTCTCAGAAGCTGAAGTTCATAGCTTCACTGATTTCACTTCTGTTTCTTCACAAAGGCTCTTGTCATACCTTTTGCGACAATTTCTGCTCGCAATCCTTCCATTTCTCCTGGTTTTCCATTTAAGAACGTAGTGCTCTCTCTGGTAAAAGCAGGATCAAGAACAACTGGTTTACTGACAGAAGCGAGCTAAAATAATCATAGTGTCTGTGGAGGGCCTGATCCATTTGCCAGTTACCAGAAAAATTGAGAGGAGTCTTCTTGTTATTTTCTGGAGGCATTTTAACAAGACCATGGTTTCTGTTATAAGCCTTTCACCTAGGTATCCATTTATGGCCACTGCAGGAGAAATGGTACTGGCCTAAGCAGACCTTTTGTCAGACTCAGCATGACTGTTCTTACATTCTTCATCTAAAGTTATTAAGGGTTAAGGCCAAATGGCAACTGTTGAGTTAAACTTTTATCATCTTTGAAATTCAGGTTGAAGTCTTCTAATATGTTTATAAAATCACTTAGGTTTAAAAAGGAGAGAGAGGGATTGCTAAGCAGGTGTGCAAAGAGAAGTGAACTGGCTGTGACTTTGACTTCCCACAGTTAGCTGTTGAGGCTTGGAAATGTCATGTTTCCACCCTGTGTTCTCATTTTCCCAACTTTGTAACAGCTCTGTCTGCAAATACCTAATCCATATACAAAGATTTAATTGAATGTAGCCTCCAAGGTCATGAATATTACTGTTACAGTTTGATAGTTTCCTAACTCTTAAGAGAAACCAGCTACGCTTTTTTTTTTATAGTGTTGACAGCTGCCAGAATTTTTTTTCTGTTGCCTCTGATGATCTGCATATGTTTTCAGTGATTCTTCTTTTATTTCTTTCTGATTTAGTTTCTTTTTCTGCTGTGCTTTTAGTTTCAGGCATAATAAAGAAAAATTACAGAGTGAATTTAGCAGTGTAGTAGGTAACTATTATCAAAATAGGTGTTTCTAAAAGAAAAAAAAAAAAGAAGTTATGCCTCTTCTGTCTTGCTTTTCTCTCCAGAAAAGATTTTCCACTTCCAGGGAAAAAAGAAGTTGTCACAAATATCTACTCTCTTATTCATAGCACCTGTGACATCTGAAATCTTTCCTCTTCTGAATAGATTATTAACATTATTTTGAATTCGTGTTTTTCTAAGCTGAATTCTTACTGTCTTCTGATGATCTTTTATCATAAGCCTCTCAAAACATTGAACATGCTGCTTGAACAGCATGTCTGTTTGTGGGGTTAACTTACTGGAAATAAGTTTATAAAAGCAAATTGGTGAAAGCTGCATAGCGGAATAGTGAGTTGCGTCTGTGCTTGGGAAGTAGGACGTCTGTGTGTCTGAACATTATTTGGTCTGCCTCATCAAGATAGCTGTCCATCTCCTTCACCTCCCCCTCCCCCCCCCAAGTTTGGAAGAGTTTTGTGTTATATCCTCACAGACTCATAATCGTGACGCATTAACAGTAATTAGAACAAACTTTCTTTAAGAGGCAACGTTGACTATTTTTTTCTCTTTTAAGTTAAAAAATGCAGGGAGGGGGAATGATGGGGATCAAAATAAGGAGTAAAAGTATAGAGTCAGTATAGTGACAAATTTTATTATCCTAGAGGGAGGACTGGGAGCTGGGAGAATGGAAAGGACAGACCTGCATTGAGCTGCTGAGAACATGCAGACTTGTGCCTCAAATGACCTGTTCTCAGTGGAGCGTTTCATGGAGGTGACCCTGTGGAGCTGACGTTACGGTGTCACACCCGTGTTTGGGAAGGTGGAACTTTGAGACGTTTCACAAGTGGGAGTGGGATTATGTATTTAATGTCTTCACCCTCAAGGGAATAACGTGGAAGTGAAATCAGCAGCTGAACGTATGGATGGCAAGGCCGCTTTGTGGATTGCGTAATGCATTCTGTAAGAAATCATCAAGTTTGGTATCCTTGGAAGAAATGTAGGAGGGAGTTGGGTGCTTTTGGCATGAATAATGTTATATTTATCTATGTTCAGATAAACTGAATTTTATGCTTCAGGGTGGAAGACTTTCATCTGAAAAGGCAAAAAACCCCACTTTCCCTTCATGTCCAACACAGCATGGTGAGCTAGGTTCATGGTGGGAAATGTTGCCTTTCTCTGAGGAATTGATCATTTGCTGTTATTAGGTAGAGTATGTGAACTTGTGTGGAAAATCTCATTGTGTCTCGGAGTCTGTGTTCTCTAAGAAGTGACAAGAAACTGAAATTATTAAATGCTTTGTACTGTTGTCTCTAATTATGATCAAAATGGATATTAGTAGGGAAAAATGTTAACTGTAAGAAAATATGCTCTGTTCTTTAGTATACTTTTGGTTTTCTTTGGTGAAATGAACTAAAAAGAGGTTACTATAGTTTTATGAAAGCTTACTTTTTAAGTCTTTCTGAAAACAAAACCTGGATCATTTGCACTGGAGTGACAGTTCTTGCCCTGCTCAAGGATAAGCCAAAAAGTGTTTCATCACAAAAGTAGTTCAAGGTAATTAGTGCCTTGTTTCTTTAAATTAAATTAGAAGTGCAAAAATAAAACTCAAGTAAATCTCAAGGTGAAGAACACTCAACTCTTTGGAATTTTATCTTGCCTCTTTTGTCTTTCTTGATGTTCTAAACAAGTAGATATTTTTATCATTTAGAATCCAAATATACTCCCACAATGTTCTTTCCAGGAAATCAATTGTATAAAGAGACCTCAAATACACATTTGATTGTAGTGGAACGTCACTTCTCTTTTTACATTAACAAAGATTTTAATGTAAAGCTCTTTGGCAAAGAAGAACTGAGAGGAACTTTATGACAAAGAGCAGATGTTTCTTTAAATGTGTGCTATTCTAAGTTTATGTATAATATTGAGCATTGACTGTTGTAATTGGAGTACCATTTATTTTTTTTACAGCCATAGTTCAGAGTCTTCTAGTGTACCCACTTGAAACCTCATTCTTCAAAATTTTGCACATAATTCTATTAGCGGACATAAATGGCTAAGTATCTGGTACTTAGACTTTTTCATGACAGGTTTTTTGGCTGAAATACCTGTTTTCTCTTGACTTTTAAACAATGCAAAAATGAAAGGATTTTTTTAATTGAAATGTAATAATTCATGAATTTGCAAGCAATTTCTAAGGGTTGAAATATCTCTTCCAACTAGAAGATGCATTAGTTAAATTTACTCTGTAGTTCCAGTCTGTCTGTTTCTTCCCAGCTTTCTTTCCAGGTTGGAGAGTGTTGCACATATCCTCCTTTATCAGTTCTCAATCTTTTTTCCTTCCAGCTCCTAAACATATATCTGTTTTTCCCATGTCTTCCCCTGAAATTACACAAAAAAGACTTAGAGTTTGAAAAGCAGAAGGGAAGGGAAAAAGTCTTTCCAACCAGTTTACAGATTAACAGAAAAAACATCCTATACAGAACCAACATAAAGAGCTCAAGATTTTTACATGAAGTCTTTAAGACTTGATTCAGTTGGATTCCTTTTTATGGTGTCTCATCTGGTGGTCTTCTGCTCCACTTTCTGTGCTCTGTTCTTCATTTAAATGGCTGTACCCTCCCACCAAGGAAAGATTTATTGCTATTCCATTAGACTAAAATTATTTAGAGCCCTATTAAAACTTTCCATTTTAATGCATGTAGCTTTGTGCTTTGACCAGTCACCTTAACACTGTGGCAGAAAGTCACAGGTCTATATAGGTAAAAATCAGGAGGCAGATTTGAACAATTTCTCATTGTAGCAATAAGGAATATTGCCTGGTTTATATTGAGGTGGCCTAGCACGAGCTGTCTGATATGTCAGCCTGGGGAAACTTCAGAGTAATCACCTGTTTGTGTCTTTTCTTCTTTTTGTATTTTACTTTATCTTCTTTACATTGGTTCATTCATTAGTGTATCTTTCTTATGGGGAAAAGAAATTGCTTTCTGTCAAACTTCACATCAACCCTCAATGTTATTACAAATTAACCTTGTACTTTGTTACTGTCCAAAAACAACCCAAGCAAAGACTCTAAACATTCTAACCACAAAAATAGCATGTTTTTTTTTTTCCCTTTCTAATGAGCAAGAAAACAAGGTCATTCTAACTTTTCTCATTACTAAGGTATTGCCTCTGCAAGCTCACTGTTTAATTCACTTACATCAGGCAAATGTTAGGCTTAAATTTTTACTATTTGTAGCTATATAAAGTAAAATAATCATCAGTACTGTCAAAGATTCTGGTAGACATTTTGCCAGTGGTTGTCAAATTGGAATGATTTTAATCATCCTTTTGATTTTGGTTGTTTTGGGCTTCATCAGCCTGAAAGTCAAAACTGAAGTTTCTTATCTTTTCTGGTAGGACTGTTTTCTCAATACAAGAAACTGCCTCTTCCCTGCCATTTGGGAAGTTATATTTGGAACAAGAAACATCTGGTACATTGCAGTAGATCTAATTCTTTGTGTAGAAAACCTTCTCTGTAAATTTGGAAACCTTGGTTCTCCAAAAAGCGGTTCTTTAATATTCATCTCTTGAATTTTGCGCTGACTACCTGGTATTTTGGTCTCGTGACACCTCTATAGTACTATGTAATTGTGAGGTGGCTAGAGCAGATAATTATAAAAACAGTCTCAATTTCTTTGAATATACAAGAGACTTAACAGTTAAAGCCAGCTGAAACTGCAGGGAACTTCTCTAATGTTGCTGAGTCACTTTTAATAACTCAGTTTTATTGAGTTTGGCTTTAAAAGATTGAACTCTGATGAATGGAGCTTGAATCCTCATACTTTTCAGAAGGGAATGAGATGTGATGGATACTAACACTGTTCTTATTCATAATTGTTCCCAGGGATGGGTGCATTTGTTTCGGGTTAGACTGGAGAACTGAGAAGTTTAGATCATTTTGTAGAAGCTCCATACCTGCCATAGACAGATCCATGATTAAATAAACATTTTATTGGCAGATCTTTTTCCAGGTGGCTTCTCACTGGGGGCATTGTCAGTAAGTGATACTATGATAAGTGGGGCATGCAAGCCGTCAGTTTGTAACAACAGAATGCTATTGACATCTTCCCTTTACGGACCACTGTCTGAACTGTCTTTTGATCAGAACAGCGAAATATTCCCATTTGAATTCCAGGGACACACAGTCTAGGTTAATCAGAATAGTTTTTAGTGACATTCATAATTTGTATCATTTATTCTAGATTAACATTATGATTCATACTGAAGAAATATGTGGATTGCTGTATAAAGGCATTATTAAACTATAAGACCCAAATTCTGTTGCTTTTTGAAGCAGTACTCCTCCCAAAGTATTGAGAGCTTTTCTATTCCCCAAAGGATTGGTTTTTACAATCTTAAAAGACTTAAATGACAGTGCTTTTAAGCATGTACATTGAGAATTAAAGCTCATGTCTGCATGTGTATGAGAGCTGCATAGATAATTTTCTTTTTTTTCCAGCCACAGCAGTTTTAATTTTCAAACAGATGAAAATGAGACTGAGTCTTATGTATTTTTGTATTATTTCTTGTGTTTTGTCTCCATATTGTTTTTCCTCAACTTTCTTTTCTGGTCTTATAAAACCTCTGTCGTCCTGTTGTGCTCTACTTTTGTCATCTCATTGACCAGTATTGTGAACATCTGCTTTATTTCATGTTCTGCTATTTTTATAATGTAAACAATTTAATAGTTGCGTAGTATTGAATGAGATGAGAGTAGTCAATGATGAATAGTTAAATTAGCTGAAACACTACAGGTTTGGTAAAGCTGGCAACTTAGATGTTTCTTATTGAAGGTTTACAACTTTCACCTCCTTTGAATTATAAGCTGTGCAACAGATGGAGAAAATACCAAGTACTTTACCATACATTTTACAGTACTTGAACTAACATAAGATGGTCAGAAATTTTATGATTTTATCCTAGTAAAAATTTGTTATGTGTTGGGGCATTAACTGAAGAGTGGAGCTCAAACTCAGATCAATTTCTGTTAGGAGTTTTGGTGCAGTTTTTAGGATATCCTTGGATTGTTGCATTTCTGATGTCCTGAGAGTTATTATCTATTCAAGTAAGAACTTGAGAACTATAGAAACAAGCAGAGGAATATCCCCATCCTACTTCTGTGTGTAAATGTTGCCACAATAAGAATAATTTAGATTTTACATAAACAAAACATACCTCTACATAAACATCAACATTAAACCTGGTTAGTTTTCACCAGGTGGAATTAACTTGAACATGCATATAGTATAGTCTTAGATATTTGTGACTGGTAAAACGATTTTATATTGATTATACATGTGTATCATCTTCTTGTAAGTTATTTACAATGGGTAGCTGAGGACTTATTTGTTCTTTCACATGATAATTCCAGATGTGGGGTGTACAGAGGCAAGAACAGATACAGCTTCCAGTTGGGGATTTCAGGGCTCAGGGGTTCCAAACTTTTCTAGCAGCTGATTATTTCTCTTAACAAGACGGGATATATCTCTAGCAAGTGGTGAGATCCTGCAATGATAATTGGGAGATGATGGTTGACCACTGGCCATATTCTCCTTGTTTGTCTTCAACATGTTTAAAGCTGCTGCTTCTGAGGGAGTTCATGCCTTTATGACTGCCTTTAATTTGGGATTGAAGATAAAGGGAAACCTTCAAGACGGCATACTTAAGTGTGTCTCTCATGTTAGAGTCCTGATGGGAGTCACCTCAAATGGGAAGATTGAAAAAAAATGCTAATCAGGCCAAAGACAATTTTCCAAGAAGGGCAGCTGTGGGAGGAGGAATTAAGAGGGAGAAGAAATTAGACCTCTCTGCTCTAGTAACAGCATGAACTTTTCTCCTGTTTCAGTCACAGAACATTCATTTGCAGCTAATCAGCTCATATTTTAGCCCAGTAGCGTACATTATATTTAATACTTAAGTCTCGAGAGAGAGAAATGTATATCGGTTATCTTAGAGGTATGCCTGTGCTTCTAATTAGGATACTGATGGATAGTTCCTGCCTATTTCTAGTATATATGCACATGCAGCATACTGGTATGTCTATCTGTTTGCTTCTTAACTTGATATTGTATCACCAGGAAAACAAGATACAGTAGATTGCCTTGTGATCAGAATTGGATTTTTCAGTGAGTACATTCTTAGGCTATAAATAGCCTTTTTATATTAGTTATTTTATGATAACTCCTGTTACTGATTACATTAAGACCTGGAGTTTATCAACAGCTGCAAGCACTTGATAATGGCACAGAAATGGTATCAACTGTTGAGAAACAGGCTGGAAGTTTGCAAGAATTTCTTCTCATGATCACTAGAATTTACTGCTATGTAGTGGCAGGGAAGCCCATGCAATATGAAGGTTTTCTTATAACTCAATTGGCAGAACTTCGTTATCAGTATGCTTTTTCAATTTTTGAACCTATTGATTGTGAAAATAGGCAGCTGAGCAGCTTTGCAAGGAGTGTGTGTTACAAAGCTTTAAGATCCCACAAGTTTGTGAGGAGAATTGACAAGGATGGAAAACTGCATTGTGCTCTTTGATACTGTGAAATTTAGAGCTGTGTTCAGCTTTTTGCCATTTTTCTTGCAATGTGAACCCTTCCATAATCATTGGACGGGAGATGAATAATCTGGTAAGAGATTTTTTCCAGGCTGGTATGATTTTCATTATTAGGCTTTTCTCCAGCATCAGCCCCTCTCTGATAAGTGCGTTGTAGCATTAGGGTACAGGAATAGTATCTTCCATTTTGGTAAGCAGACAGGATCTGCCTACTTTCTGTCTAGTACAATAATTACTCATTAGGGCTAAAGCAAAAGTGTCCATATCCTGATTTTCATACTTTAACTGAGTTTCTATATCTGTTCTTTTGACTCGTTGCACTTAATATCTGATTGTTCTCATTACATTATATTTTGACATGATTTTCTTCTTTGAAATTTTCTCAGAGTATGGGGTGTTTGTGTGACTTGTTCAGGAGGTAACAGCTGTCTAATTTCAGATTGTCCTGGAAAGCTGTTTTACTTCTGCTGTAGTGATGTGTTAAGATTTGTGTTAAGATGTTAATTTTCTAGGTAAAATATGAATTGCTCAGTTAGGACAGACCTGGGAGAGAGCAAGGTCATTTAGACTTCTCAAATAGGGAAAAAGAAGTGATTTACAGAGTTGAAGATTAAGCGTCTTGCTGGTGATGCTGAAGATGAAGGTTTAAATCCTTTCCTCAATTTGAAGTGATCTGGTTAGCAAGTCATTGCTCTAAATTGAGCAAAGCTGGCTCTTCCTAGTGTTTTTATAACTAATAATTCTGAAAAAAAGATATATTTCACAGCTAAAAGTTTTAATTGGCAGTATTCTGATAGGCTCTAGTCCATGATTAGTCACTTTTGTAATAGTAAATTACTTTGAGTTTATTGTATTCAGGTCACTTCAGAACATGGAGCTTTCAAAGGAGGTTTGTGTGTTGTCTCCTCTGGGCAACTCACTGGGCAATGAGATTCATTTTTACCCATGTCCACATAACTACTCATTAGTATGATCTTAGGATAGTATCCTTCTCATTCGTGGAAATGAGGAGCAACCATGAAAAGCATATGCGGTGGGTTTTGGTGTGGGTTTGTTTTTTTTTTTTTTCCTTAATGTAAGATAAGGAGTTGAAAGGATTTTGGAAAAGGGTTCCTCTTAAGTTACTTCTTAGAAAGTTTTGTACTTTATCTTTTGTACTTCTGCCCTTGAGATAACATTGAAGATTAAGCATTAATACATTTTTGAAGTAAGTTAAGTATCCAGTAGGAGTTTTGTAACTTTGTTCTTTTTTAGCAGGCATTGGGCAAACTGGTAGAAGACTCGTTGGTATGAAAGATAATGTCAGTCTTGTAATGTTCCTGTTAATACTTCAGCAGTAGCTGGCAAAAACTTCCATAAGGAATAGACTTTATGGAAAATTGGACTGTGTAACTGCTGTGACAACTAAGCCATGTAGAATACATAAGATATTCTAAAGTAAGAGGTTTTTGGAACAGCTGAATAATGAACTCATCGTGTTTGAGTGTTATTTTTCTTCTGGGATGGAGGCTTCCCAAATCCTGAATGAGTTTATAAACCAGAAACTACTCAGATTTTCAGGCCCAAAGGAGGGGCATTTGTAGAATAACTGCAAATAAGCAGTATGTAAGCGGAGAGGGAAGGACTGAGTAGGTCTAGGCTTTTTCTATACAGATATTGTAGAGAAGTGATGAAAAAATACTCCCAGTCTTTGTATTTGGGCTTATACATTGGTACAAACATTAAATGAATCTCTCTTAATCTCTTCCTAAACTACTCCAGCAGCATTACAGTTCTGAAGTAGGGGTTGTACTTACCTAAGTACAAAAATCACGACCTGGGAAATTATTCATATAGACTCCTCTAAATAAGATTTAGGAGAATACATACTGTTGTGACTCCGAGATAAAATGCGTTACTGGTTCAGTCCAAGCAGTCTCAATGTACAGTGAGGAAAATACGTGGTTTGTGGAGCTTCTGTACTTGCTTGACTGACTGCTGTTGTTGATTGATTTTTGTGTAACAGAAATACTAACATGAGAAAGGCTTCTTTTTCTCAAATGAAACTAGCTCCTTCAGAAGACAAATGTATGGAGACAGTAAAACTGAAGCCGGTGATTCAGCTTTGGCACCAAGAAGCTGCCTTATGTGTCTTTGTCCACTCGCTTTCTTCCTGCAACCTGTGTTTCTCTTTGCTTTGGTTCTATGTGTATTATTAAACATATTTTCCTGTGGAAAACTAACACTTGATAAATTTTTTTTTCTAATACAACCAGCCTGTAATCTTGACTGTCGGAAAGTACAGTTGCTGAGATTTTTTTATCCAAGAATCTTGTTTTAAGAATGTTTAAGGGTCAGTTTGACCCAGTTATATCATAGCTATAACCAGGGGGAAGAAGGAAGCTGACACATGGGTTAGTAATTCAAGGACAGCATTAAAAAGGAGTTCAGAGTTCATGTGGTACATGTTTCTTGGCCAGCAGAAGGACAGCGATCTGCTGAGAACTGTCAAGTGACATAGTTGGAGATGGCTTTTCAGTGTAGGGTTTGGGATCCAGGGTTATCTTGCTTTACCGTTAAAGTGCTCCAGCATGGTGTGTTGTTTGTAATGCCTCGCTCATCCATGGAAAGGTTAGCAGAGGAAAAGCTGGAAACTATTAATTGTGCTGGTTCTTTTTTGTGGTGCATTAGTCTCTTAAAATAGAAGCATTTAATAGGTGGATAATTGTATGAAGAGGCAGAAGAAGAGAGGTCATGATGGCTCAGACTTCATTGTGAAGTTCCTAGGTATGTTATAGTATGTATGTTCTTTACAGGTAATATAGTCTATTTTAGTGCAACTATTTCTGCATGGGAATCCGTCATTATCAACCCTCTAAGAGGGTGTACTGTATGTTCTGTTTGAGGAATAAGACCTTGTTACATTTCTTTGTATAAGGGACTATGCGAATAGAAAGACAACAACTCAATCACTTTGAAACCTTTCTTTTGTGGGGTGGTTTTAAAAAAAAAATAGCTATTTGCCGAACATGTGCAAATGTACCTATGCAAAAAATACCCTGTATATGTTTCCACAGTCATGTTGATGGTATTAACTGACTGTTCTTCTGATAAAGATACAAAGTGACTGCCTGTGCCAGGCAGAGGGGAGCACTCTGTTAAGGACGTGCAGGTGGTACCACAAATAACTTACCTGACTTAATGTTGGTCTTGTGGAATAATCTTCTGCCTTAGCTTAAAGAAAAAAGCAAGTACAAAAAATAGCATCGAAGTTTTTTATAAACCTTAATGAATTTATATTCTCTAGATTTTTTTTTTTTTTTTCATCTGCAGAAGCAAAAGCTGAGTCTGATTTGCTCTTGTTACCTATAAATGCCCACATTCCTGCGTTGTGTCTGGCAGAGCCAGGAATAGATCAGCTGTTGTGACTCCATATCCAGTGCCTTAAGTACATCACTGACCTTCCTCTACTAGCAGGATATCTCTCTTCCATATGTTGTTATAAAACCCTTACTTGGAGGTACTAACTCTTAGTAAGAGCTTTTCAATTCTTGCCCACTCAATTTAGTCACGCTTTCTTTAGTGGCAAGAAGTAGAAGTGGTTTATATTTTGAAGTATCTAAAAAGTATCTGCACAGTGTTTTCAGAACTGTATCTGGTAGCTTAGTGACAAAAATAGGAGTGAAAATCTGCATGAACATATTCATTTTACAGAACTCTCAGGCAAGTGAGCTGGATCTGATTTCCTTCCTACCTACCAGCACCAGGAAAATTCTTTGCAAACCTGCCATGGACAACTCAAATCTTTTACCTGTAGATAAAAAAGTGATTATGTATGTTTCCTTGAAGGCATAATTGGCTTTCAAAGCTTTTCTGTATCTTACATTTATCAACACAACTCCTCTTGGCTTTCAGATGGTGAAATGATTGTACAAGCCTTGCACTTAGAAGTTGAAGTGTAATTTATTTTGTTTTATTTTATTTTATTAAATTGGTGTTAGTGAAATTTAAGAGCTGAAGGTATTCCTCAATGTCATCTTTAGTACTCTTGGGTGCAACTGATGTGTACTTTCATTAGTATAAGTAAATTACTGTAGTATTTTTGTTTAAAATCAAATCAGATCTGAATATTGGATTTTTATTACAAAGTCAAATGCAACACTTAAGTGTTTGCTTAAATAGGTCTGGTCAGTATATCTGGCTGGAGAAGATAAAATACTGATAGTCTCACTGAGGAAAATAATTCTGTGCTTCACCTTGCAGACAAATAGGTCAGTATTATTCATAGAATAAAAAGTTGCACGTGCTTTTCGAGAGCCAAAGACCTTCAGTGCGCAGGGGTAAGGAAAAATGGCTCGGGTTATTTTTGTTTCTTTCCCAATAAAGCCACTAATGCAATGCACTGAGATTTACAGTTACTGTTTCCCAAACAGTTTTCCATAAGATACAAGGAAAAAAGATTGTAGAGGGAATGTTTTGTTCTGGTGCTGCAAACATATGCATGTCTAATATTCCTGGGAGCAAAATGCCTACAGGATCAGGCTCTGGTATCACAAGTTCTTTTCTGAATCTTACAGCAAAATTTTGAAGCTGTATGATAGAATTTTGAGAACATGCTCCCATAGGAAATAAAAACTTTGTGCCTGAAAGGGAAAAACCTAATTGCAAACACTTGACATTTATCATAGCTATCTCTAGTAGAAAAGGATGTTCATTCCAAATGTTACAGAATTAACACTTTAAGCTTGATCTCTAGAATAGTTTTTTATTCTTCTGATTTCTTCTTAAAACAGTCATAAGGATTTTGGACTGGAGCTTAAGAGAGAAAAATAAAAGTAAATAAATATAATACCTTAAACCTAGATTAGTTGCTGTGCATCTGTTGCTGCTACAGACTTAATGTGAAATGAGTCAAAGTTAAAACTGAACCTTTATTATTGAGCCAAGTAAATGGCTAATATCTACTGTATTTTAACTGGTTTTATAGCTTTATTAAAAGCTCTTGTTTTAAAGCTAACTGAACAAGGATCAAATGTCTGTCTCCAAACAAATTCTCTTTGTGACTTGGCATCACTTTCTTTTCAGGTTTTTTCCACCCTGTGTGTCTCAATCAAGGACAACAGGTTTTGAAAGTTTAGGAAAATATTTGTCTTTACTTCCTATTCCTTGGCAGTATTTTATTACTATTTGAGAGCTGCAGGTAAAATGCCAGTGCGTTGCAGGTTTTAGTTTTTGGGAGGGAGCTGTATTGTTTTTGTATTTACAGTGTTTGTTCTTCTTGTTCATCAACAGAATTTACCAAAGCCGTACTGATTTTAGGATTTCATGAAAGTAATTTAGCATGAAAATAGGTGCTTTGAATCCATGTATTCTGAAGTATTTTACTGGTGCCAGTGACTTGTTATGTAGTTTTTGCCACTTAGAAAACTCTTAAAGCAGAAAATTACATGAAATCATGTTGTTTATCTTTAACTTGCCAGTATACAGTTTCTTATGTCCTGGAGACGAGATTTTTTTCTAGACATTTTGGGATTACTACAGAGCGTGCTCATCTCCAATTACTGAGGGTAAAAACACTATCAATATCATCTAGTGAATTTTAGCATGGTTTATTGTAATATTTGCTAAGTCAGTTCTGAATGCTTCTAGGACGTACACATCAGATGTGTGCTAAATAATACACTTGCAGTAACTTTCTGTGAAACTACAGTAGTCTGCATATCTGATACATTATTGTTTGAGATGTTATGAATACTTAATGCAAATAATTTTTGCAGAATGTCTGCGGTCTTCACTTATGGCAAGCAGTGTTTCTGATGTTAACTGCCTGTTCAAGAGTTATAAAAGAAATATCCAATATCACCGTTCTAACATCTGCTTAATAATTCGGTTTACAACAGGATTATTGCTTACTCATGCTGCATAAAAACAGAAAACTGTTTTTCTGCTATTAAGCACGTTACAAGACCTTAAAAAAAGATTATAGCTTGCCTTATCATATAAACAATATAAAATCTTACCCTTTTTGACAAAGAAGGAAAGAAAAAACCCTGGATTCCTTAGTAGAACCACGTTAATGAAACCAGACTTGTTATGCAGATATTTGATACGTAAAGTAAATATGTGAGTGGGGGTGATCAACAACTTGAGTTCATAAAACAGTCTTAAATTCCACTCACTTGTAACATTACATGTGCCACATTTTTAGGCCTTTGTTGCGTTGCAGAGGTACAAATTGCATTACTTTAAATATAAGGGGAGTTTTGCTGCTGCTTTGAATAAAGGTAGTTAAGAATCATAGAATTAAACTCCATGGATTCAGTGCGTCTATTCTTATGATCAGCTATTTTTCTGGAACCCTAAGATCAGAAGCACTCAAGAATATTTTGTTTGCTGGAAGAAGCCAGGGAAAAAACCCAACACCACTATAACCACGCAGTGTAAAGTGCTAGAATACACTCTTTAATGATTTGGGTTTTGTTTTTGTTTTGACAGTGAAGGCAGGGTTCTGAGTGATAGAAATGCATGTTGTTCTGCTTGCTTTTATAGCCAGAGATATCAGTGTGGGCCTTTTCAAGGACAGAAGACAAGTTTTCAAGCTCTTTGGTTGGTTGATTTTTAGTTAGTCCTACCCCAGTGTCTTCTGTAATTGGCTTTGAGTAGGATTGGATTCGCATAAACAGAGTGACATTTACTACATCCTTAGACTTTTCTTTGCACTGACTCTGCAATATTTGGGTTATGAGAAGTTAGACTTCACGGAATATTGCTAACTACTTTGCTTCATGTTATCACCTGGATGAAGGTTGACGAGTTCTGTGAGAAGCAGACATGAGTGTGTCTTCAAGAAGAGTAACATTGTCTGCAATTATTCCAGTAACTCTGCAGAAATGGGTATGGCATTTAAATCAGTCTTGTAATTCTGATTTTAGTATGGGTTGGTAATACATTTGCTTAGTGTAAATAAAGAATGTTTAAAATAAACAGGGCTATATTTAGTTTTTCACCTAATTTTTTTACTTCTCTAGTGTAATAAGAATTTATTTTCTAATAAATGTAGATTGTTTTATTTCATTATGTGAACTATGTTTACATAATATGCATAAATATATGTGTGTACATAATTGAATATTTTTTACTGTGCTTTTTTCTCTTACTATAATTCTGTACGTTGTGCAAGAAATCAATTTTGCTTACAGATTAATGTAGTTTTTAAATATAAAGTGTCAGTACATGAAAATATGCCTCTGTAGAAGGCTATGGTACTGTTCCTAGTGGAGGATTATTGGAGTCCGCTTCCACAGGGTTTGGGTCAGCCTTAAACACAACATACTTTTTCCTCACCCTTTCTGGCTAACACCTTAATAGTGGATGGTCCATCATGTATTTTGGAAATCAGGGTAACACTGTACAGTGTTTCTCTGTAGCCACTGTAGCTTGCCTTTTTTTGTTATCTTGCTAAAAAGTGGAAGCAATGCAAGATCATTACGCCTATGTACAGGAGGATTGCCTGTTGTAACTCTATGCATGGGGGGTATCTATGAAGTTAAAAATACACACGGAAGTGAAGTATGGAAATATGACTCTCTGCTAAGCCAGATATATTAACTTCTAAGAAGTTAGTTCAAACAAACTGTATGTAATTCATTAGTTCAATTTATTTTGTAAATGTGTAGATATTTTTCAAAAATTCATTGCTGCAGAAATGTGCCTGAGTCACTGTTAATAGACTCTTCTGTTACTCAGAGGCTTTTAATATACCAGCAGTGTGAAAAATGAAATCTCACTGAGATATTGCTACAGTATTAAATGGTTCTCATGAGCAATTGACACAGGACGCAGCATATACTTCTTACGGCATAAGCCCAATGGGTCTAAAGTAGTATATGAACACTTAGCTCTCATTGATTTGGGATGTATGGTATTCTTTCAGATAACTTCATTGTTTGAGTTGGAGGGAAAGCCTGTGAACGTACAATTTTAGTGTGATTGATTGGTACTGATTAGATTATACTACTGTCTTAATTACATGATCATATACTACTTTTTCTGGTATAGTAACTTCCCTTTCAGATTTGGGTGTGTGCAAGATGTGCTCTTACAGTTTTGTCCTAACAATTTAGTATATCTCGGTTACACTCCTCAAAAATACTCTTTTAAAAATTGTGGTTTATGTTTAACCTCTCAGCTCTCATCCTCTCAATCCTGTGGTTCCCTCCCCTTCCTCTCTCCCTCCCCCTAACACCCCACCCAGTCTCAAATCTTCAGTTGTCATAGGTGTTTTATTTTTGGCTGTTCTTTGATTATTTGTATGTTAGGAGATGCAGGTCTTTGTTCTTGCAGCATGTAGTTGCATTGGACTCCTCTCGTATGCACACAGCAGTGCTTCGAGCTATGTGGAAGCGGAGGGATGTGTAACTTTGCTCAATCTAGCTTTCAGAAGGCTAGGAAACTCAGTTTTAACTGTACTGTATATTTTAATGGATTGCTTTTCTTTTTTTGCTGTTGAGAGGTGAGCATCATTCTCCGAGGAAACTTAAGGGTTTTTCTCTTTTGACAAATGCACGGTGAGTAAGATCGTTTTCTGTGCATTCTCTCCTGTTTTAAAACACACATGTTTTCACACTGCTATTGAATTAGCTGTCAAGAGTTATTGGCTTTGCTTCTCTTTATCTGTGCACTTTGTAAGCCCAAAATAAAAATAATGGAAGCAGGAGGAGGAAGCAGCACAGGATGTTGCCGTAGGTAGGTATTGGGTTACACACAGTTGCAAAAATTCTCAACAGCATGTGCCCTCACTGAGGGCTCACTGTATGCCAAATTTAATAGTCCTGTTTACGCTTGTGATGTTTGTATCTATGCATGTAGAATCCCTCCTGAAAGGGTCTCTGCTCTCTATTCAGAAGCTGCTTTTGTTATTTCTGTAGCAATACCCTAATTTTTGGAACTGGAGTACTGCAGGGAGGGAAGGCAGGAAGGCAGGCAAGAAAGAATCTTGCTTGTGAGGGGTAACATTTGTGCATGCATGTGCATGTGTAAATTTGTTTTGTTTCTCATGGACTTTAGAACCTTAGACATCACCTTTGACTTAAAGTAGTGCAACTTCTATTTTTTGCAATGCAAGGAGGACCTGGAAATGTAAAAAAAGTTATGTTAGCATTGCATCATCAAGAGAAACTTAAGCATTAGCTCATAAAGTATTATTTTAGGCTATCGATCATCTTCAATGATTATTTCTTAAATTCATGGAATGGGTAATTGTGTAAGAAGTCAAGTTTAATTATGGTACTGCAAAAATTGCAAGTCTTTTTTCCTTCCTTTTTTTCCCTCCCTCACAAAAGGTAAAATTTTGTATTATCAATATGCTAATGTGGCTGTTATGCCACTTTCTTGAATACATGGTTTTTTCTCATTTTCATTCCAAATATCTAATATGCTTTGTCCAAAGTTATTTCATGCTTCTTTCTGTTTTAAAATCTGATATGAAATACTTACCACAGTTGACGTGTTTTATTCTTAAGTAATATATTTTTAACTAAAGATACAGGGCCTCTTTTAGATTCCAAGGGGTCTTTTAGCACAGGCGGAAAAAAGACTTGCTTAATAAGCATGGGGAATTATGCATATTGAATACTATTAAAACCAGATTTATAGTGTGTATATAGGCTAGACATATAATTAGTCCAACACAGAGTAAATGTCTTCTTTATCTTTTGTATGAGTAACTTTGTACTCCTCTAAAAATGTTTTTAAGAAATTAGATTTAAAACGTCACAATGCATTCAAAACATTGTTTTGCAGTCAGTTAAAGACCAATCACTTATTCAAGGTAAACACCCACAAGTCTACTAGACTTGTTATGTGATAAGTAGAAGAGTACTTACACACCTGATGTTGGATGCAAGATGTATAAACAGTGAGAGTTGTAGTTTTTTCCACAGCAGCTGGGAACTTCATAGCATACTAGGTCACAGTGTTAAAAAGCCCTGTGTACATAGGTGGTAGGTATGTATTGCAGCTGAATGGTTTCCAGTGATTCTTGAAGAGATTGCATGGTGTCTTTGAAATGGAAGAAATATTGATTAGAAAATGAGGATGTGGTTTAGATTGCTCAAATCTAGGACTGGTGTAAGCCTGCAAATTTCAAGATTCTCCTGCATCTTTATTCCATCTATTTTTCTGGCCTGAAATCACACGCTGCTTTAATCAACACTCGCCCCTCCCCCAAGGAAAAATGGTCACTTAAGCCAAATTGTACTGAGAATTAGTAATGTCTGTCTGCAAGGCTAAGAGCATGAAAGTAATTTTTCGGTTTTGCATTTGGGTTCCCTGAGATGAAAGGCCAATGTGCTAATCCAGGAATTTTACATAAGGCACTTTAAGTGACATGATAATGGTGTCATTAAATGGATACCTTTTACAAAATAACTGCAGGCATTCATGTATGAAGCGTCTCTTTGTAAGGACAGTTTGAAAAATAGTCATTTAATGATGCATAAACAACACCCGTGCCCTCTTTGTCTTTTGTACAGTGATAAAAATAAAGGGAATACAATAATAAATAATATAATAATAAATGCAATAATAAAGTAAAAGAAAGGGTAACATCCCACAGAGATTTGAAGACAGATGAGAGGTTTAAGTGGGGGATGGACTTGAGAGTGCTTTAAACACTTTAGGAACAGTGGTCAGAAAAACTGGTGGTTGAGGTGAATTATTTGAATCACTCTAAGGTCTTATTCTTAACGGAATGTTTTGTTTCATGACTTATTGAGGGATCTGAGAGAAGATAATGGGGATGACCACAGGTAAAGCAGTAAGATGGGCCTGACTGGAAATTCAGTATAGAATTAGATCTTAGAGATAATTACTAGGAAAAAGCATCAGGATATGCTGCTACTAGATCTGCAGAGTTTGATACAAATAGTAAAGGTTTTGAGTCAGACCAAGAGTTGAGGAAGGCTGAGGAAGAGGAATATATATGGGAATGGACAGAGACCCAAACTGAATTCAGGAGACTGATGGTGTGTTTTTTGGAAGAAGTTTATGTTTAAAATTGCTAGAAGGCTAAGCTAGTATGTAGGCTCAAGGAAAGGTCTTGCCACCTTTATGTATTTAACATGTGCTAAGATAGCTGCATTTTGTTTGGGGAGATCTGGAATTTTTACTTCTTCTTGATAATACATAAAAACTTGTGAAACTAGTTTTGTAAGTGTCTCCCTCAGATACTTGTTTGAGGGAGCATACAGCTTTCATGGTATGAAAAGATTCATGAACTGCCTAGAATTCCGTCATCTGTCATACTGTACTTGCAGATACTAAACTACCTACTCATGATAGAGGCTGACGTGTTGCTAGAGATTCAGTTTGTGGATCATAGGGAAGAAGGAGGGTGGCAGACTAGCATTTTCTGTCATTGTGGAAGAGATCTGGTTAGGTCCAGGGACTGTTCAGGACAGAGCTACTGACAGGGCCTCCTCAGGGGAAGGTATTGCAGGGCTTTTCCCCTCCCTGATGATGGTGGCCAAATAAATCTGGATCTGACTTGAGAAGGGTGCTGGGACCAATTTTTGCTTTGAATATGTACTCTTTATACTCAAGCAGGCATCTAAAAATGGATTCTGGTGTAACAGTCACATACCGGCTGGCCAGTCATATTTCCTGCTTTGAATAACATGAAACCAGTAAAGCTTCCTACCATTTTTATTGTGTATAAAAATGATCCCACATGTACAAATGAAATCAAAATGGAACTGACTTTAGCAATCCCTATGGTTCGGCTACTGGGGTGGAGAGGGAAGTTTTTTCTACCCTGTGACATTCCAGTCTCTACAAGCAATCAAATTTTACAGAATATTTTGTACACAAAATTGTCAATGATCTTGGAATTTAAAATGTATAGCACTGTGCTGTATAGTTGCCATGAAAGGTAGATAGGCGTGTGTGTGTGTGTATGAGAGAGTGAGTAATAAGTGTACAGAGCTTTTTAAAAAGTCTTTTAAAATCTCAATGGTTTAATACACTTGGTCATTACTTGTCCCTTGTATAGTTTGACAAGGTTTAGTGGCACAATTAACGTTGCACTCTGTCTCCTCTCTGTCTTCAGATCTTGAAACATCTTTGATATGTTTTTCAGTTTCTTCTTGCCTTCTTTGAACATCTAACATTCTTCATACAGTAACCAAGGAAATTGGCAGTGTTTAGTGCCCTACTCTGCTCATAATCCTTTTCTGTTGGCAGAAATCCTTTGGAAAAAACCCAGCTTTTTCATCAATTGAAGAAAGTGCTTGGCCATTTTCTAGCTCTAGTACTTTAGTCTCCTCTTGAATAAATTAGGCTTCAAGAAGTCAGAACTTGACCTTCAGACTTGTGTTATCTAGCCTTGAAGTATATCAAGAGCTATTGCTGAATAGTTATTTCTACTGGTAGTAAACCCCATACTGATTATGCTGCATTGCTGCAGGGAGGGAGAAACTCAACAAACTGCACACAAGGTGTTGGCGTCAGTCCTGTGCGAAAAATCAAATTTCCCTTACTCACATGTCTTCAGCATGTGTTACTTTCAACATGCTACAATACATAAGCAAGTACCTGAAAAATTAGAAGATTTTTTTTTCTTTTGATAAATTGAAGATATACTAATGTATAAAAAGAAAATTCATCACCGTGCACCCAGGAATTATTCATATTTTAGCTCTCTTTCTTCCTCATTTTCATGCTGTTGCTATGGGTACTGGCCATGTCCTGTGCTCCCCCACTCCTTGTTTTTCTGCCTGTGGGTCAGGAACAGAGGCAGGACCAATCCAACAAAACACCAGCTGCCTTAAAGACCTAAAAAAGAAGTTATGACTGTATGATCAAAACTTCTGAACCAATATAATTCTATTGTAAAACTGGAAATTTTACCCTGGTTCCAGTCCATCTTAGTCTCTTACACTTGGTAGTGACTTCCTAAAGTTTCTTTTTTCAAGTTGCCCTTATTCAGTTGCTTTCATCCCTTTGTTTATGATTACGTTATTTCAAGGCAACCTCTTTTTCATAGTTTAAAGCAGTTATATGAGAACAGATTTATTCTGGCACAGTACAGGACATAATGGGTGCCTAGGGAACAGTACAAAGCAAGGCGAGTCAGACTTCCCAAGTCACACTTTCCACGAATACATATCTAGTTTCTTGAGCCAGAGTTGATAGGCTGTCATCATATTTCTCATATTTCATCATATTTCTCATAACATATGTCATCTCCTCTCTCTGACAGATCCTAATGGCTGTCTTGGACTGCTGACTTATATCTCTACCAATACACATGTTTGGGCATCAAAAATGTTAACTTGGAGAGGCATCTTTTGTTCCTTTCTTTCCCATGCCTTGCACATCCTGGAGGTTACAGCTTCCTGCTATTTGTGTCTTTGCTGATACCTTTTCTGTTTGGCACCACTAAAATTCTTAGGAAGGACTGAGGCCTGGGAGGAAGTGTTCAGTTGACACACTTAATGCTTTTCCTTTATTTCCTACTGGAATCCTCTTTTATCCCCGATTCCTCAGCATACTCTGATTTCTTCACAATCTTTATTTCATCATTCTTGTTGCATATTGTATCATTTCCACCTCCGACCTTTGCCCGAACATAACATCGTGCTTTTTTCTTAGACCACTTAGACTGCTTTTCTGAACCAGTTAATTCACTTCTCTAAGAGGTTAGCAATTAAATGGTATCTAGACTGAATACAAATTGGAGCCCTCTGCTTGTCTTGTATTAGCTTGACAGCCAGACTTATCTAGCTCATCAAATTATCTGCCAGCTGCGTATGCAAGCCCTCAATGTTGTCATTTTTCCTTTGGTCCTATTGATTGTAACTTGTTGGATTGGTGTCTGTCACCATCCTTTTGGGTATCCAAATTTTTTTGATGAGACTTTTAGGATGATCATAACACAAATAAAATACATTTATGATGATGTGAACATGGCTTGTGTGTGGGGAAGAGAAGCAGCAGCCAGACAACCCAGAAGACCTCTGAATGTAGGGTATCACAGCATGTGTAGAGATGAGAAATGTGCTACTGACTTCTCAGTTTTCCCGTATGACTGAAGGCTGTTCAGTCTACATACCTCATTTCCATTTTAGAAAAAATGATTAGAGGTAAATATGTCAAAATACACTGAATTTCTGAAATGATTAGTCTCTCCTTATTACTACATCATCCACTTAACATTATCTTTTTGTTCCACTTTGTTCACTTGTTTTAGTGAGCATCTCTTGCATTAGATGACTATGACATTTTTGCCGACAATTACAGGGCCTGATTTCCATGCCCAGGTGCTCCTGGACTTTTTTTTCTGTTCCTGTAGTGGTTTGGATTTGTCGGGAAAACTTGCTGACAAATCTGTAATAACATGTCAGTGTACAGTTGAAGGTTTTACATGGTTTGAGTAGACTTACTAGCTTTATTGCAGGATTTACTCTTTATTTGGATTTTATGCTTTGGCCAGAGGGAACAATGCTATGTGAATGAAAGGAAAGACAAGTTGAAAAGTGCTGAGGGATAAAATGTTCTGTCAGAACAACTATTCTACAGCAGTTAAACCTTGCTGTTGTATACCATCAGTGACTAGAAACAGATACGCAGAGACAGTGCTGGCCTGGAAGGGTGTTGTAGTCTGACCCAGCAAAGCGGGGGCTTTGGTCTACACCAAATGGCAAAGTGCTTCAGCATTCTAAAACAACTATTTATTACAGTGGGTTAACCTAGATAGCCTTTGTCGTATTTGCTCTAGACATTCCTTGTACCACTCCAGAAATTCTGAGAAATTTCCAAACTGTACCTTCTTTAGCTAAAAATCTAAACTTTGCGTAGTCTTACAGAGTCTACGTTCTTTTCTCCTCTAGTGACCTCCATGTGAATACGTAGGTGATAAAGGTGATGACAAAGGCATTCTTTGCTTTGAAGCTGTGTGGTAGTTCAAGCCAGAACTTCTGTATAAAATTGTAAAAGTGAAAGAACCGTTTTAAGAAATTTTTTTCTTTTTTAAATTTAAAAATTTTATTTTAGGACTGCTGCAAAGGGAATGGGAATCTAACTGGTCTCTTAATGGTGTTATTCAGAGATTTGGCCTTCCTGAGCTTCAGCAAGAGATTTGGTCTACTGAGAAACCAGCAACATAGTGTCAAAAACCTGGTAGAAACAATAGGTACTTCTTTTTATAGCTGGTATCTCTTCAGAAACATAGAGTGCAGCCAGAACGTGGCAGTAACAGATTTACTTTCGCTTGTGCTGGAACACAGCATTCTATTTATCTCTGACAAGCGAAGGATATGTTGGACAAACTGCACTATTAAATACAGAAAGCCTCATTTAAATAATGTTAGCGCTTTGACATAAATAGGGACAAGTTATTCAAACATGAGGCTGATAACATTCTGCCCTTAACTTCGTTGTACACAGAAAACAAAACCCAGAAGTGTCTTTTAGTGACTTTATATTGAAATTTCTTTCTGTCCTGATCTTCATCCATGACTTCTTGGGAAAGTAGAGTAGTATGTGGATAATTTCTACCATATTTCTTGTTCGAGGGATAAAGAACACTGGTGCACTGGGAACTTTTTTCATTTTCTGTTCATTTTCTATTTCACAAACTTTTTTTTTAAAATGAAATACCGTAATTCCTCCTTCAAGTCAGATTCTTTGAATCCTCTAGTATGATTTTTCCATCCCATCCCTCTTTTTAAGTCCACTTAGTCTAACTGGATATTTTTCCATATGCTAAGTGCATTCTGAATGTTGCTATTGTATATAGTAAAATGTAGAGCTGTGTATTACTATTAAATATATAAAAGCTATGTAAAGTTAAGACTTAGCAGGCAGTGTGGAAGCAAAGGACTGAAGATACTAAATAACGTAAGTTTACTAATAGGGCTAATAAGCTGTTTGCCTGCACTAAACTAAATTTTCATGAAGAAAAGTTCATGTGAAAGTACATGCTTATTAACCTTATTGCAATAATCAAGTCCAGTCTGATCGCTTTAAATCAAACAATAAGGCTTGAACTTTTACCATAAAGGACTTGGTTTGGGGGCAAAATATGAAACTTTTAGCCACTACCAAGGTGAGTTTTGTAGTTTGCTAGTTATTTTAGGAGTTTTCTATGGATTTTGTGAGACATATTAAGGTAGCTCCGAGTGAAGATAATGGTAATAAAGCATGTACATTTGGCCTAAATAACGTAAGCTTTGTACTGTGAGCTGTATTGGTTGGACATACTGAACTATATGAAAGAGCATGGTGATTCTGACACTAAGAGGTGGTGATGCGTGGCTAGAAGGGAGAATAGCTTGTGTACAAATGTGTACTTGTCAGAAATTGGGTTATGTTGTGTTCTCCACTGAGTTTTACAATTACTTTCCCTTGGTTAAAGAATTTTACTCAAGTTTCACTGGATTGTCGTCATCATTTATTTATTTATTTTTAGTGGATAGGAAGATGTAAAACTCTCTTGTCTTCCTAATTGAGAACTACATGTCTGTGTACTGGGTTTAGATTAACTGGGGGTCCATGTGTACTGTGCATTGAGGTTGAGAAGTGACCTACATTTGATTAGCTGTCTGTAAGTAACTGGTACATAGAAAAATACGTGTAATATTCCAGGACTAGGGAACCTTTTACCTTTCCCAGGTCCAAGAGGTTTTTCAAATACCTTTGTGTCAGATGTTAACGTACAGACTTGGCATTACTCAATAATGTAATGAAAAATAACTTAAACTTATTTTTATCATGGCTTGTAAGACATGGGTTCTCCACTCTGATGTAAAGGTTAGTATGAGTAAGAGTCTGAAATTACTTGACTATAGCCAGCTGTTCTAAAAATGAACCGTTCATTCCAAGTTTATTGTTGTTTTGCAGTCTCTTACTCCACGATTATTTAATCTTCATAATAGCCCTTCTTTTAAAGGACTTGGGAAAAGTTATTGATACCAATCAACATGAACTGCATTACCCCACTGAGATTTTTCAGAAGTATGATGATTACTCTAAAGAAGATGGGGAAAAGTTTTCATAAATTTAAGAGTGAATTTTCTTCTAGGAAGAGACAGATTGAGGTAATGTTAGTAGATTCTTACCTATCTGCCTGGCAACAGTGGCTTACAAATTCACAATGCAACAGCCTAAAATTAATCTGCCGCAATAGCCCTTGGGCTTTTCCTTTTTCTCAGGACTGAACAGAAGTTTATACCCTGTACACATCAGATGAAGTAATAGATGGAGCCTAAGCCTCCATTTCTTTTAATGGTAGGATAGACTGAGGTTTGCCATTTAAGTTTCTTTAAATTTTAGACTGTATAAGCTTCTGTTAACTGTTTGGTTTTTGCCTCTTCATTTCCAGTGTCACCTCTTTTTAAACTGGCAATTTTATTTCACCTGTAAAGAGCAGATCTGGGAACATATTCTTCCATATCCGTTGTGAATAATTAATGCAAATAAATCATTTAGCTGCTCTGCAGTGTGTTTATCTTGTATAAGTGATCCTTTGACTGCTTAATCATTTAGCAAACCTGCTAATTTTCTTTCATTTCTGCTATTCCATAGAATCGTATTATTTGAAATTTTTGCTAAAGATGTATAAATTTCCTCATAGCTTTCTAGTTATTCATACACATCTTACCAGTTGTACTTGAAATGCCTCTTTAGCTGCTTTTGTTTGGAATCTCCATAGTCTGAAAAAGATCTCTGGTAAGGCAGAATAATTTGAGACTCTCTATTTAAATAAATTATCCTATCCACCCCCACCTTTCTTTATAAATAATGTGCATTCTTTTTAAGGACTTTACTGTGTTTTTTACTTCTACAGATCCCTTTGCATTTCTTTCTCCTGATTTGGTCCTTTGTTGTAGTAATAGGTGTTGATGGTGATAAATCTTTCACTTTCTATGTTTCATCTACATGTTGTTTATTACTGCAATTCTTACTTACAGTATGTTGAACTTCACAATGTAGCTGTTGTTATTTAATTCTCCAATAGTAACCTTTTGAGCAAAGTATCATATAATTATAGTTATTGTATAGTTAACAATAATCTCACTTGCTGCTCTAAGAGTAGTTGTACTATGAGTTAATTGTCCAAAGCATGGAAGTTGCTTTCTCTAGACCTTGCCTTTTGTTCAGTTTTATACAGAGAAATGAAATCTTCTGTAACTATTTTATTACTATTAATAACTATATTTTGCTTCTGTTGACCAATATTGAAAAAGTGAATGTATCAAATTCATGATTAAATAATGATATTTATATTTTAACTTTCCTGTTGTCTTTCAAACCTTGTTTCTCTTCAGTTTTACTGACGTTGTCTTTGAAATGATTGCATGTCAGCATTGTCCTCATTCTGCCATTTTTTCTAACATTATAATGTGATTGTCATAACCTTCGTTTGAAAGAACTTTGCTGGTGTATTTTTGCACATAGCTTATTATAATTTGGAGATCTGCATAATTTAACCTTCCTTTTTATAATACGACATATTTACACATCTAAAGCAGTAGTCATATGAGCAAGTCTAAGTGCTTTACAAATCTTAATGAGTTCAATCTGTTACCCTGCTGTACAGAAACAGATTTCTGTTCCCCTGCCCCATTTTACAAAAAGGAAACTGAGGGACTAATACTGACTTGTCCAAAGTCAGGTGGCAAATACATATTTCAAAACTAAGAATTGGACCTTTTTTGCCTGTAGGTAATCATCTCAAATATTTTTTGTTACTTCTTCATATTGCTATTTAGTTCCTTTTTTATGTGTGATTTTTCCATTCATGGGGTGGTCAATCTTGTGCTGGATTAGGTAGGGCCATACTAAGAGTCTGGGGGAGGGGACTGACTGTATGGATTGTATAATATAGACAGTTGCCGTAGTGCCATAGTAAACTTATTAGAAGACTACTGCAGAAAATAAATAGAAATTGTTTTAGTTGATAGTGTGCACACACTGTTACCGTGAAATTAAACTTTTTTTTTAATATCTTCTAACAGAATATTTAGGTCTAAAAAAATTCGTTGTGTTTTGAGTCAACAAATTCATGAATTGCTAGAGAAATTGTTCTTGTCAGTGGTCTTATATTTAAATAAAGGCTGGAAATTGACATTATTTTTGCTCTTTGAAATGTTATTTTAAAAATAGTTAGATTTTGGAAACAATATGAGATTTTTCTAGGTTGTGGTAGGAAAGGTAGGCAATTTTCCTAGACTTTGCTCATCCTTTCTTGGCACTTTGGTTTTGTTGCAAGACAGACATAATTGATTATTAGTGGTTTTATATCTTTTAGTGCTTGTGGGACCATACTTCAATCTGTTAATAATAGGTAAGTGTATGCAAAGTTCACTTTTCGTCACTTGGAAGAACAGCTCTACCTTCTTCGGGCAACTACTTCATTCTTTGATGTTTGCTGTTCTTGTAGTCAGTGACTTGGCTTACTTTCAGTTTCTTTAAATTGATCGCCCAAGTCTTCAATATACGGCTTCGCAAGCCGTACAAGGTGCTTAACTTTTCTTTAATAGCCTTGATGGTCCTATTGAACAAGATGACAGTTTCATTTCATTTCATGTCACTTCTGAAGTGTCCAGTCTGCCTATTTTGGCTGTTTTTTATAAATTTTCTGTTTTGTACCTTGAGAAGAAAGCAAGGTATTCTAGAATATTGGACCCATAGAATAGAAGATGTTGCTGGCAACAGGATCTTAAAATTTCCCTTCCTGAAGTTGACAGGAATACAGGAGTCTGTGTGTGACAGAGATTTTAAGTCTAATGCTGGTGTCACCTAAGCTACTGTATGTATATATCCCGTATATTTTTCTGCATGGTAGCAGTGTTCCTTCTGCCTCTTGAAGCTATGCTGTGTTCCAAATAAGAAGTCAGGATTCACTGGGATCTGTATTTTACATAAATTTGTTTTTTGGATTGCATGCTGGAACTCAGATTTGCCTTCTTCCCCCATGGATAGGCTTCCAGGTAATTGTCCCTAATCAGCTGGCTGACAGTTCCTACCTGCCCAATTATATACATTGGCAAGCCTGTGTGGAAAACATGTGGTGCCTTGTGAACCGTCCTTCAGAAGAGAGGTTCACAGGCTTAATGACCACCATTTTGGATTTGGGTGCCTAAAATATTAGTGAATCCTCTGTTGTTTTGTGCCTGTGCTTCAGTTCTCTGTGTTCATTCCTTGCAGGGACACGTACAGGACAAATTTTTGGAAGCTCTTGTTGTGGCAATTGAGAACATAGTTGCTTTACAATGAGCAGCTACAGTTTATCACTGTGCGCACTTTTTTTTTTTTTTAATGACAGATGCAGATTTCTGCAAACTGAGAATCCTGAAAGTCTTGCATTCACACCTGATAATGAAGACAGTAAACTTTACTAACACGCTTTTGTTTTTAACTAGTTGTGAGTTAACCTGCCCTTAAATATTTTTATGAACGCAGAATTTTGCTGATTCTCTCTAAAACCAAGACAGACTATTTCTAGAAGTCGTAAAATAGCTCAAAATGCTAGAAATTTCCAAATGCTTCCATTGTAGTTCAAATACACTCCAAATTCCCCTACCCTCTGCCAATATCAATACGCAAAAAACTTTGTGTAGCAGGGGGCAGGGTTGGAAGTTGGAGAACAAATGCTTCAGGCAAATAGCCTGTTAGTTAGCACTAAAGACAGAGGTTAGCACAGTATCAGGCAGGATCTCGGGGGAAGTATGGCACCCTGGAGTGTAAGACTTTTTAAGGCCTCATTTTGCATACAATAACTGTGCATTTAACATAAATGTGACTGAAATTGTAATGTAAGTACAAAATGTGCGATGTTTTATTCATGGGGGAAAAATAATTGTAGAAATGATAAGCTAAAGTTAGGTGCTTGTATCTTTCTAAATAAAAGTGGCCTGATTTTTTTTTTTTAAAGGTCTTGACCATCCACTGTCTTAATGGCTATACAGGAGCATTAAGAATCATGTAAATGTCAGGTCATTTTGATGTAGGCACCTAAATATGGACTCCATATGATGAGTGGTTCTTTTTCTGTTGGATCTACCTGGCTTTTTTCACACGTCAGGACTTAGTTTGAAATTTGAAATTCCTCAATGCAGGGTATGGTCTTTCCATATGTTTGTGCTGTTTCTGCAGATTGGAACTTCCAAAACAGATGGCTTAAAGATTCTGAAGAATCAGACTTGGACACCCTCTCTTAAAAAGTCTATGAAACACATTATTTAATTATTGTAGTGGAGATGATGGTTGAGCGTGGAAGAAGACTCGGGGGAGTAGAGTCCAGCCTTCTTTTGCTCCTCCCTCCTCCCACACTGATTACCTTATGTGCTCTTTTACTTATTCTTTTAAAGAGTTTCTGATTTTTTTGCTCCTTCTGATTATTTTTTAGTATAAAAGCTAGGGTCTCCTTTTTCCTTTTCTGTGTTAAATACTAGGTTATATTTGTCAACATTGATTTTGCATTCTGAGTTCAGATGATTAGTGAAATACAAACAATAATATATTTTATTTTGAAGCAGCATTTCTTGTCAAAATAATTTTTTTGAGGAATAAAGATGCATTACACATACTTCTGGGATCTTGGCTGATTTTTAATATATTGAAAATGGAAAGAGGACACGTGGGAAAGCTGTCCCTCCTTGCCTGCTCCCATGGGCAATGAAAATAATTAATGCTTGTCATGCTCAGCTTGGTGCTTTCGTCTTACAAGAAGATCTTGGAACTGCTAATTTCTATCTCTTTTTCTGATCTTGGGAAGAAGTAAAATCTCCTTGTATTTATAAACTAGACAGGAAAGAAGAAGATTTGAGCACTACTGAGGCAACTTTTTCTAACTGTCTACTAATAGGTGTAGTCAAGGGAAGTTAAATAGCTTGCTTTAGAACAAAGCTTGAGAGCGTATGGTAATGAAAACTGTAATGACAGCTTGTTCTCAATTAGCAACTCTTTTCTTGTGTGCTACTTCTCAGACAAATTTTCAGGGGAAAAAATGGAAGAGAGTGGGGATGACTGGCCAGCCCAATGCATGATGATAACAGCTAATAAGAATAAAGAAATGGTCATGCAAGCTTCCTCATCTCTATAGGAGGTCAGCATAACTGCATCTTTAGCATAATCCGGCCACCCTTTAGTTCTTGGAGCATCCTCTACTTCTGGGAAGGAAAGTATTTATTGCAACATATTTCCAAGGAAAAATGGGATTTTGAATTTATCCTTTTTCATGTGATCCACTCCCCTTGGAACAAATACATTCCCAGCAAATCCTACAAGAGGCTTTCCTTCAAACACAACAGAAATTTATACCATCACATTAAATTCATTAAACTAAAACTGTAACAGAAGTTCAGAAGGGTCTATTAGGTGATTGCCTGTCTGTTGTCTCCTGCTATATTTGAATCCTTTTTGCAAGGAAGAGGAAAAAGGCACAGCATTTGTGTTTTATAAGGTAGCGCGTCACAGCTGGGAGCTGGGGTGATCCGTTGTCCTACACTTGCACAGGATTTATTTCCCTATGCTGAGAAAGCTGAGTGAGAATACTCACAGAGAATATAAACTCTGGGGTTTTTTTCCTGTTGCTTTTGTGTTGTGTTGTGTTGTGTTGTTTTGTTTTGTTTTAGCTGTGCTTCTGTAGTCCAAGGCCACCTCCAAGGCTTCCCACTCCCTGAGTTGAATGGCCGCAGGCAGCTCATTATCATGACTTGTGTTGCTTTCTTCAGCATTTTAAAAAGTCTTTTTCTATTTCTTCAGCAATAAGAGTGTAGTCATCTGCACTGCTACTCTTAAACCTTTTAAAGAGAATTTCTGTAAAAATCGTCCATCAAGGGCCTCACCATGGGCTGTACATGCCCTTGCTGTAAAATAAGCACACCACCTAATTCAATGAGTACCTGGAGAAAACTGTAGTTGCTAGTATGTGCTGACAGGGTCCCTAGCCAGGACACTGGTGTGGATTCTCACCCTGGCTTTATTGCAAGAATATTGAGAAATAAAATATATTGGTTGGAAGGGACCTACAATGATCATCTAGTCTAATACTAGGAAAGTCGCTTTAAGACCTTCCTTTCGCCTTCTATACTGTCTCCTTTCTGGCTCTTCAGCCTGTAAAATCTTTTAGATTCAGCCTGACATAGACTTACTGGAGAGGCTAATGAAGCTGTCCCTGACCCTCAGTGCTGCCCAGAATAGGACTTGTTTTAAGGTGATGGAATGCTGTTTTGTCTGCTCACCTGTACAGCCCTCCATCCCATTCACAGTGCACCCTACCAGACACCTCCTTGAATTTCGTCTTTGAATCCTTGTAAATACTGCAGGAATTTAAATAATTCATGCCAGTTTATCCTGAACTGCAGAACATCATTTCTGTGTGACTGGAGTAGGAGTTTGAGTAAGTTGGGTGTATGGAACAAGACCCTACTGCAAGCAGCCTGCGTTGCTACCAGTCTCATTTGCTTAGCAGTGGGAATGCTGCCAAAGCACAGACATCTTATAAAACCACCCATAGCCATCAACCATGGCTGCTTTGGCAGTATTGATTATTCAATTCAATATCAATGTGTTCCTTATGCCTTTTGTATTAAATGTAAGTACTGGGCTGTAGCTTAGGCCTGTGGAAACTTTGGATTGACTTTCTCCAAGTTCTGCCTGTTTTCCCTGGAAGGCTCTGCTTTGGGGTGGTTAATTCACGAGCAGAGAGAGATTTTCACCACTTTAGAAGCATGATTTTAATGTTTGCCATATACTGGAGATTGGTGTCATGGCAAGGGTGGCTGAACCTTGTGTGGAACTCTTGAGCTGTCATCATTTATTAGCTGAAATATTAAAGCAAATCATTGTGGACTTCATGCTGATTTAATATGCTGGGCCAAAGTTTTTAACAGAACTGCTGTATATGTAGTTCTATAGTGAAAAAACATTTTTTGGAGATGAACAAGGCCGTCAGTGTGCTTTAATCTCTATGGATGGGAACTATGTTACTATTCCAATATACAGTACCACAGATAAGAGTTGATCATTGTGTCAGGAGCCTCAATACTTTTCACTTTTTGTGTTTTGTCTACTTTTAAAAAGTGAGAAATAGAGGCAATCTAACAGAGTATTGAGTTTCTTGACTGCTGTGAGGAATATGAAATTATTTTCTACTTGTATACAAAAAAAAAACCCTTCTGTGTTGACTTTAATGGGATTAGTCATTGTGCAGAGCTTATGAAAACAGAGCACTAGTGATTTGCATCAATTCCATCCAATTCACTGATTCATCTGATTCATTTGATTAATTCTCCTTCAGAGAAAGAAAATACAGAAAAAAATACCTAAATGGTCATGTCTTCTTTAAAACAGTCAGTATGCAATAAGACTTCCTCAGCCTCTCCATTTGAAACTAAGAATAAGCAGGTTTAGCTCCACCTGTTCAAGAACTTAATGGATACCCATTCTTCTGGACTCTAAAATGTGCATCAATGTTGAAAAATAAATTTTTAACTGAAATTTGAAAGTGAAAATGACAAGGATAAGTCATGAGAGTTTATATTGCCTCCTTCCCCCCCGCAACATACGTAATAGAATGAAGATACTTGGAAAAACTACTGAGATAAAACATGACAAAAATTGTCTACTTTGTGATAAGCTTTTTTGCACGTACATCTTCTAGAACATTTTATTTACTTTCCTGGTCCTCATATGATGTATGGTGTTTTGGATTCTGTATGTATGTAAATATATGCCTTTTATTTTACTCATAGTTCCAGTTCTTGCTTGTCAAAATTTGAAGCAGCTCTGTAGCATCTCCTGTTTTTATTGTCTGTAGAATTGTGAGCATCTCAAATTTGTTTGCTGTTCTCTGGACTAACTCTAACTTTATCAAATCTTTCTACAGTGCTGCAGTCATAGAGTTCTTGAGTTTCACTGTTTATCCTCTGTGGTTTCTTCTTTAGCTTATATAAGAACAAACAGTTTCACCGGGCTTATTTACCTCTCCATTACCATTTTTTTAAAGTGAATGAACCAATCTGTCCAGTGTCCTGTGGCAAGGGATGTCCAGCAACCAAACTTCGAAGTGGGATATGCTTTGCTCGGCTGTTTTTTCCTCAATTACACCATTGCACTACAGATAAATGGCTCCCTTTAGTATTGCATCCTATGTGTATACATTCTTGTCTCAGTCATGAAGCTCAGAGAGGAACATATTTGGACTAACTGAATCAAAGATTAAACTTATGGATATTTTAGCTTTTTTATTTATTGCAGGTAATTAAAGTGTATAGTGAAGATGATACTAGCAGAGCTTTGGAAGTACCAAGTGATATAACAGCCAGGGATGTATGTCAGCTGTTGATATTGAAGAACCACTATATTGATGACCACAGCTGGACTCTGTTTGAACAACTTACCCACACAGGTTTAGGTAAGACTAATATTATACAATGGTATGGCAGTAAATAAGGTGTTTGGTTTTTTTTTTCACATAGAAGTACAATCGTAATAGAAAGGCTTGGAAGCAAAATGATGGGAGGGCTTGTGTGAATTTATTCTTTTGGGAGTTTGTTGCTTCTGTTTCTCTTTTTTGGAAGCATAGCTATAAAAGTACATTTTGTCATAGTACATTTTCCTCACACTGCTTGATCTGCATCTGTAAGAATGATTTGGAAGATGCTGACCATTAAGGTTCTCGCTGCAAATTCTTCCTCACTCTTCCTTGCTTTTCTTTGGCAGTTCTTCCTCTTTTACTGGTATTTCCTGCTTATCTCTAGCAAGAGTTGGGTTATTTTCATTGCAAATAAAATTTTTGTTGTTCCCAGCACACCTGAGTGAAATCTCTGACATCAGGGACAGAAAGCAGTTACACAGTGCTATTCTATCATCTGGACAACAGGACTTAGTCTTCAGAAACAACATCAAAGTAGGCTGTCAGTATTTTCCTTCAATACAATCAGCTTGGCTAGATTCATTTTGAACTCTGGGACAGCACTACTTAAAAAGCAAAGCAAAACCATTCTTCTAAACTTCTAGTTATGGACCAGTGAACTGTGTTGAAGTGACTTTATGCTCAGTATTTTAAGTTTCTGGAAACGAAACGCTCTGAACTCCTTCCACATCATCAGTGTTCGTCTAGTGTAGTAAAAAACCTCTTTTTCTATTATACAGTTTAAAAGGTGTAATCTGAGGTTTCAGATACAACTATAATTTAAACTTCTGGTCTTTGTTCCTTTTTGTATTGTATAGATGTAATTTTGCAGTATAAAAGCACATTAAAAAAAATTAAATATAGGGAGTGTCATGGTTTAGCCGCAGTCAGCAACCAAGCACCACACAGCTGCTTGCTCACCCTTTCCCCCTGGTGGGGTAGGGGAGAATCTGAAGACCAAAAGCAAGAAAACTCGTGGGTTGAGACAAGAACAGTTTAATATTTGAAATAAAATATGATGATGATGATGATGATAATAATAATGACATTGTAATGAAAAAGAAAACAACAAGGGGGAGAGATAAAAACAAGTGATGCAGCCACTCACCACCCGCCGACCAATGCCAAGCCAGTCCCTGAGCAGCAAGTGATGCCCCCCCGGCCAACTCCCCCAGCTTATATACTGAGCGTGACGCCATATGGTGTGGAACAGCCCTTTGGCCAGTCTGGGTCAGCTGTCCTGGCTGTGCCTCCTCCTGGCTGCTTGTGCACCCGGCAGAGCAGGGGAAGCTGAAAAGTCCTTGACGCTAGTGTAAGCACTGCTTAGCAACAACTAAACCATCAGTGTGTTATCTACATTATTCTCATCCTAAATCCAAAACACAGCACTATACCAGCTACTAGGAAGAAAATTAACTCTATCCCAGCCAAAAGCAGGACAGGGAGAAAGGGGATGTTTGCAGAGATGTAAAAAATGCTGAACACAGGAAAGACTTCACTCAGCAAAAGATGAGTTTAGAAGCACACTGCTAGGATGTAGTATTGAACTGATACTCTTGTCAGACAATCTTACTTCTTTTTACAGCACTATATTTCAGTACTGTATTGTGTTTGGTTTTGATAGGGACTTATATCAGAAAAATCCACTAGAAGACAAATGCCATAAAAAAAAAAAACTCATTTTAATTTCATGTCACTCAAAGTTTCCATATTATTCTTGAACTTCGGCACTGTGCTAAAGTTACCAAAGGTAGTACTTCTGCAACCTCAAGGGCAGTTCCAGCTGCTAGTGCAAAGTGTGGCTTGAGAAAGAGGACATTTTGGGGGTCTTCCTGCATTAAAATACATAGAAAACTCCTTGGAGTACCTAATTCTCGGAAGAGACTGCACTAGTACCTGGTAATTCCAGTACTGTTGATTTAAAAAAAAAAAAACACACCAACAACAAAAAACCAAACACCCCCATACACAGACACCCCATGGATATTTATATATATTTATATGGCTAAAAGCTATTGTAAAACTCCTGTCCTGTGTATGTATCTAGGGAATCTGGACTCATGCATTTGTGTAAAATAAGGTTGACCGTATTATGTTTAACAGCCATATTTTAAAGATGAACTACAAAAGCTAAAACTGTTTTCTGCCCTTTTCTGCTCCTTTATCCTATGAAGGCAGCCACAAACATTTTTCAATTTTTTTTTCTTGCTTTGTAACATTTCAAAGATATTTATAACCTTTTGCACTGAATGTATCAGTTGTAAGATGCTTCCAGCTCAGAGTAAGGTCAGAGTTAAATCTGGGTCGAGGCTGTAAATGACTGACTGCTACAGAAGAGGAGGTATAAAAATGTCTTTAGACAACACTACTATATAAATAGTAGAAGCGTTTTCTGTATTTTATAGCGTGGCTGGTGTTTAAGTAGTGTAGTAACTATTGAAGAAGACACTTTTGACAAACCATGCCAGAACAATAGTGGCATTGTTTCTCCAGGTTTATTTATTTGCATGATACACTTTTTGTCAAATAGTGCTTCAATCTGAAGGATTTCTTGGAAGATTTCAATGTCAAATCATTAGTGAAGTTGCTTTTCCTAAGATTCTGAAATTCTCAAAATTGCTGGCGTGCAGGTCTGAAGACCTGCATTCACCATACAGTCTTCTGATTACTCCAGCTGCTTTGGGCAGAGTTTTAGAAAAGGGTGAATTGTTCATTTTTAAAATAAAATTATTTCCTAGATGATGAGGATGGCAATTCAACATTACTAGCCAAGGAGTGGAACAACTTGAGAGGCCTTTTTTTTTTTTTTTTTTTTTTTTAAATAATACTGAATAGTAATGGATTTATTTTTATGATACTGTTAGATCTGGTTTTGTTTGAAAAGTTTAACATACTGATCTTGACTTGCATTAAGTATATTCTTAAGCACTGGATGAGTAGCATGAACAAATATTTTTCAAATAATTATTTAGTTTTGTACTGTTTGCTATTTATTATTCTGTTGTATGTTTTACCTATGGAAATTTGGACAGTCTTTTTCTGCTCCCAAGTTAAATGAATGGTTACAGAAAGGAGAAGTACTGTGAGTGAGTGTGTGTCTGTGTAAATTCCAGTATGATGGGGATTAATAATTCATTCATCAATTAGTGAACATTTTCTTTAATATCTAACAGCTGTCTGAATATTCCTGAATTAGATATGATTGCATGAATCTTAGTGAGCTGAGCACAATATTCTGCTTTTATTCAAGACCACAAGTGGTGTTGCCCAGGGCTCAGTACTGGGGCCAGTCCTGTTCAATATCTTTATCGATGACCTGGATGAGGGGATCAAGTGCACCCTCAGTAAGTTTGCAGATGACATCAAGTTGGGCAGGAGTGTTGATCTGCTGGAGGGTAGGAAGGCTCTACAGAGGGACCTGGACAGGCTGGATCGATGGGCCAAGGCCAACTGTATGAGATTCAACAAGGCTCAGTGCCGAGTCCTGCACTCGGGGTCACAACAACCCCATGCAACGCTACAGGCTGGGGGTAGAGTGGCTGGAGAGCTGCCTGGCAGAAAAGGACCTGGGGGTTTTGGTCAACAGCTGCCTGAACATGAGCCAGCAGTGTGCCTGGGTGGCCAAGAAGGCCAATGGCATCCTGGCTTGTATCAGGAATAGTGTGGCCAGCAAGACCAGGGAGGTGATAGTGCCCCTGTATTCAGCACTGGTGAGGCCGCACCTCGAGTACTGCATTCAGTTTTGGGCCCCTCCCTACAAGAAGGACATTGAGGTGCTGGAGCGTGTCCAGAGGAGGGCAACGAAGTTGGTGAAGGCTCTAGAGCACAAGTCTTATGAGGAGCGGCTGAGGGAACTGGGGTTGCTTAGCCTGGAGAAGAGGAGGCTGAGGGGAGACCTCATCGCTCTCTACAACTACCTGAAAGGAGGTTGTAGTGAGGTGGGGGGTCAGCCTCTTCTCCCAAGTAACAAGCAATAGGACAAGAGGAAACGGCCTCAAGCTGCGCCAGGAGAGGTTTAGATTGGATATTAGGAAAAATTTCTTCACCAAAAGGGTTGACAAGCATTGGAACAGGCTGCCCAGGGAAGTGATTGAGTCCCCACCCCTGGAGATATTTAAAAGATGTGTAGATGTGGTTCTTAGGGACGTGGTATAGTGGTGGACTTGGCAGTGCTAGGTTAACGGTTGGACGTGATGATCTTAAATGTTGTTTCCAACCTAAACGATTCTGTGATTCTAAGACAGACGTTAATTACATCACTGGAGTGTGCCTTCATTACTGTGTGTGTATCTGCATGTGAAGGTTAAAAAAGAAAAAAAATCTCACCCAAAAGAAAGCATAAAACCAGGATTGTATATTCCTGTTTTCACAAACATATATGACCTTTAGCATGGAACTATATTGTTGAACATTAAGCATGGTTGTGTCCTCACTGCATTGCATGGCAAGTGCTGACCAGGTGGTGTTGACTCGGGGTGAGTGGGCAGGTGAGATGGTTCCTCCACCCGTGCCACTTCCCGGTGGGTGCACCTCATCTGCCTCCTTTGGGGCACCCATGCTGCGCACAGCCCGTTGCCGTTGCCTCACCACCCGGATGCTCAGCCTTCCTACCTACCTCCGAAGTTTTGCAGTAGCCTGGGCTCTATTTCAAATATCTGAAGTACGATGATTATTACAGCACTATAAATCGCAATATATTTCAGAACTGTGTGCTTCTGGTATGTGTCCTTTTTGTCCCAACCTATTGAATTCAAAGAAATTCTTGGATGTTTTTCACCTTGTCTAAGATTATTGAAGGCAGCTGAGGTATGCCGAGATTTGAATGATGCCATATCATCCCTACCACCAGGTACCTTGGTGTTGGAGTCCCATACTTCCACTGCAATTCCCCTGTACAGGGTAGGCTGTGAAAACAGATCAGTTTTCTGTAGCTGTTCTCCTTTTCAAGGAAAATACTGTCTTCATCCTGAAATTTTTCATTTTCTAGTGAGAAATTTTTGTGTTGGCTGTAAACAGTTCTCCATTTGCTTCCACAGCTCAATAGACGTGCTCTAGGGCTCCTCATTTTGATTTCACTATCTGCATTCTTTTAGGTAGCCTGCGGGAAGGCTCACAAAGCACTGTCTGTGCAGTAGTATGGGGCAATGGCTTTTCTGTTTTTTATTTAGTTTAAATTTTTTTCCTACTCTGGGTGGCAAGCGAGGAGGCTATTTGAAATGTTTTCTGTCATGCACTTCAGTATTAGATCTTCTTTCATGTGCTTTAGTTACTTTCCATAGTTAAGGAGACTGTTTTGGACTGTAGCAGGTGCTCCTCACGTTAGAGATAGTAGTAATAGTGAAAGGGCAGAGAGAAAGGTAGAAACTCTCCAGTCTAGCTGGAAGAGAAAATATGACCTAACTAAACCGAAGTGTAGCTTTTTCATGACAACATTTAGGGATTTGATTACAGGGCTGTGTTTTGGAGAGCCCTAACTCAGTGTTTCTGTTCCTTCAAGAAAGTTGAATCAATTGTAAAATACTCTGTGGTGTGACGCCTTAAAAGTAAAGAATTACCAGCATCCTTACCCATCCACTGGGGTGATGCAGAATGTCTTATTTTTGTACCAAGAAGTAAGTCTTGAGGAAATGGTATTTTCTTAAATGTCACAATGCCAAGCATTTAAGAGTTTTAAATGTCATCCCAGAGGAGCATTTTCTCTCTATAAAATTGAAAGGGAAAAGAAATGCTGGTTTTGAGTAAGAGCTTCGGTTCTTTAGTGTCTCTTTACTCCTGCATTTGAAGAATGTGTTTTGGAGTAAAGCAGCCTGTACAAGATTTTAAAATGCTCGCTTTTCTTTCAGTATTTTTGGGGTATTTTTTGTTTTCTGAATTGCTTTATGTTTTTATTTGCTTCATTTCATCTGGTTACAAAATGTGAGTTTCATGTGGCATCCTTAATCTCTGATTTATGGGCTCAAGAATGAGCTAAATTCAATGAAGAATGAGATAAATTCAATGGAAGCTTAACTTCTCCCTACTTGATCTGTAGATCATGAGACTGCTTTGTCTTCTGCTAGTTGTGAGCTTGATATTTTCTTACTGGGGTGAAATTTAGCTGTATGAGTGTGTTGTCTCTAAATTTGCTAGCTGGAAACTTCCAGAAGCAGCTTATAGATTTGCAGGCTACAATAAGGCTGTTAGCCACCAGATTGGACAGTGCAGAAGCATGAAGCAGTGACCGGCGAAAGAGGTGGCAAGAGAAGATCAATAAAAAGATGTTGTAGTTTTAAAGACGCTTTAATGCTTTCAAATTTGAAGTTTGATTTTTATCTCTTAGAATGTTGTGCGTGCTACGCTTTAGGAAAGTTAGGCTCTATGTTTAGCCAGGACCACTTGAAAAAATTTACCATTTATATTAATTTCATGTTATGCCTAATTAAGTTTTTTTAAAAAAATCTATACTATTCTTTAATCTGTTATGATTTTTTATAAAGTTTCTAACAACAGGCAGTTATATGACAGCATCAACATTAATTTAAAGTTTATCATAAGATCCCTTATGATAATGCAATGAAGTGTAGAAAATGTGATCTGAAAATCGTGAGTTACATGTTTTTTATAATATATTTTTAATTACCTTTTCTCTTTGAAACCATGATCAGAATTGGATATTAAAACCCTGTAATTGGCAGGGAGACATAAGTTTAGATCTCAAACCTATTCTTAACCTGTAACTCATTGCTGGAGTGTAATTTAAATTTGGAGGTGTTAATGATCATTTAAATGAAATCTACAACTTTGTTCAGCTCTGTCTTGTTCTCGTTAGTTTGAGTCCACAACAAAGTACAAGTGGCCACAAAAACTGTATACTCATTTGAAAGTATGTTCATCCTTTTTTTGTAACATGATTTCACAAGCTGCTGAAGTTTATTAAAAAAAAAAGTCAGCATAAGTAATATTGTACAGAAATTATCCATAGTCTTTCAGGATTTATGCTTTACTTCCTGCACTATGAGTAGTCCCATTGCATTACTCAGAGTATGCAATATGTAAACATACGCAACTCATCTACAGGAAAGTTCTTAAATTCTATATCTTTCCTATAAGTGCATTTCATATTGCTGTAAAATCGAAAAATTCACTTACGAATCTGAGCAGCAGAAGCATTCTAAAGCACTGAGAATACCAATTCTGAACGGCAGTGCTGTGGTACAAATAACTGAATTCTTTGCCTTTTCTTCCCCTCACCCCACTGTAAAGCCAAACTACACATTAGGATTTACTTTGTAGGGGTTTTTTTTTGTTTTGTTTTCTTTTTTAGTTTTTTTCATGGCTTACTTTTACCATTCCCGTTGCATATGCTGGTTCTACGGCTGCTAAAATTCTCATGATCCCTGGTTTGTGCAAAAGCATTAAAACACTGAAATGCCCTAAGTTCATTTGCAGTTTCAGAAATGTTTCAGGCCATAGTAGGGACCTGAGGAGAAGAAGACAAATTAATGCTTTTCTATATTACAGATAACTTTCACTTTACGAATGATGCATTAGAAAGAGGAGTGTTAGAAAGACATTCCTGACACCCAAGACAGGCTGAGGGAATGGTTGAAGTGGTCTGCTGCCTGCTGTCCCATGCGTCACACAGCAGTTCCTGGTTTCTGCAGGGAGAACGTGGATTTGGCCATGAAATGGAATAAAGCCCTCAGCTGCCCCTGTAACAGAAAACCACAAAACATGAGCAAAAAACCCCACGTGTGACCTACCTCAGAAGTTGGGCCCTACTAAGGTGGAACAGTAACTTGATGTAACATGGACCTGATTAATGGACTGTTTCAGATTGCTTGTTTCATGTTTTGTATTTGTGTAAATTAATTTAATTTAATATTATTTTTATTTTCTGACTTCTGTGTTTTCATATTCTACTCCTAGGCTCTTAGGTGCAGGTTATGTGTCACTTTTTTTAATTTGTTTGGGTTTTTTACAGGAAGAGCTATAGAGGACCATGAATTAGTGATGGAAGTCCAGTCAAATTGGGTAATGGAAGAGGAAAACAAACTGTATTTTAGAAAAAATTATGCCAAGTATGAGTTTTTTAAAAATCCACTGGTAAGTCCTAACGTTATATCTATGAAGTGGTGCAATTGCTGTTGCTGCAAAGTAGTCTTTTCTGTTACACACAGACAGGCACAGTGTAAAGCTGTTAGTGTAACATGAGTCAAAAGGAATAACTGGGAGGGAATATATGGGATATAGGAATATATTGTAGTGTGTGTAACTGTTGGCCGGTCCCTTTGTAGCAATTGTAAAATATCCATGTTAATACTTTGTTTTTGGGGGTGAGGGGGGCAGACATGGGTTTAACTTTCTTGGAAGTTTGCACACGGACCTACGACAAAATAAAATTTTTGAAATTCAGTGAGGTTTCCATGAAGTGACAACAAAATATAAAATGAAGCAGTGTGAGGAGGGGCATCTGTAGCAAAGATGATTTTATTTTAAAGTGAAAAATCAAATGTTATGGCCCAGTGCTGCCCAATGGCAGCTTCTCACACCTGCAGCTAAATGACAACTGACACAAAAGGCCATGAGCAGCCATAACCTGTTAGGAGTAAGTGAAAGTGAAGCCAAAGTTAGTGTATGTAAGGAATGTAAAGAGAGCAGAGACAACTCGTAACTCAAGGATGTTGCCAAAGGTTAATGCTGCTGATTCAGACCTTGGCTGATGGCAAAGGCCATGGAAGCAGTCCTGGCTCAGTGGGAGAAACTCACCATCTGGTTGCTCAAATGCATGGTGTATTTTGGATCACTCCTAATGCTGTCTCTTATAAAGCCAGCTTGTTTCAGATGTCAAAGGGAGAAATAGCAGAAATGTATGAGGACTTGAAAGGTGAAAAGTGGAAGGGAACTCAAATTATCTACCTGTGAAAAGGATGAAAAGGTAAATATTAAGATACCAAAAGATACAAGAGATCTGAGGGGTTTTTATTCTTGCTCCACTTGTGTTTCTCTGGGCAAATCATGTACTCCCCTGACATGGAGATATCATTGCACTAGTGAAAAATTGTAAGCTTGAGATGGTCTACAGTTAGTAGAGAAGCTTTCAAAGAATAAGTATGTTTGTGTATTGCTTAACCAGTGAGTGGAACCAGCTGTGGAGTGTGGCAGACATGCAGCTATGGCTAGCATCAGCAGCTGTGGCTAATCAGAGTCCTTAGTCTTCCTGTTGAGTCATTCTTTTAGGTACTCTGGTCCCAGGTATAGCAAGAATGCTTTATCAGAAATAAGTTGATAGGAATTAACCCTGCTGGTAGTTCAGTTTTATTAAAAATGAAAGTCAGTGGACACTGGATGGTCAAGGGAATTTTAGCTTCAGATTTGTCCAAGCCTTGAGAAAACATTATTAGTAATGGTGAAACTCTTGGCTGGTTCATATCTGCATGACTATATTGAGGTCCCCAGCTGCAGCTGTGCCATAAATTACCCCTTGAGCTTTCCTTGATAATGAAATTGGCACTCTAAATGTGGACTTCTTAAGCACACTATATTGATGTAGTCAGATTTTGATATTAATTCATATTCATATCAAACAATATGGACAATTAAAAAAACTGAGAGGACTTGTTCTCTATTAATGGAAGTTATTCTGAAATATTTTACTGGGTTTCTAGTGTAATAAAAACAATAGAAAACAATAGATTTTTCAGCATCTTGGTGTATATCCTCCCTACTTTATAGCATATGGAAGCCCCAGGCAAGTCTTATAGGTCAACAGCAATAGAAATTACTGCTAGAAAGACAGCACTAAGGGCCAAGTACTGCAGTATGACTTGCACTGGTGTATGAAACCCCGTTGCTTCCAGAAACCATTGATGTTTTCTCAAAATTCTAACTTTTTCAGAAAATAATATATAGGATGTCAAAGTTTAGGAATGATATTAAGGTAAGCTTAAATTATTGGATCAGAGAATCTGCAGCGTCTTGCACTGCACTGAGAATTTTAGTTGTACATCCAAAAGAGATAGGAAGTTTTATATTTATTTTTACGGAACTTTGATACAAGTTATTGTTGTTACAGAGCTTTTTTCCAGATCATATGATATCTTTTCCAAGTGAGACCAATGCAGCCGTAAGCCACTCTGGGATATTACAGGTATGTAATCTTTGAATGAAGACGAGACAGCATAGCTCAGAATTTCCTGCTGTCTGTGTTGTGTGAGCATAGCTCTTTGTCACTGTTGGATCTGTTGCTAGGTTTTGAATAACTCAAAACATGGTTAATACCTTTTCTTCCTTATGTTGTGTCCCTTCCAGACAGTTATTATATGACCACACTTGGAAACTTGCATATTCTTTCAGAATCAAGGAGTGCCAAAACAGACAAAATGCAGTAAAAAAGGTTAATACCTTTATTGGTTATTTCAGGTGAAAGACCCTGTTTACTTAAAAAAGTGCAGTACTCAACACATACTTAACAGCAGGCCTTGGTAGAATATTGAGGAACTGGGAATGTGATACAAATGGATATAAAAAAGAGTTAAATGGTTAAACTTAATGAGTAGAAAATTTAGACTGGCTAGTATGATTTGTTAGCTTGAAGGCTACTGTAGCCTCGAAACAAAAATATGGTAGGTCACTCAGTGTTAGTCATCAAGTGGACACAAGATTTTAATTTACAGTGGGAATAATTTCACAGAATGACTGTATCAGGGATCATCGTCTTACTTCTCAAAGAGGGGATAAATGAGTAATAAAGGTGGAAACATACACATCACTCGTTTGCTTGTCACTAGAAAAATTAATTAATAGAAGAACTTTCACTGGTCTTAAGACAACAACACTGTGTGAATTTTGGGGATAAAGAATGATTGTAAAGGCAAGATGATAACACAAGATATTTAAGGTAGAACTAAAAGAAATATAGAAATTACAATATTTTTTTTGCGTTTGTATAATAAATTCTACCTTAGCATCTACCAGTAAATGAAAAAACATTAAAGAACTAATTCTCAAAACTTTCTTCTGTATTAAATAGTTGTATCCTTATAGAAGTGGATGTTAGGAGGTTAAGATTATCCCAAATGTAGTAAAAAATGTTTCAAATTAAATTTAATTGACACATGCTAGATTCTGTAAATAATTTTTACAAACCTGAATAAAAACTTTGTAATCTCAAAAGGTGCTGCATATCTGATGAAAATTGATTCACTTTTGCTACCAAAATAGCAAATAGATTTTGCAGTCTAACATAAACATTTAATTTAGAAAATCTTGTCCCCTGTGTTAATAGAACTTAATATTTTTTGCTTGCAAATTTAATTTGGTCATTTGAAAAAAATAATAAAAAGACATTCATAATGGAACTGTTTGCCATATATTCTTGCACAGAACTTCCTTAAGCCCATGTTGTGATATGTAGAACGTGTGCAGAGCTTGTGGGTAAGATTAAGACTCATTCTAAATATATATAGTTACATCCCATTTTGATAGCTTGAAAAATTTGTTACAAACTCTCCTCTGTTGCTATTTTGTGTTGTATTGTCTGTTTAATTGTATTTTGTCAAATAAAACTTATTAGGCACAAAGTAGAGAATACCTTTGTGGATTGTGCAGCCGTTCTGCACGTTTCAGCAGAAGCGGTTGGGTAAATTGTTTACAGTGTGTCACTACTTCCTTGGAAACTTTCATTAAGACAAGTTAATGGGCTTGCATTATTATTTGTGATGTGGTTGGTCAAGTATCAAGAGAGATATTAGTTTTAACAACTCAGTGCTTACAGATGATTAAAAAATCACTTCTGATATTTTTATAGCTTTTTGTGGATTGAGCTGTAAGCAAGTAAAATGTTTTTCAAGTATGTTTTTCTTGACTTTCATTGAAAGTGAAAGAGTGATTATTTCGGCTGATGACTTTAAATCAGAGCATCTAAATAGCCTCTAAACAAAAATAAAATGTACCTGTCTCCTATCCATTTAGCATGTGCTAAGTAAAATTACTAGGTCTGACATATACCAAATGTCTATGTATACCAAAGAAAGAGGATTAATCTCTGACATGATGATCTTTAGCCTAAAAAAAGTGTCTCACTGTATTGATTAGAGTATGGCTGCTCTGAGACACAACACTGTATGTACAGGTTAGTGGTAGGCAGTATGGATCATTTGGAACTTGCTTTAGGTTATTTTTGCAAATTGGATGTTTTAAAACATGTCAAAAATGAACGTAGTTTGAAGATTTTAATCTGAGGCCTCTCCCTGTAGTAATGGAATAGTCTATTATTTTCAGATTTTGGGGTGTGTTGTTTGTTGGTTGGTTTGTTGAGAATTAGCAACTTTCATAGGTGGGCAACAAATTAATTCACTTGGTCTAATTAGATGTGAAATTGTTGTTGAATGTAGTTTTGAATGGGGCTTGTGACTTGTTTAAAACATCGTCTGCTTATTGGAGCAGCTCTTACTTTACATGAATTCATGTACATACTAGATCCTTTTGTATTCTTACTCATGACAGCATTTCCAATGCAGACACTGTACGGCATAGATAGTATTGACAGAATTGAGTCCTTCTGAGTTAGTAGGTGAAATCGTAGCCTCACTGAAGTCAATAATTTTTTTTTTTAATTACTTTGAAAGGTAAAAAATTTATCCTAGGTTTCTTTCATTTTCTTTTCGTTTGTGATTAACATTTCTCCAATTTTGTAATTCTGTTTTTTTAACCTTTAATTGTATTTGTAGCAGAATTTTTTTCACTCTGCAGTATGTCAATCAATGTTTTAAATTTAACAGTGACGTCTTCAAAATAGAAGGTTGAAATTACTTGGGTAATTACACTTTTTTTTCCAGTTTTGCTTTAAGAATAGACATATTCCCCCTTCTCTTCCTTATTGTTTAATAGATGCAGTTGATATTCAGGTTCTGTAGGTAGACTTGAAGTTCAGAGTTCAAGTCTTGTATTGAACAATTTGGCTGTTTCCTTCTAATAGCTTTTTATGTGTAATGTGAATATATTAAAAAAAGCTATTGTAGATAGCACATGTTCAAGCCATCTTCCAAAGCAATGAAAAAAACTTGCACCTGATGTAGAATGTACTAAAGAAGGGAGCAGATGTCTTTCCTAAATAAACAAAAAAAGATAAATGTTATATATGCAAAAATTAAGTTAAAGACAGAACAGGATTACCAAGATAAACACTCATAATGTTGTGAAAGATAGAATTACTGATAGTGTCTTTTCCTTCTGCCCTTTCCCCATTGCCATCTCTTGGCCCATGTTCTTAGTTGTTCCCATTCTCTGCCTTCACAGATTGAAGATTCAAGCTTTCATTTCTTTAATTTCTCTGCCACAGCAAGTCCCTCTTTCCGTGACCAGTTTCTCATCTGACTCTGTTCCAGTCTTCAGGCTGAAATAGCCATGCACTGAATTTCAGTCTCTTGTCAATCTCCTAGACATGTTCTAGTCTGCCTGTTGCCTATCCCCATCTTCCACTCCAGGTTTTGCTGGCCTTTCTCCCCATCTAAGCCCCTCAGATTGACTGAAGTCTATAGGAGACAGTACTGAGAATCAGTAGCAGTTCTTCACTGGAATTACTTGGCGCCCCCAAAATTTATCAGCAGGTTCAGGGGAAAATCCTGCTCATTCCCAGTAGCATTGGGTTGGATCATGGCCAGCTGTCATCACATCGTTGAAGAAATCAGTCATCAAATTCAAACTTGATTCACAGTCTTATGAAAAAGATGGCTTCTTGAACTCCAAAGTAGTGTGTAAGTGCTCGAGAAGCATCCACCTTAGTAAATGTTGTTGTCTCTGCTGCTGCAGCCATTCTTTCATTGAAAATGTGGAAGGTGCAGACAAATATGTTGTATAGTTAGGAGTGCAACTCTCAATCTTTATTGCATTCAGTGACATTGAGTATTTCTGCGTTTTTTATTATATTCATCTGAGACGGTGCAGTGTTTTTCCTGTTCTCTTGTTTTTTTCACTTGTTGATTGATTTGATTTTTTTTTCCCCCCAACAAAAGACATTTATTTGCTTTGGGTTTTGTTCAGATTAGTTTTAAATCGGTTGGTTTTACAGCTAATCAAATCGCAATCGAGTCCTTGATGCTGTCATATATTAGTATCAGAAAGCCATGGTGACATTTGACACCACCCTACATATCATGTTATATATTTCACTGCATGGGGGAGACCTTATTTCTGCATATTGTGTGACCAATAATCCCTGTCTGCAGCATACCATCATTTAACTCTCCCCACTTCTTCCTACATTAAGGACTTTTCTTATTTTTCTTATTTTTGTCCTATTTTGATTACTTCTTATCTGCATAAACAGCAATCCACCCCCCCATAATAAACTTGTATGTACCTCCATTAAAAAAAAAAAAAAAACAAAAAACAAAAAACAAAGCCAACCTGCAACAAAAAAACCCAAAGAAGTTCTCTTCTCTACTATCTTTAGTTTTAGGTGTTTATTACAGACATTCAGTTCTCTCTCTGAAATATTTTTACTGCTCGTTCTTTGTGACAGTTAACAGTTTTGACTGCAGCTCGTCCCTGTTGTATTTTCTCGTACAGTCCTCAGCTGTCTTAGAAAGAAAACGATGGATCTAGGATTGCCTTTTTCCTAGCATTATTGCTACTTTATTTTAATTGATAGCAAGGGTACAACAGTGACTGTTGAAGCTGAGCTTTGTATTGCTCCTCCAGTTTGCTCTGCTGCGTAAGAAAAGCATTTTTCATGATAGCACTTCTGGTTTGAAGCTCTTATGGCAGAAATCCTGGGGAAGACACTTGTGCAGGCTGGGAGCCAGCCACTCCTTTCATCTTCAGCAGAGATACTAAAGCCTGAAAAGATGCTTTTTTGGTTTTACATACATGGACTCTTTTAGATTTTCCTAAAGCTTCCATTTGACTTTGTTTATGGTGTTAAAATACTTTTTCAATTCAGCCTTTATATTCACCATCAATGAACCTGTTAATACACGGCAAATGGGAAGATTAACAGGCTGGAACACCTACCAGGACCTACCCGTCTGCTTCAGTGTGGCTGAAACAGCTTAAACTGCATTTGCACACAGCTGTGTGCCAGCAGCGCATGTAGATAGATGTACCTAGTCCTACTGTAATTTAACTATTCAGGTGAATAGCGGTGAAGCTATTCATAATGCATTCCTAGTTGTGGGCTAGGGCACTCTGCTGTGAAATGAAGCCTGCCCATATTACTGCATTCACACCAGCTGAATTTAATTAGCTCAGGTTGGTCTACAGGTGGTACAGTCATGCATCTGGCTGCAAGGTAGGAAAACAATAAAAGTGAAAGAAACATTGTGTATCTTGGTTGGACTGCGTTATTTAGTGGCCAAAGAACTTGTTGTACTTCCAAAATCATGTTCACTTCATCATTTTGCTGCAGTCTGGTACTGCCCAGTCTGTCTCTTGCCTGGTAATCTGTTGCTTTGTGTCCTCAAATCAGATTTTCTGGAAGTGGCAGTGGACAGGAGGAAAATGCAGCCATGAAAGCTGCAGATACCAACCAGAAAAATCCCTTGTTCCCTACATCTACATAAGCCTACATAGTATTTATGATTCTGCAGGCCAGTCTGGGGCAGGGTTCCTTGAAGAGCTTGGTAACAACACAGATTCCTTTGGATATATAGAATATGAAGAATAGGTTAGTCTGTTCAGATGTGAGTCATAGTTCTGAGTAGTTTTATTGGAAGAAGAGTAATAAAACTGAACGCATTACATGGAATTAGAATAACGTTAACACAGTTGCCAGCTCTTGCAGTCTGAGTAAAACTGTGTACTTGGTCTTAGCAAGATAACAGCTGTGTTGCACTCCAACGATGTCTGGTTGAAATGGCTAAAGAGAAGCCATTGAATACCTTGAGTAGAGGCAGTGCATCAGTTAGCTTCTCTCAGTGCATTAGTTAACTTTTCTGTCTAACCATATCATTCTGCCTTTTCTATGGCTTGTGAGGGTGCGCACCTTTTTCTTGCAGTTCAGAGGCAAAATGGCTGATCTCTCAGACTTTTAAGTCCTCTTTCCTTCCTCCTGATGCAGCTTTTTTCAATACTCTCTGCCACGTGACCTTGACCACAGACAGGAGCTGTCTTGGTGACTGGCCCAGCCTCTCCTATTTTTGCTTCAACTAAAGCTCCTAAAGCTCCTGCTTAAGCACCACTTCAGGTCCTGAGGCCTTTGTTCCCTCCTTTTGAAAATGGTAATATCTGCCTGACCTGCATGGTTTCGTGATTCAGATTTTGTGATTTGTTTGCTGAATTAATTTTAACTCAGATCAGTTCCCTTATCTGGTTTGTAACACAGGAGGGGGGAGTGATGGCATTTTTTTTCCTTCTTTTGGTAGCATTGATTTGCAGTTTTATATAAATAGGGTCTGAGGCATGGGATCAGAACTTCTTACACTGGTTTTGTTGCTGAAGTCAACATATTACATAACTAATGCTCTCATTTCAAACCATATGTTCCATATAAATATGTAACTTGCTTAGCATACCTTGGAGTTGTGTAACATTCTACACGCCTTAAATCAGAGGTGCTCTTAATGGGATTAGATGCAATCATAACTGAATTACTGTGGTGTGATAGTGGATTTAGGGGTTTATTCCCCTTAGTCCTGTCTGAGTATGTTAATGAAACAAAAAGGTGGTTTCAGATGAAAAGAAAATTGCATGTCTGATATTTTCTTTCAGATGTTCCTAAGCTCCAGCACGTATCCTGAGATTCATGGTTATTTGCATGCAAAGGAGCAGGGAAAAAAATCATGGAAAAAATTGTACTTTCTTTTGAGAAGATCTGGCCTTTATTTTTCCACTAAAGGTACATCTAAGGTAAGGGGGGGAGAGAGAACTATGAAGTTAGAGCAAATGTGTATTTATCATTTGTTGTAATAATAACCAAAATTTGAATTTCAACTTAGAGTGATAAAAAGGGGGAAAAATCTATTTATTGTAGACAAAATCTAGAGAGATATTGAGATATAAATTTGGGAAAGTATTGTCTTAGAAACAGTAGTTTCTTTTTGCCTGATAACTTTGCTTCATTCTGGTTAATACTTTTCCAATCAGTTAAAGAGTGCCCTTTTAAAATGAATTTTCAAATAGTAGTTAAAATTCTGAAGTATAAGTAGATGCTCTGAAAGGTGGACATAACACTTCGTTATCTAAAATAAACAAAAACCTATGTATAAAAGGATTTTACAGGAAGATTTTGAGAATTCTCAAATTTTGTCACTGGACAGTTTTTCATTTTACTAGTTCAACTTTTTGATGGCAGTACTTTAAACCTGATTATGTTAAACAGGATACACTGGAGTTGAGACACCTTTTACATGAACCACTTAAAACAATGTTTTTTTCTTGTTCTGAATTTTCTGTGTTAACTACCAGAGTATTCATTGAGCTGGTTTTGTATCCTTCAGCAAATTTCTTTTGCTTCCTTCCTTGACTTAATTAACCTTAGAGGATGGAGATAATGGTTAGAAATCGTACTGGACAGTAATAATTACAATATGTTGTTTTTCAGATTATGAAAGTATATTTTATTTTGACGTTTGAAATGCATACTGCTCTCAAAACTTGACTCCCACTCTAATATTATTGTGGCTTGAATTTAGTGGATGTTTTCCCAGGAATGATATCACTTGTACTTTGGTTTTTCTCCCTCTCTAGAAGAATGAACTCTTTGACTAGTTTGAGGTGTTTTTTCTCTGCATTATAAAATTAATGTTAAGTCGTCTCTTTCTAAATTTCATGATGTCGCAGTTAAAACTGCAGTATGTAACATTGTATTTTGGAACAGGATAACTACTATACTCTTCTGAGTTTCTTATCTGGAGAGGCTGGCTAAAAATAGTCTAATTGTATTACATTGCTCTTCTTTTTAGGAGCCAAGGCATCTGCAGTTTTTCTGTGAATTCAGCAATAGTGATATGTACATGTCTTTGACAGGCAAAAAGATTTCTGGAGCACCAACAAACTATGGATTCTGCTTTAAGGTACAAGCTTATTATTCTGATACATATTAAAGCAAGCCACAGTTTTTAGGTAAGCTTAAGTTTCTTTAAGGTTTTTGAAAGCAATATTCAGCTGTCTATTATAAAATAGGAGAATTAGTGGCTTTTATTTCAACAGGTATTATCTTCAAGATATGCATTAATGCTAAAAAAAATGTGCTGTGGCCTTCTAGCCTAACAAATCAGGAGGAACCGGAGACCTGAAACAGCTCTGTGCAGATGATGAACAAAGTAGGACCTGTTGGATGACAGCAGTTAGGTTGCTTAAGGTAATTTTTCTGTGGGGAGTTAACTTCTTGCTTAAGTTTACTATGTGAAGTTTTGTTACTGTGTGGTAGAGAAGTAACGTAATTCTAGGTTCCCATGCGATAGCAATATCAGTTTTGTACTCTGAAAGCTTATTTTTCTTCATCCCAACAGACCAAATTACTGGAATCATTGTAGGGGATGGGATGATGTCTTGAAGCCTCATTCCTGCAAATACTTAAACTTAACATTAAGCATATGCTTATAAGTAATCATGGTGAATTCAATGAGATTGTTGAGTAACGTTGAATAAAGCTACAAGAATACGCAAGAAGGGAACTTCAATATGTTTTTAAAATGTGTCTGTTTGTGACAAAATAGGAATAGGTCAGTTGGTGTATTAAATGGGTAGTATTTAATGCAGAGCGTACATTTATAAAGGCAGCAGCAACAATGACGATGTTGTGCATTTCCTTATCCTAACAGCATTTGTCCCTGGTTTTTAATGGTAAAGAAAAGCATGTGTTATCTTTTACATCTGGAAAAAAAATTTACTTGGCTTAGGTTTATAATTTAAAATGCTAACCATGTTATTTTCTTGTTCTAGTATGGGATGCAGCTGTATCAGAATTACATGCAACCATATCAAGGTAGAAGTGGCTGCAGCCCTTTGAATATAACACCTATGGTATGTCCCACAGTAGCTCCATGAATAAATACATTGTTTCTGCCATCATGCTATTTTTAAATAACTTGTGTCTGTTATACCACTGACCTGATCCTGCAAATCTTTGCAAATGCTCGCAGAAAACTTTAGGGCTGTCAGGGTTGACTGGAGAGCTAATTAATTCATTTACTTAATACAAATCGGGTAGTTCAGACCAGTTAACAGGCTTTTTCACTTTCTCAAATCTCCAATATTTTGGGAGTTCATTGGCTTACCACCATCAAAAAGAATGGAAAGAGGATTTTGAAAACAGAGCAGCCGAACTAGAAATGCATTAAAAAAGAAGCAAAGCGTTTAAGCTTACACATGCTGTAAATGGTGAATAAGAAAGCTATAACAAATCCTTTTCAGTACACAGTAATACTTTTTTTTTTAAATATAAAATATTAAGTACTTAAGATGAATTTCAGCTCTTGTAATACTGACTGGACTTCAGAGAAACACCATAATTTGGCAGAACTGGATTTTGGAGGAACAACAGCCTATACTAGATGCTGTGTCCATCTCCTCAGGCAGGTAGTTGGGGTTGGAGCAGGTTGTCCTTTTCTTTAATATCTTATGTTATCCCAGTTCTTTGTGAGTCATTTGATTTCAGACATTTTCATGGATGACTTATGTCACTTCTGTGTTTTTTGTTGGCTAAATTGGGTAAAAATTACTTGTTGCTGGGACTTGTGACAGGGATTTTTATGGTGGATTTTTTGAGCTTTTATTGTAGTTTTTGCTGTTAAAATGCCTAAAATATGTGTTTGCTATTATAGGTATTCACAAAAATAGTTTTCAGTGATATTGCTAATAAGCATGGCTTCAAAATTGTGCTTAATACACTGACGTGTCTTTCCTTTCTGTTATGTGAAGCTGTTACAATAGCCATCTGCTGCTTTTATAATGGATCTGGGAGCCATTACTGATTCTCTCTCCTCTTACACTTGCGTGCATTTTAGCTCATGTAGCTTCTAACACAGGCAGAATCTATAACCAGTATTAAGCATGGCACTGTTTTTCTACTTGTGTATAATTCATGAATTAAACAGCAAATTGGATAAACTTGGGAATTGAGTGCACAAGCTAATGAACATAGTTCATAGGGGAACCACTTCCATGTTTCACATCCCTCAGTAACTCACAACCATGTCAGCTACAAGGAGTTCCCTCCACTCTCCTAGAGGCAAACATTTTCTCTTATTTTGCCCTTGTTTTTTTACTTTTACAAAGTTCTTTACAGGTTACAGTGACTCAGGCAGACCTTAGACTACAGTGTCAAGAATTACAGTGAACTACAGAATTGCTGTCTTCCATTTCTAGTTATATTCATGCTTGTAACCAAAAAGGAACAAAACAGAGCTGCTTTGGTTTTGGACTGGGAAGCTTTGCTAACCCTACAGAAATCTGTGCCTCTCTTGTTCCAGATGTTACTTTAACTTATAGAATGTTCCTTTAATTATTTGATATTCCAGTGCTTGCCAACTTTTGAGCCATTACAATCTGTATTAAACTTGATTTTGTAAACCTTGGTTTCTGAGAAGTATTTTGGTGAGTTTTAAGACTATTTTGTCAAACTTCAATGTTTTTTATTCTGTTTTTACAAACTTGATCTTCACTGGGAGAGAAAAGCATTTTTTTATAACAGATCCTACAGTTGTTGCATCTATGATAAGAGTTAGAAGGCATGTATTAAAATGAAGTTAAACTCCATAGATAATGACTGTTTTCATTGCTTAAATCTGGTGAACTTTGAGTGAAAGTTTATATAGAAAAGATACAAATTTGTGACATATAGCAAAATATTTCAAATCTTTGTTAATTTGATGGTTATGTATAAGAATTTTGTATTTTATCTTTTTTCTGTTACTTGGACAACTTAAGAACATTTTCCTGACTTGTTTTGACGTGCAAAGGGCTAGTTATTGTTAAAAATATAAATAGAGTTTATGGTAAAGTGATGTATTTATCATCCATTGCAGTCATGCAAAAAGATGATCTGTCTTGCCAGACTGTAAAACTGAGCTTTGCAGCAGCAAACTGGAATTACAAATGCTCCCTAGGGTAAAATGAGTTTGGCTCTGATGGGAAACACTGCAGATACTTGGAACAGCACTTATAAAACATAATGTTTTCTCAGAAGCTCACTTTTAAATGATGAATCTTTAAAAGAAATGAACAAACTAAATTTATTTTTCTTTGTTGCAGAGAAGCATTTCAGAAAATTCTTTAGTAGCAATGGATTTCTCGGGACACAGAAGCAGAATTATAGAAAATCCAACAGAAGCCCTTTCAGTTGCAGTTGAAGAAGGATTAGCATGGCGGGTATAAACACCTTTGCTTTATCAGAATAGTATTTTCTGATTGTTTTTTAAACAAAAAAAGCATTGAAATCATGTTTTTACTTCTCTCTCATACAGAGGAGAGGGTGTCTACGACTCAACTCACATGGTAGTCCTATTGACGTGTCTAACATGGGTATGTGTGAGTTAATTCATTGCTAGAGAAATGCAATAGCTGGTTCTTTCAATAAAGGCAAAATGTTTTTTAAAAAGATCTTTATTTCTACAGCTATACACAGATCTCAGTCATGGTTTCATCATAAAATCTCTAGAGAAGAGGCTCAGAGACTTATTTTGCAGCATGGACTTGTAGATGGGTAAGTTAATTCTTTACATAACTTCTGAAACACATTTCTAGTCAATAACTGCTATTTTCATGTACTTCTTGTTGGGGGGGAGATGGAGGAAGGAAGATTTTGCACTTAGCTAATAGAAATAAGAATTCTTTTATATAGGGCTATCTGGGGATCAGTTGGTTTCTATTTTATATCTTTTGGAAGCAATAAAGTGGTGATCTAACACTTCGATTCTGTCACTGACAGATTACTTATGTCTGCTCAGAGCCAGGCACTTGAGGTCTGTATTTGCACAATATTCTCTGGGAACTGTCAACTTTGGCACCAGTATCTTTTGTATCTATCTCTTATTAGTGATGAAAGAATGAAAGAAAGCCTGAAAACATTGACTAAGCTTATTCTAAGAGGAACTGTGCAGAGACAGCTTTTCCTCATGAAATGACTAAAAATTGTATTATCCCTTAATGGTAAACAATAAACGTTAGGATAAGACTATTCACTTTTGTTTTTCTCTCATTTAAATATTAATTTTAAAAAATTACAAAGCAAGTAGTTATTTTATGTTCAAATCCTCCTGGTTTTGATTTCCGTATTTTTGTCCTTACCCCTGTATTAAATGTAAACTTAGGCCTCCTTCATTCAATGAGTAATTCCATAAAACTCTCAGTTTCTCTGAGTCTGTTTCCAGTTACGTACCTGCAATATCAGATTACTGGTTAAATTCCTGCAGTTTTAGATTAAGTATGTTGTAATAATGTTTTCTATATCTGCAGAAAGGGCTCTAGGGGAAAAAAAAAAAAAAGAGATGGGAAGGATAGGGAGACAAAACCAGTCATACTCGGCAAGGATGGCTCATTGGACTTCTCCTTTTGTATTTTTTCTTCTATTTTTTAATTATTTCTGGCATCCTGGTTTTAATCCCAGCTAATCATCCTGAAACTGCTTCTGCACTCTGCATTCATTTTCGCATTTGTTACATGAGAGGGACGGGACACAGGGGTGAAGCCAACATGTATTTCTGAGCAGTATGTCATTCTAGGGCTGATGAATCTTCCAGTGCATTTCAGTGGGTACACACACATACTGTTAAACGAAACCCAGTAGATTTGATGAGTAAATAGCAATGGTGTTTGAGATGAGAAAGTGAATACCTTGCTAACATTAGTTTAGTACAGTGTTGTTTATGTTATATTTTTGGATCTATTCATAGATATGCATTGTGGTTTTGGTGAGGATGATACTCTTGTGTGGACTGTCTAGAATTGATTAGAACATGGTAGTATGAGTGTTCGTATGCTGTCAGATAGATATTCAGGAGTTACAATGAAGTCATGAATACATTACAGCATGTGACAAATGCTGTGCTTTTTGATGGGCTGAAAGAATGAATTATCACCAGAAATATAGAAGTTTTTCATGGGAATAATAAGACTTTAGTTTCTGGGGGTAGGGCGGAGAAAATAATCCACGTTGAGCCTTTTAAGGTGACCCCAAGCAGGGAGATCTCTTGCATATATGACAGAGGTGGTAGGACCTCTGTAATACCGTATGTACCAACAAATATGTTGTTTATGATGGCTTATAGAAGATAAAGGGACTATTATATAAAGGATCTACAGTAGTCTCAGTATTTGAATAACCCAATAACAGAATTAGGGACAGCAACAATCTTAAGGTGTGCTACGAAGGAATAAAGTTTTTGGATCTACTGTTCTAGTGTAAAACCAACTTTCCTAAAGAAGTTTATGTAGCAATATTGTAGATTTCGTACTTTACTCCCTAAAGGACATTTGAAGACTTTTCAGTGATAAATGGTTGACAGGATTGCAAACAGATCGGCATCTGATTGATGAATGGGGTAAAAGCATTACCAAAAGGCCCATGACAAAATGCAACTGGTCATTCAGAGAATTCCTTATAAGTTTATGAAGGAGCAGTTGTTTGGAGTCATCCAACATGTCTAAAGAGCTTCCTTCCAACCAGCATTTCTAAGATTCTGTGAACTACAAGCTTTTCTTCATAATGAAGTGATCTTTTTAAAGGTTCTTTGACAACTAAAGTAGATCTATTATGATAAGGTTAGAAAAGAGTAAAGATCTTTTTATGTGAAGGAGGACAAATGTTGCTTATCTTTGCTGTTAAAACAAGGAAAAAAGTAAGAAAATGGACTTTAAAAGAACTGATGAATGGGAACATAAATCCTAATCAACCTGTATTTTCTTTCCTACCCAATGTGATTACTTTGTGTATTGTTTAATGCGGATCCCAGTATTTGGGTGTAGAGACCCCATTTTGGATATCTGCAAAGTGTCACATTCTTATAGTGTCATTTTTCTGAATGAAATAAAATGCTGGTCCTTAATGACAAACATAAAAGATTTAAGTTTATGCAAAGGATCTAACTGTGCTCTGAAAAATTTCATTCATGTCCTGGAGAGGGTGAAAGGCCACTAGGTGGTGAGAGAGAGCTTGTTAGGAGAGCCTGAGTCTATTGAGAACTCTCTACTTGTCCTTATACTTGCCATGTGCTCTTACAAGTCGTATGCTGAGTTGGCAATTATCCCTCTTTAATAACTGAATTAGTATAAGAGCTACTAATTAGACTGGATGGGGATTTTGATAGAAATGTTAATGATGATGGACTCCAAATTTCTTAATTCCAGGTATTTTCTTACTTTGTAAAAATAGAACTCTTAAAAACTTTGAGGATGAAATTAGTGGTTTGGACCCTTGTCGTTAGTCAGTGAGAATCCACTGTAAGCCTTTGTCTGCTTTCTTCTCCTGAAATCCTTTCTTTTCATATAATAGTTGTACTCTAATTCCTGGTATGTGGTTGGGCAAAAGTAGGTGGCCACAAGTGCTCACGTGGTTGATACCTGCAAGTCCATTTTGCCCGTTTCTTTTGTGTCCTGAAAGAGGAGCATGCTTGCCAATGGCTGTCCCTCTGTTTCCCGCCTTCGGTACGTTGGTTAGCTATGTCTGTTCCAGACCTGCACAGTACAAACAGTTCAGACTCTCTCCACTACAAAGCTGTGACTCAGGTACTTCCCTCTGTCCTCCAGGCTGTTCTCTGCCGCTGTCCCAGACCCAGTTATTCAATGAAAGCTGTCTCTTATTGGTAATCATCCTTTACCTGTACCAGATTATTTTACCAGGATTATGGCAAAATTATGTCTGTCCATAACTTGCCTAGAATAAGTTATCAGTGGACTAGTTGCAGTGACACTGTTGGCCATGGAGAGTGTTGTGATTTGAATAATGATGCCATAAAGTGAGCAGAGTGTAGCTCTGTCTCAGTGGGAATTTTGCTGATGGGCAGAAGTGACTGTGCGTTTATGAATATTGGCCACATGTGAAAATCATTCTGGTATGTCTTGCGTTACCTTTTCGGTAAATTCCTGTTGAACTACCTTGCAAGTTTTCCCTATAACACTTGTGGTTTAGGTAACTGCCAGAGTCCAAAGAAAAATTTTGTTCAAAGCACAAACTTTGAGGGTGCTTTTCTGTCTAAAGAGATGCATTGTAATTCTATGCAGTGTAAAAACTAGTGCCTACAGTGTCATTCATTTTGAGAATGCATATTTTTCACATAATAAGAGAAGGTGAAGAAGAATTTAAGAAAAAGTATTTCCAGTGACACATTTGCAAAGAAATACTGATTAAAAGCATAATTTATGTAATTAATATTATTTTTGCTTTTCACTAATACTACTGTAATGAATTTACAACTGTTGTAACTGGACGTTTACAAAAGGCTTTCCAGGGTGATCTTACTGTGAAAATTTTCAATCTCTTTTAGGGTATTTCTGGTACGTGACAGCCAAAGTAACCCCAAAACATTTGTATTGTCATTGAGTCATGGATTAAAAATAAAGCATTTTCAAATTGTACCAGTAAGTAAATTTTTGAGTTTATATATACAGTTGTAAAACAAAACAATTGAATAATTGTGATAGAATATTGCTGTTTTTTTTCTTTTGCCATTATGTGGAAGATGTAAACATAATACCCGTATCACTAAAAATAATTAGTATTCTTGAGTAGAGTTGAACATTTTTGAGCTTTGCTGTTTGATTTGTTATAAAGTTGACTAGTATTATGAAATCCTAAAAAGTGTCTTGAAAAAATAGACAAATCTATTTGAACTGGAAGAGAAGCAACCCTGATGGCATGAAAAATCATGTATTAATAAAGGTCATATTGCCTTTTCATTTTTCAGTACGTGCACAATTTCTTTTTAATCATCTGTTTGGGTGGGCTGCCTACACCGTGTGTGTGTGTGTATCTGACTGACTCATCTGTTCAGTATATTTCTCTCAATAGTTGGAGTCAAACAGTTTTTGCTGACCTCTCTTCTTGATTCATGTTATTGTGGTAGATTCATGTCCAGGTGTTCTTCAGGGGGACAATTTTAGCAAAAAATTGATATCCTTATTTAGTCCAGCTACTTTTAGGTAAGCTGAAATTTCCTAAATTGAAATCATATTTCTATCAGTTTTCGTTGAAGATATCATCCAATTCTCCTGCCAGAGTGGCTAGCTTTCCCCATCCCTTCCACTCCCTCTAGAGGTGTTTTATACTGGGTTTTTTACAGGCTGCTTCTGTTGAGATGAGAAACACTTTAGCATTATGTGTTTTAGCCACAGATGCCTGACATAACTGAGCAGACCTGTAACTTTTTCTTCTCTCTTCTCAAGAACCTTTCTTCCAGACCACATAATACTCTGGCGTCCATGTTTCTTTCTACTGAAGTTTCTAGGAGATTCTGCTGTTTCTCGGTAGAAATGAGTGTAGTGGCATTTTTTTTGTTTCTGATCTGGTGATCCCTATAATTGTTCATCAAATTTCTGTATGCGTTACCTAGGGCTTGTAGCTGATATCCTTCCTTGAAAAAGTTCCTGTAGAATAAAACAGAAGCATTATTTGGGAGGAGGAAAGGAATGAATCAATGTCTGTTAAAAGAATTGCCCAGGATTTTCATTGTGTTAGGTGAAAACGATGGAGCAGTCCTTCATCTAAAAGTGATAGTTATGGCCTGGATCCCATGTGAGCATGAGCATAAGCTCTGTGATCAGAATCTCAGGTGTAAGATCTCTGTGCTTCTATTGACTGTAGTTGCTTCTAGTATTTACTTTGGGATAACTGTTGTGTGGTTTAGAAAACCTTCTGAACTCGTACAAATACTATATGATTCTACTTCATTGGGATGTCATTTAACTCTCAAATTTAAGAGACCACTTTTTTCTTTCCTTTTCAGGAAACAGACCCTCTCTTCTCTAAGACCAGATGTAGCGGGAAGCTGCAGTTATCTTCAGCTTCCTCTGAGCTGGATGATTCTCTTCTTCCCTTCAAAAAAATTATCCACTCAATTCTAATGTTATTCTGCAGATGTGAGCAGTGCATTTGAGGAGTTAATCATATACGCGCATGCTAAAACCTTGCTCTTGTGTTGTAGGTTCTTTGTAGGAACCAGAAATTCTTTATTTTGACATAGATTGTCTACAAACTTGTGTCAGTATTTCCATGTTGGTGATCTAAGAAGACCTGTACCACTTCAGTGCAAAACCTTATTTGAAGGAAAAAATTATAATTGTTTTTAAAGTAGAGCAATAAATTTGTATGGAGAACAACTTAATCCAGAGAGAGAGTATGGAAACTGTTAGTTCCCCAAACATAGTCATATTTGAATTCCTTTCTGTCATTTACTTTCCAGTCACATTCAGTACCCCTCATGCCATTCTCAATGCCCTGACTTACAGCGTGCTCTGTTTTTGCTAGAACAATACTCTCTAAGGAATGCAGAAAAGTATTTTTTGAGGGGGGAAAGATTTTGCTTCCAGTTGCTGTTGATCTTCTAAATGAAGTTACCATTTTCTAAGAAACAAGGCAATTTGTGTTACTGCAGTAAGTTGGTAGCTTATTAGCTGGAAATCAAGGTTACCTTTTTGAACTTCACATCCTACTGTTCTTCTAAACTCTTGCCTTTTTCCAGTCATTGGGAAGAGAAGATGAACTTTCCTACTAAATAAATAAATGGCATTTAGAGGGTCTCTTTACAAGTTAAAAATCATTCCATCTCTAAATGAATTATTTTTCTCTTACATTTAAGTTGCTTCAGGTTCAAATGTCTCCTCTCAGATAGGGCATGCAGGCTGCCAATTCAAGCTTCCCCCACATTAACAGGTGCATCATGTTAACATTGGTAACATGTACAACAGGTATAGCAGGTGGGTGCCAGGGAACTGATTGTAAAAAGTTGAAAAGAAAGCCTTTGGGATACATTTGGGATCCCATACTGTGAAAACTGGAGAACTTGATAGCTTAAATGTATTTTTCAGCCTTACTGCTCTGAGCTGATACAAGTTAACTTCAGTGTAGTGTATCCTGAAATTAGCTGTTCTGTAGTCCATGCAAAAGAAGAAGAATTGGTATAGATTTCTGGGGCTGTCTTTTTCCAATAAATGTTCTCTCATAACAGCCTTCTTAGCTTGCAGAAGGTGTTAGGTTCCTGGGCAACATAACTTTGATATGAATTTTTACTTTGCAAAATATTGATTGCTGTAGAATTAGCAATCTGTCTGGTATTCACTTCAAGGTTTGGGATTAACTTGGATGGGGAAAAATAAGCTAAAGATGAAATCCTCGTCAACAGACATCTGAATTGTCAACTCTTCCTTGTCTTCAGTGTGTTGGCAGGAAAATTGCATGCATAAGGGAAGTCCGATGAATGATAATCCATTTTCAGGTTCTTGGCTGGAGCACAGGAATTTACACATGCACACATTGGTAATTCCTTAACTAGCAGTGTTTGACCTGGATTGACCAAAGTCTGAGAATAAAGAAATTACAAACTACTTCCAGACATGGTAGAAAGGGGTAGAATAACCAGGAGTCATAAGCAGTTCAACAGCTGCTTCAGATGAGAAATCTTAATTACAGGTAAGAGAGCTAATTATATCTTCTCCCTTCCCCTGTACTCAAGTAGGATAGTTGCATCTTTCCTTAGCACACCATCTGCTACTCTATGCTAGCCCTACTTCAGGATCTTCTGTTCACTACTCTCTGTCTTGTATCTTTTTTCCCTTTTTTAAAATGATTTAAATAGGTTTTCTCACCCTCTATTTGCATTAATACTAATTAGTCACTATTGCATTGAAGCTTCTTGATGTTAGACATATCAGCAGTAGAGGAAATAAATCAAGAAAGTATATAGTCACCAATGCAATACAAATTGTGCAAGAGTTGACGTTCAGTAACCTAGAACAGGGAAACACTGACTAAATTTTTAAGCATCTAAAAGTCAAAAGTAATCTTTCAAAGTATGTTTTGCAGTTTCTTCTTTCTCTCCTGTACCTATGCTGATACATGCGTTTGGAGCTGCAGCAGTTCTTTCTCCTACAGCAAAGAACATATTACTACATCAAGCATGTTACTTTTGTGATGGGCAGTTTCTTGTATAGCACATACCATCCAGTACACCAATGCACTAGTGTATAGCCTCCTTGTACCTTACAAAATAAATGATACAAAATGTAGCAGTTACACAGAATATGAATGGAGCAACGGTTGAAATCTGTGAGTGTGTTGAAACTTGGTTGTTTCTTGTCACTCTGTAAAAACTCAGTGTTCATATTAACTCCAGCTATCATCCAAAGCAAAGGCATAAAGTAATATTGTTAGTGCAGAAAGAATATTCCTATACTTATTCAACTGTTCTTTCCTTTTAGGCATGTACCTAACTTAAAAGGGAAGTTAAAGAATGCATTATTTTTCTGTTATTTATTTTTGATCTTGCTGTGAATGATCACTGTATTTTTCCTTCTCTCAGTAGTCATAAGATTATGAATATCTTGGTCTACAAGAAGACTTCTCAAACAAGTGCTTCAATTGGGAAGAATTACCATAGCAAAAGAGGATTTTATTCTATGTTGTTTTTCCGTTTTTACAGTTGGAAGATGATGGGAAGCTTTTCTATACCCTTGATGATGGTCATACCAGATTTACTGATCTCATCCAGCTAGTGGAATTCTACCAACTTAATAAAGGAGTACTGCCTTGCAAGTTAAAACACTATTGCGCACGAATTGCTCTTTAACCAAAGCATCTGTTGTTTCGTCAGAGGGAAAGGAAGATACCAGAATACTTTTTCCCCTAAAGGCAATTTGTAGAGCAAGAAGGGAAAAAGCATTACATTGTAAAGATTCTATGTTTTAGCTGCAAAAAAATGTACATTCTATAAAGATAAGAACTTTGCATTGTGATTGTCACAGTCAAATTAACTTTATTGTTTTAAAAAAAACATTCTTTCCTATGTAATTCTTTAGTGTTGTCTTGGACTTTGTTGTTTTTTTTTTTTTTCCCAACTGAAAACAATTTTTAAAAAAATAATATTGTGTAACTTCTACAAAAATATAACTGAAGGGAAGATCTTTGTTCTTAGGTTTAAAATTAACTTTTTGTCTCTTCAAATGTTTCTCATAATTTCTATTCATCACATAGAAGAATAACATTTACTGTGGTGAGGATAAGAAGCTGAACTGCACATTTTATTTGTAAATAAAATGAATAAATATTTTGCACTCTATTTTTGAATGCTACTTTGGGGATTATCATACACAAAAAGTGAAAAACCATTAAAACTGCTTATAACTGATCAGTTGTATTGAGTTGTGCTATTACTGTTGTAGTATTTTAAAGGATTTTTTAATCTAATGACTAAATCTACATCTTTATACAGAGCTGGAGTGTCACTTACTTGGCTGTGATATGCATAAACATGCATAAAGTTTCATGTAGTGCATAATGTGGTTTAGTGTATACCTGCAGTCTCACATACAGAGAGAGGGAGAGAGAGACCTGTTAAGTACTGTGGATTGTTGCAGAGTTGGGGAGGGAATCAACTTCAATTGCCCTTAAAAACTAAAGGTAACGTTATAATATGTACAAATTTACAATAGTTACAAATGCTTACAGTACTTACAAATAAAGGTAAATCCAGTGAACTGTACTCTTTGTTGAAAACCTGGTGAGAGTGTATTTGCAGTCAGTTCCTAGCTTATTTTATTATTTATCACAGAATAAAAATTTCAATATAGCTACCAGTCAACCAGTCTTTAGAGATTACCAAACATGTAACATCACAACTCAAAAGACCTGTTACGGTAGACTGAGTCAAATTTTGGACCATAGCATTTGAAATACTTTCGGTATCTGTGTTTTGAAAGAGAGATGATACAGCTGCATCCTTGAACAAAGACTCGAGTGGAATGGGGTTTGGATTGAAAGAGGCGTCCCTGTCCTGATGCTTTGCTGTCCAATAGATTTGATCTTGTTGTAACGGTTCAGGACCTGGCCCTAGGTATCTTTACTGGAGGTGAACACTGGAGTGCAAGGTAGTGCTTGGAGATGGGCCATCACACGGCATGCGGCCCCTCCTTCCTGCGCTTGCTTTGATTCTCTGACTGTCAGACGTATCGGCTGTTCTGCGGTAGGAGTTGGTGGGGAGAGAAGGTGAAGGAGGCCTGGGCAAGGGACGGAGTAAGATGGGACCTAGGGCACAGCAGCACCAGCGTGCGTAAGCCGACAAGGTCATGTAGATGGAAGCGTTAGAATAGTATGGTAACTCTAGCCTATGGTTTTGTTATTGTGTGTCTGTGGAAGGCAATCATAATAACATAATACTGTGATACTTAATTTACTGACTTGATCCACACATTACTGACCTTTTCCTCTGGTATGCAAATACAGTTTTTAAAGCTCATTAAAAAAGCAACTCTTCATAACGTGTACCAAAGATGCAACATATGTGGTGCCTAAGCTCATTACATTAGGAATGCCTTGTAAAACTCTTCACAGTCTAATAAATTTAACTCTTAAACCTCAAATATAATTTCAAATTGTAATTACAAAAATATAGTTTTAATTAAAACCTCTTCAGATTTAGTTTAATAATGCGATTACTTCTCAGGCCTATTGTTATTCCAGAGGTTGGTATAGAACAAGGAGAAACATTCTCCTCTGCATCCCTGGTTTTTTGATCATCTTCTGAGAAACGAAATGAATTGTCTACTGTAGTCCATTTCTACTTGGACATATGAAAGCCTTGCCATAATTTTTATTTGTATTTATGTATTTGCTAGCATACTTGACAGAGAAGCTAACTGCTCAGTGAGTGAGTACCTGTCACCTTTGGGCCTATCGGAAAAGAAAAGAGAATGTGGAGATTATGTCATGTAGTGGAGAGACATCAACCATCAAGAATCTTTGCCTGCATTTTCAGTTTTTTTCGCAAGTGAAATTGAAAAAAAAAAAAAAAACTAACATCAAAACAACCCCAAGTAAAATGAAGTATTGCTTAATGAGCATGGGTTTTGGACATTTGAAAGTTTCTAACTGGCAAATATTCAAAGCATTCTTACTCTGTAAAATGTTGCCTCCTGCATTTTGACAGCTCTCTAAATGGAAATCTTGCTGAGAATACAAAATCTGTTTTTTACAAATGTGCATACCTTTCCTGAACTGTATGGTTGTTTGTGACTGTGCCATAAAAACCAAACCAGTAAAATTAATAAAATCTAGTTTGGTGTTTAAATGACTTAGCAGGCTACCTCTTTGTTTAAGTATTACTGGAGGAAGAAGCATGAAGGAGGTAGTCTTAATGTGTAAAAACAAAAAAACAAACACCACCACCCCCAAAACAAACAAAACAAAACTATTTGATATCCCAGACTACTTTAAAACATGCTAAATGGTACAGGTGGTTGATATATGACTTGCAAGATCCTTGCTAGCAGCCAGTATTTTCTTGTCAGAAAAATGACAGGGTTTTTTATGATACCACCCAGGATATGTCTGACCACAAAGTTCTTTGAGGGTGTAGGCAATGCTGTTTAAACAGAATTTCAGTGTGTTAGCTGTGGCTTCTAATTAGGAATAGTACACTTCTTTGGTGCCCACCTTCACAAAGAAAATTGGCTAATCAGGAGTTGTTAACAGCTTGGGGAGGAATCAGTACTATTTTGGGCAAACCAGTCTATCTGTCTCCAACCGTTTGCTTCTCTGCAAAATGTGGACAATTTTCTATCTATCTCACAGAGGATTTAAGGACTGATTTAAAAAAAAAAATAATTGAAATAATTGGTATTGTTTGCAGAGGGCTTTTTTAATACATAAGGAAGTGATATGTTTGTACCTTTATTTTGAGGAGGCCAGAATGTACAGTTTTAAACTTCTTGATGGAAAATCAGTGTCAAAGCACCTAGGTTTGAAGCATGATATTTGAAAAACACTTCATACTTTCTTCACATTTAAAATTTTAGACTTCTGTGAGTGTATCTGTGTAGTGCAGTGCAGTGCCAAGGAAGAGAGAACTAAGCTTGCCACGCAGAGGTACCAGAAGCAGTATAACTTGTACAAGCCCATCTTTCTATCTGGGGTAATTAGCCCTGCAGGGGTATGCTGTGCAAGCTGTGAGCTAGCAGCGATTGCTCTAAAGCTCAGCATTGTATTTGTTGGCACGCCCTTTGTGCCTTAGTTTCCAATCTTAAAATCTTTTTGGCTCAAAGGAGATTAAAAGTTAATGCACTGGTGTTTCATAATGCATATACATACGCGGCCAGAATTAAGGTTGCATGGGCAGCATTAAATGACATTTTTTAACTTCTGAGTGTTTTTACTTAACAATCTTATTAAGTCACTTAATGAATTTTTTGACATGTAGCAAGTCTTCAGGTCATCAAACTAAATGTTTTGAAAGAGAGCTTTAACCCATTAAATAAAAGAGGATTACGTATGTAACTAACTACAAGTGGGATCTTTCAAGGATAATTGAATTTCTGTCAAATGCTTTCTGTTACATCCTGGTTTAAGAATTGTAGCATTTTGTGCTTCCCTGGAGGTAGAATTATACTGTAGTGTAAGTGGGTTTGGATGTCTAATTTTAAATCAGCTTATTTCAGGAGAATAGCCTTTTTTTTGTTGTTACATTGTTTAAAGCTAGTCATCTTCATCTATATAGAAGCCACTCAGCCACAGATTAATTTATTTTAACTTTTTAGCCTATTTAATAGACGAAGCTTGCAAATCAGTCTAGCACTTGTCAGTAAGAAATCTTATACATAATTTTTGTTACCTTTGTTACTTTAGTTTAGAAAAATACAAAGCAAGTTACAGCTTACATGAGCATTTCTGTTTGGTTAGTAAAATATTTATTTTTGTTACTGTTCTGATATTTCAAACTACTGTTCCTTAGCACTGTAATGCATTCCGTTTCTCATTTCAGCTTCGTAGCTGAAGCTTTCACTGAAATCATTGAAGATGGGACATACCCCATTACTTGAATATACTTGCAAGCTTTCAGAGGTTAAACACTTACGGTCTATGCATAATCAATGTGTATGGTAGTGCAATTAATGTTAACTTTAATGAAATGCATGAATATTTAAAACTTAATGAATCTAGCTTTACAGCGTGCTTTACAGCCTGGTTCACATATGTGAACAGTATTGACTGTTGGCCTCTGGATGTCAGCAGTGTATCACAAAATTCCTGTAATCAGCCGCTGTTTTCCTGCTTCCTCCCAGAAATATCTGTGACTTGTGGTCTCTGCACATCTCCAGAACACCCAGTGCTTTTTCCTCTTATAAATTATTCACTTACTCTGTACCAATTAGTTCTACCAGTTGCTAGGTTTGTTATCAAGTTAAGCTTCAAGACAAGAACCTGAACTCAATGAGTGATTAAAAATTTATTAGCAGAGATGATTAAATATGCAGATAGTCTGTGAAGCTTGTTCTTGAAACCATTATATTACCTTTTTAATACTAATGATTTGTATAATTAATTTTAAAAAAGCCTGAAAGTCTTTTAAAAAAAATCAGAGTAGGACATAAAAGAGAAGAGATTAAATGCAGAGGAGGCAGTGAACCTGAGTATTAAAACAGCTCATTCGCATGTATGGGCAATAAAGTGATTTCCTTACAGGAATAGTTTGTGGTTTTTTTCCCCTCTGCTAAGTTGATTATTTTATTAATCTTTTAAGCAATTTGGGAAAACTCTATCCACTAGTGAGTCGTATTTTCAAAACAGAACTTTATGCGATTAACACTGATAATACGGACGATTCCGCTAAACTTTACGGTTAAAAACTAAAGAATATCAAGATGTGGTTTCAACAATGTTTAAGCATGTGCTGGATTTTAGGCGTGTGAGTAACCCCGGCATCTCCGTGGGAACCGCTCGGGTGCATTAATGCCGCCAGGGACCTGCCGGGCAGCGTGGCAAATGCCAGCCAAAGTTTCCGAAAGAGGGACTGTCCCCCACGCCAGTTTTTTGAGGTGGTGTGCCTGCGTTCGAGGTGGGTGGTGGGAAGAGCCTGTGTCCTCAGAGCTGTGCCCAAGGCAGCAGTTAGTTAGGCAGATTTGGGGGTGGGGGCAGGTGGGACCCTCTGGAGCCCAGGGTGAGCGGGAGCAGCCCGGTGCTGTTAAACCTGCAGGGCTGGCTCTGGAGGAGATGGGCCTGTCCTCCCCTCCCATTGGGGAAAGAAAATAAATTACTTTATTGCCCATTAAGGGAGCAGGGAGGCAACCCTGGGGTCTGGATTTTTGCTTTCCACCTCCCTGAGAGAAGCAGACCCTCATGGCAGCACAGGAGCAGCCTGGAGAGCAAAGGCGGCAGGCACCAGCTGTGGCATGGAGGGAGCCCGCTGGGCCAGCTGGCATAGCTTTTGGCATCTGCTCCTATATGGGCACATGTGACATGTTAGGTGTTTTGTAATGCCTCTGTGAGAGGGTACAGGAGGCGACCTGGCTACGCGCTGGGAGCTGGAACAGGCTGGGGGTGTGAGGGAGGCTTCGGGGTGAGCTGTGCCGTCCCTCTGCACCGGTGCCCAGCGGGGCAGGTAGGGTAGGCGGTAGGCAGCACCCCTCAGGCACTGCACTCTGCAGCGGGGAGAGCCAAAGCTCACTTTTCTCTCCCTCTCCTTCCAGCCCTGCCTCCAGCCTGCCTGGTGCAGTGCCACCAAAGACCATGGTCAACGGTCCCAGGCACCCCATGGCAGTGAGTTGCTGTGGATGAGGCTTGAAAGAAGGTGAAGGCCTGCCCCAGCTTCTCCTCAGGGCCCTGTGCAAAGCAGGGTGGGAGCAGCCCAGGAGCTGCTACTGTGCCCTTTGCCTCCTGGCAAGGGATGAGCCCCACCAGCTGGAGATTGTTATAGCTAATGAGTTGCCCTTAATAAACGTGTGTGCTCTGGGTTTGACTAGTAGGTGTGTGCTTAAAGAAGGCATGTTATGCATCAAATTGAGGTCAGCATGAACAGTGAGTGAAGTTGTTTATTTTTTAAGATTAGGGGCTTGAGGTAGGGAGGAGAAAGTACGAGGGGAGGTTGTCAGGTACCTGTTGTGTTGCCCTTTTTTTTCTGTTCTGTTTATAAATTAGAGTGCCTTTATTTTCAAGTGCTGAGCTCTATGTAGTATTCTTTAGGCTTCAGTTATGTGAAGTGCAGTGCGTGTTTCTAGCCCTGGCCATAGTAGGCAACAGAACTGGCGTGCACCCTTTTCTAGTGTACCGAAGAAAGGTGTTTGTCTTGCTATCACTGCTGAACTTGCATGGCTAGGATCTCACTGTGGAGGATAAGTCTAAGTAAAAATGGTTGTTCTTTATCCAAAGTAGCAGGCGTGCCTCTTTGATGGTATGAAATTAAACTGTGACCTAGGAACTTCCTTAGCAGAGCGCAGTCCTGGAAGCATTTCTCCAGTTCTCTAGGAGATGCATTGACTCAGATGTACAACTTCCCATTCTTGCTTTCTTCTTGCTCTGAGCTAAGTTGAAATACCACTTTTCACAAATGTATTTCAGCTTCCCCTTCTATTATGCCAGCTACCTGCTTGGGGAAAGAGAAGGAGCAGAGGAAAGAGCATTAACTACGGTAAGGAAATTGGTAGAAAAAATTGAGAGGACATTGAGTGAGGTGCTTTCTGCTTTCCTCCTTGTGGCTGAAGCTGAACAACTGAATGAGTCCTTAGTCTTTCATTCCTGAATATGGGGTAGGCTGATGTGCTCCCAAGTGGGACCATAAGTTTAGATTGGTTTTTAATGTCAGTGAAAACTTTCTAATGTGAAGAAAAATCCTTAAACTGAGGGAAAGAAAATACACAATTCCAAATCTTTTTACAAGGTGAGAGGTTGCAGGTGGGAGGAAAAAAAACTCGTGAAGTTTTCACAGGTTGGGGTTTTTTATTTGTTTATTTGTAGTTTGTTGTGGTATTTTTTTAAGCAAAAACCTTATTCTGTTAAATTGTGCAGAACTCTGCAATTGGCAAATCTACAGCCTATGCTAAATGTTTAAGTTCTGGGAAATAACTCATGGAAAAATCTCTTCTGATGATGGATGTGAGGTCAGCTATTCAAACTAAAATACTTTCTCCCCAGTTACACGGTATAGGGCTGTGGTGCTCAGACCATATGCATAGTTAGTTATTTTTAGGCATTTAAGGAGAATGTAAAGGAGGTGATATGTGTAGGAGGATGGAAGGGTAAGGAAGGAATTTTAAAAGAGATACTAACACTTGGAACAACAATAGATATGCTATTGGAGTGATTTTTCCTAACCTGTACACATTACATCCGAAGGGGTTTGCTTCTGTACTGAACAATTAATGAAGTCCTCATTTCTGAAATGATGCATGCGCTTGTTTGTGTGTTGTGCATAATGCTATGGATTTCAGTATGCTTAAGATAATGTGTGTAAGTGTTGGCAGGATCAGAGTCAAAGACGTCAAAAATAACTTGGAGGGCTTGTGGAAATTCACAAAGTGTAATAAGGTGATACTTCAGTGGTGCTGAAGTGGAAATTGTAGCTGATATTATATTTAATGATGGGCTGTGGTCACTGGGTTCACTGTGACTGAACAATATCCAGCTCTGTTTTTGAGGGAAATGAAGAGCAGTATATGAAGTTGAACTAAAAATTAGGAATGTTTTGCCTCTTTACATTGATAATGCTATTTGCACTTATTATCCTGTATTGTGTGTTTAAGAAAACACACACACACACACACAAAACCAAAACAAAAAAAAAAAAAAACAAACCAACCAACCAACAAAATCCGAACAGCTGAAAAGAGCCCCAAAGCCTTCTTTACAAGAAAGGATTTGGTGTAGGGATCTGTAATTGAAGTGGCCTTGGCCTTGTGAAAGTGTAAGGTGTATGATATGTTTGAAGAAAAAGTTCATTGTTTCTCAGCACTGTAGATTTAGGAACTAAAAAGCATTATGAGAATGATCTAATTGTTTCTATTTCTTTGCTAGAAATAAAACACACTAATTCAAAGAGTATCAGCAATACAGGTGGCCCTTAAAAGGGCCTCCCCATGGCAAAGAAGTACAGCTGAGTTGTATTACCCCTTTGCTTAAGATAATGGGGGTTTGCAACAAAGGAATTCTAGGTTGTTCTGTGATGAAGTGAAATGCTCCTTTGTCTGCAGGACTGTGTGTTCCACTTCTGCTTCTACTTCCACTTGAAATAAGGCCATATCACTCAGCATGAATTTAGAGACACAGGGAAGAATGAACATGCTTTTGCAATCACGTTGATCCAAGGAGCTGCAAGAATTTTAACTATTGATATTCTTCTAGGCTTTCAGCTTTTTCTTTCCCTCTGTATATAATTCTTTCTAGATTATCTTTTTATTACTTGCAGAAATTCATCTTTTTCTTTGAAATATTTTTTTGGTCAGTCATTTATCTTCCTAGAATTTAGTCTATAGAAAAGAGGAAAATACCCTCTTCTTTATATGAAGAGCATTGTTGGTTTGCAGTTCTTTTTAACAAGTTTTTGATGTTTTTGATGTAAGCAGCATTGGTTCTGTATCTATAGTTGATGAATCTAGTGCTGAAAGGATGATACTGAATGGATTAATTCACATGGACTGTTCAGGATGCTTTCGAAGTTATCACAGTAGGAGAAAAATGCATTTGATGTTATGCAGGCTCCCCACAAAGAAATGTGGTGGTGGAGAAATTCTGCTATACTAGGCTGTACAGACAAAGAAATCAGGCTTGACGTAACTGAACATCTTTACAGTGGAGTGTTTTGCATTTATGGCATATCAGACTCGTTGTGGGTAGCTCAAGACAAGAAAAATGAAACAAACGGAGAGGTCCTGAAGAAGAGAGCTGTGATGATGAAGAGGTTAGAGGAAATGAGCTCCAAGTAAAAGCTAGAGAACTATGGCAGTTTAGCCAAGTAGACTGTGGCAGTTTCAACCCTGAGAAACACTAAAAAGTGGAAAAGCGAATGAGAAGATGAAATGGAAGGGAAGACGTTGGAGAAGAACAACTACTTCAGCTGCTTTGGGTGGGGGTGAAGTCTTAATCTGATTATGAGGCATTCTTGCAGAGATGTGTATGAATTTGAAAATTGTCACCAACTCTGTCAAGTCACGTGTGGAGTCTCATGGAGCAATTCTGAGCTAGTGAAACACCAATATTTTTACTGAATAACTCTGAACTCGTCACTCAGTAGCCTGATGTTGCGGGGGAAGTCTTGTTCTGAGGGGGGTGTGTGTGTTTGTTTTCTGAATCTAATCTTCTTATACTGTGCCTAACAGAAACAACAGCATAAACTGGAGACAGGCAGAGAGATGGTGAGACAGAAAGAAGTGAGGTAGATGCATGGTATGTGCCACAGTTATGAGGCTTGACCAAAGGTGGAGAGACTAGTAAGAAGTCTTATTTCTATTTAGTAATGTGGCACCATTTGCTGATGGCATGTAGTTGTAACTAAAATGCAATTGTCTTGTGACTTTTTTCTGGCTTAGGTTTCTTATGCTGAAGATATGGATCTATACTTGTTAAGGGTTAGCTATAACAATTGTTACTCGAAAGTTTCATTGGAAGCTGCCTGACTTTGAAGTGTGGAAGTAGTTGAATGTACTGTAAAGTTTTAAAGTAAACTTTGCTGTGATCTCTCTGCTAAAGAGTAGTGTAGATTTTTTAAAAAAAAAAGTAGAAAGGTGGAAACCAGATATGTAAGCATGTTAACTTTTTATTAAAAGAAATCATTCCAGGAGACCTCATTAAGCCAGGACGATATTCTAAAAGTGAATATACATGTTGACAGCTACACCCATAAATTTGAAAACTGCAAACATGTTCAGCATAAAAGCCATTTTTGAAAAAAGCTGTTGCTCTGCCCTTGTACTAATTTAAGAATTGTTCTTTCATTCTGATTTTTTATAGTTTCTTTTCACATATATAACTGGGACAGTTTAAAAAGTACTTTAAAGAATCTTTCGTGATGTCACAAACTTCATAATGCAGATGATTATTTTTAAAAATGCACATATTACATAATGACTCAAAGTGTCAAATAAGCTCAATAGTGCCATTCTTCTCCTCATTAAAGAAACAAAATGACCTGTCCATAGACTGTACCTCTGTACAGTATTCTTGCAAAGAACCTCTGTTTCTTGTGAGTAGTGATGTGAGTTTAAATCTCTTGGCTCCAGCACTAGTCTTGGTGAAGAGGTTCTCCTGTTCTATTCATGCTGTACCTGGACACATAGTAAATTCTTCACAGCGAGCACAAGAAGATCTCAGACAATCTCTTCTTTCAGTACCTTTCTGTCAGAGTGCATTCAAGGTACATGCATATTTAAGTTGGTTTCGGTAAAGTAGGGACTTTAATATTAACCCAGTTTGAAGAAGCATGATTGGTACAGAGAGACTCGAGTACTCTGCCTGTGGATACAGACTGAGGAACAAGAAACAACGACTTGTGACCTCAAGTTTCTTTTCTCATCAGTGTGGGAGGAAGGAGGAGGAACGATTCACTTGGTCTGCTCTGTGTGGGTGGAGATGGAGATAAGATGATATTCAGAAGCTAGAATAATTTTAAAGATCAGTAATGAGAAATCCCACCACAAAGAACATGGGAAGATGGCAAAAAGTCATCAGGTGACTGAGAGGAGCTGAGCAAGGGACAAGACCTTGGGTTGGAATGGTTTTTGGGCGTTAAGAAACATAAAGTGTGATTTTTTTCTTTTCTTTTTTTTTTTTTTTTTTTTTGTGGGGGGAGTGTCCCTTTTTTCTTTTTTTGAGTGGGTAGGGATTTTTGTGGCTATTGTTCATATCCAAAATGTGTGTGTACAATCTGATTACTTGTATTTTGTCATATTTAGCACATAGCTTCTAGGTTTTACATGATGATACTTTATATTTGCCTGGGAAGGGATTGCATTTCATGCTTAAATGTGTGTGTTACCTTAGCTTTTCTGACGAATGGCCAGGGCTGTGTTGTTTTCCCTATTACTTGAGTTAAAATATTTTTCATAGAAAATACATTCCTCTGACTTCCTGCCTGAGTGGTGGTGTAATAAGGAACAGGAGAGACAAAGAACTGTTGCCAAAAATCATTTGATGAGCTTTGACACTTGAGATAAATCAGTACCTTGCCAATAGAAACAGTATTTATGATGAATATTTTGATATGTTGACTGAACTCTGTCATAGTACAGTGGTTCAAAACTTTTGATAGGTAGATAGTATGTTTACTTTGATAATAAATGGAAGACTGAGGTAGAACTATGAGGTGAATACTCAAGGATTCACATTAATACATGCATGTTCAAATATTGATAAGACTCTATTTAAGACTTTGTTTTAACAGCCAAAAAATACAGTTTTGCTGCAGAAAGGTTGTCAGGTATGTTGCACTGCAGAAGTGAAATCTGCACAGAGTAAAGGAAGTTGTAAAAACTGCAGAGTTCCCGGACAGAGCTGACACAGAATCTCTCTAATGAAATTAATTGCTGACATAGTTGTGCCGTTTCTGGCCTCCTCCAATCTAACTGAACATAAAGTGCCTCAGACAGGCTTTTTATTAGTGAATATTAGTGGAAACCATCTGGTAAAGAAGAATGTTTGTGCAAAGTACTTCTTTATTTCTAATTAGTGGTCTCAAACAGATTTTCATCTCCCTGATAATATATGTGTACGCTATTTGCGGGTAGTGGGAAGAGGAGTAAGAGTAAATTTCGTATCTAAATCAAGTGTGTCAGCAGCAGTTCTCTGTCGGTCTGAGGGTTTTACTACTTTCCTGTGTATTGAATTAGAGTCCTGCCTCAGTTTTATGTTTTGTAACACATTCTGGTATCTTTGGCATAAGCAGGGGCAGCGAAACAACCCCCAATATGAGTGTATAAAAATCTTTTTTAGGCAATGAGTGATATTAAAAAAACAACCTTATGCATCCAAACCAAAGGATTCATATATGCAGGGGAGATGCTTTACATAGCAGAAACCCAAGAAAAAGTGAGGCTTCAAGGAGTAGCAGCTTTGGCACATTCTCTACAGCTGATGCTTCCAAAATCATATAATGATTACACCATGGACTTCCAATAGGAAATCTTGCCTGTAACTTTCCAAGGTTTTTGAACTTGGGATAGAGCCAATAACAGACCTAGACAAGGGCAACTAAGAGTTTAGGAAAAAACAATTGTGGCAGAGAAAGGATTAGAGTGATGCTATATGAGGATAAACAGCACTGGTGCTGAAGAAGAGAAAGCAAGCAATGTAGACTACAGCCAGTAATGCATTAGTCTGACATACACACTTCTACATTGCCCAGTATTTGTGCTGGAAAAAACATCTTTAGAAGGAATGATAAAGGTTCATTATGTCAAGCTGCTGAATGTGGAATAAACATAGTGACTAAAATTCTTACTTGTGTAAGATTTTCAGTTTTCCTCTGCTGACTGAACAAGATTAGAGTTTTCTGCAGAGGTAATAGAGAGCAAGCGTACATGAAACTGTGGAAGAGAGTACCAAAGAACTAGGTGCCTGACATTGAAAGTGTCTTCAAATTTGTAATTGAGATATCTGCCAATATACTCAGTGTTGATCCTGGTGATAGAAGGAAAAGAATTGTGCTGGTGTGATACGCTGGGGTCAGATAAGGAGGGGTGTTTTCAGTTGTTTGCTTTTCATTGGACATTAGCTAAACTGTTTTTAAGATGACCAACTCAAAATAATTGCATAGAACTTGTTCAAGTGTCATATTACTGGTACCCATCAGGAAATATTCTTAAGTATAACCTATGTACTCTGTACATACTAACAGTGAATAGCAGTGTACCAAATGTATCAATATGCTATTAGTACATTTAGTTGCATTGAGCTTTGACTATTATTGCATACAGACTTTTTAAATTTTTTTTTTTTGTAATGCAAAACACATTATGTCTTCGGGTAAGCACTCACATTCTGTTTTTATGCCAGGTAAAGGACTTATCAGTCAAATAAGTAAACAGAGATATTTATATCTGGGCTAACAGATTTTTAAATGATGCATTATACCTAGAAGAATACCTTTTCGTTTAATGTTTTTTTTTTTTTGTGTGTGAAACACAAGCTGCTCTTGTATTGGAGAAGAAAATGGATGGCACTGGGCAGCTGAGCAAATATGACCATATGGCAGCATATCCTAGCGTATCCTTCCAGATTCTGCTGCATCAATAGCAGTAAGACTCCCATGTTATAAAATAGCTTCTCTATCCAGGCCTTATTCTTAAGGACAATTTAACAAAACATAAACCTTGCAGTATTAATTTCATAGTCTAGTCAAAACTACCTACATGTGTACAGTTTCTTGTTAAACCTCCTTTTCCAGTCAGCTTACTTTCATTCTTCAATTCCTGAATACTTTGGCTTGTAACTGGAGGTATGGGCCCATGCAGGTTAGTTGAAGGCTATAATTTCCTTTGGGTCAAGGAATAATTTTGATGTATCCTCTCTCCTGTGAAACCTTCTGCCCCAAATTCCTGCACCTGAAAAACTGCTAATGATTGCCAGAGGTGGAAATGCAGGCTGACTGGTTGTGTGTGAGATATGGAGAAAGCAAAATGGAGCATTGAAGAAATGAGATTAAAAAATTTGACAAGATGAATACCCTTTGCCTTTAGGAACAGCACTTTGAGAGTAAGGATTTCTCTTCCCCTCATCCCCAAAATACTGGGCAGGGTGGGGAAATGCTCATTATGATTTTTGGTAATGTCTCCAAATTAATTTAAGTCAAACGGACTTAATGTTCTCTTCCTACCAGTGGTCAATTGTAAGTGCTGGGAGAGGGAATAGGAGACAGGAACTATATGGAGGGATGCTCCCTGTTGTGCATCCTTCTGCAACTGGTCTGTCACTAGATAACCTCCTTACAGCAGCTTGCATCTTGTCTGTTCTTAATTAGTCATTACTGGACCATGAACTCTCTGTTTGGTCCCATTTATGCTCTTGACTTCCACCACCTCTCAGGCAAAGGGTTGCACTTCTCGTTATGTGGAAGGAATTCTTTGTGGGTTTTTAAACATGCTGCTTGGTATGCTTACCAGATATTTATAAGTGACAAGTAGTGAGCAGGTGACTCGCCATCGGCTTTACCTCACCATTTGTTACTTTATAGACGGGGGTGTAACTCTCTGTTGCTGGGTGAGAGACTAGTTGAAGAGTTGAACTCTCCCTTTTGGATGTTTTCTATATTCCGCGTGATTCTTCTTGTGCTTTTCGGAACTCTCCACTTTCCTTTAATGAGGTTATCAGAGCTTCACTTAGAGTGAAAAATCTGTGTGTATTTGGATATATGAAGTCACATAATACTTTGAGATTTTGTTGGGGTTTTTTTTTATTCTTGTTTTCCTCCTTTGCAGTTTTTAATACTCTGTTTATTTTTCTGACCTCTGCTGAGCATTGAACTGATGTTTTTGGAGCGGTAGTACCTAACTTCTGGCCAGTCGTTGCATGTGCATGCTTAGGGTTATTCTTTCTCGTTATTTTGAATTATAATGACACTTTTTTATTTCTCTATTTTCAAAAAAAATTTAGTTACTGGGAAAGTAGTACGTGGGTGTATGAGAGAGATGATGTCCTCCTGCCTGGTGTGTTGTCCGATGTTGTCCTTGGTCTTCTCTGACGTAACCTGAGTGTTTTAGAGAAGAAGACCTATAATTTGGGATTTCAGTGTTCTGAAAAAGTCCAGTGAGGCAGCAAAGATAAAAGACTGCTGGGCAACAAAGGAAAGGGAAATTAAAGAGTATTTCTTGGAGACAGCTGGCTGGGCTGGCTTTCTGAGTGAAGAAAGGTACTGATCCTGAAAAGAAAGGCTGACAAATCTGGGACTCTAATGAAGAAAGCAAGAGTGGCGTGAATGAAACGGTATGATATTTGGTTGGGAGGAAAGTGGAGCAAGCGATAGCTTGGTTGCAGAAGTTTGAAAGTAGAAACTTTTTCTTCTAATTTGGTTCTTAGAATCATTTGTGTACACTTTTACAAATGATCAGTAAATTAAACTTCTGAAAATTGCCATTTGTAACTATTCCAAACTGCCAGTTTGAATGGACTGCGAAGATATCTTTCCATCCACTCCACTTCCCCTGCCACTTTCAGTTAAGATTGGATCCTGATGGATAGCATCATTTTGTCACATTGTGGCACTTTATAAATAACATAATGCAGTGATGTACAGTGCACTGACAATTGCAGTTTTAGTAGCTATTGGGAAAGCTAAAAATGAACATTTTCCATAATCTAGATCGTTTACTTTGGCTGTTGGGCTTTCTGCACATCTCCAGTATGTATTCCCACAAGATATTAAAAAAGATGTATATGTTTTTATTATATTGTGTATACACTTTGGTAGGTGTAAAATAAGTTTACATTTTAAATGCATTTGTGCTGCTATCAGAGAAAAGCAAAACAAAATAAATTGATGCCAGGGGAAATGTCAGGCATGCAACACAGATTTGTTAAATAAACATTACTGTGTGGCATTAGCTAATGTTATTACTTTGTTTCCCTAGTGGCTCTTTTTTTTGATTATCTGCATTTCTAAAGACTGTGCACATTTCATACACACTAAGAACAGAGCACAAGGATTCTGCTTACATGAAGGGCCTTGCAAATAATACAGAATATGATGACATTTTTTATTTACAGCTCTGTTAAAAACACGCTTACATTTTTGTTGTGGAAGCGATAATGTGAAGAAATTTAGCTATTGAACTTTTTTGAAACTGTATGGGAACTATATGTAGAAAAACTTAAAAAGCAAAATAGAATCTCAGGGATTTAAATAAGGGTCAAAAGTATATCATGCTTTTCCTGAATATCTTCCCGAATGGAAATCAAAATAAAACTCTAATTTAGAATTTGTTTAAAGCACTGAGCAAAGGATGGCATAGATATGCTCATAACTGTGGAAGGTGATTTCATAACTTCCACTCAGCCTTTTACACGTAAATGCTTCTTATCCATAGAACAGGGCTGTTGAAGCCAATATGCAGTGTAGATAATGTTCATACATAGCATAAATTTGGGAAACCTTATGAAGAATTCTGTGGGTGGGAAAACCCTCCCTCTGTGGCCAATTCATATACAAGAGCAGAGAGTGAAGTACCTGCAGTGCCACTGCATGACTTATTTAAACAAGCTGGATTTATTAGCAAACATTCATAGCAATACCAGCTAGGGGTTGGTCTGTTTATATATTTGATGCTACAATATTAGATTGGATTGTGTATGTATGTTTATTTGAAGAGTATAAAGCTCATTTTCAGGGTTTGCATAATCAGCATATTTCAAGCAAGTCTGATGCAGAAAAGTGGCTGGGGTAAAAAAGAATATCAAAGCTGAGTGTTACCATCTGTTCAATTTATTTCATATACTATGTTGCTGCTCTTAGACTAAGTCCCAATAGACTTGTCCATACTACAGCTGACATCAGCTGGTCTGCCTTTTGGCTGTTGGTAGAGGAGAGGGAAGGCTGAGGCAAGAGAACTGATCTTGAGCATGGCTGAAAGACATTGACTAGAGTATTTAGAGGGGAAAACTTGCACTGATGTTGTGTTTCTCAGGAAGACAACTTCATTTGAACTCAAAACAGTAGGTTGGTCGCATGTGTAATTGTTAGTGCTTGTTTAAGGTAGTGTTTCCTCCCTGTTGAATGCTGATTTTGCAACCTAAATGCTATTTCAGTATAATTAGTTGGTTTTGATTATGAGGTAGGGAACAATATTGACTTCCCTCTTGGCCAATCCATCTAGTATATCCTACAGTATGAATCTTTACTTCACTTAATAGAGCAACTTGTTGAAGTAGCAGAAAGATGTAACTTAGGAGAATACTATTAATCTCTGTTGATTAACAAGAATGTAGAACCTGGGTTTTGGGGATATTTTTGATGTGTGTGATGTATTCATGGTCTGACTTTCTGTCTCTTCAACTTTCATCTGTCAGACTCATTTTTCTGGCTGCTGTTGCTTTCTCTTTGTGGAAAGAGGGCTGACAAGGCATTAGTCTTTCCTCTTACTGACTCTTGTTTTTGAATTTCTGATCATTGCACTGTTCCTTTCCCTAATAGAATGATATCTTGTATGGGTAAAAACAAAGAACGGTCTTCCTGGTTTCCTTTCTAGTGTCTGCCACACCTTAGGGATTTCCTGCTGCCAAGAAAACAGTGTGGCTTGGGCCTAACTTCTCCAGATCCTGATACGTTCAGAGCAAACACACTTTCTGAGGACTTTGCTGAAATATGGCAATAATCATTTCAGTACGTGCAAACTAAATATAATCAAAAGCCTTGTAGCTTTGCCAGAACAGGTGGAATTTCTATGTAGGTTAGGGTGACTCACTTGCCCAAATTTCATATTTCTCATGAGAAAACATGTTCTCCAAGACTGAAGTTGGCTAGTTGTTTCTTTTTTTTTTTTTTTTTTTTTTTTCCCCCTTCCTCCCATGAGTTAAAAGATAGTTGAGCAAGAAATGATCACTCTGAGAAAAATGTAACTTCAGGAAAGTTAAGATCTGGTGAGGATATGATTTTACGATGGAGAATGAGACATGTTTAACTACAAATATTCTCTGTCTTTATTAACTATGTTATAGAGTGTATATATGCTGGAGATCTGCTGAAGAGAAACCCTCTTTTCTTGGGGAGTGTGGCATGCCTGGAAGGACAGCTGTGTCAGAGGTTCATTGTACATCATACTGAACCTGTATTAGGTTATTTTAAAATGAAAACTTCAAAACACTCCTCAGCTTGATCCAGCTGAAGATGATAGTTGGTATACCATTCATTAATTTAGGAGTTGGATCAGCTCCTAAATTATTCTTCCTTTGTTTCATAAAACTGAAAAAGAAGAAATTCATTGAGTTTTGCTGTAGGTATAAAACTAATTGCCACAACTCTAATTTCTAGGCTGGTTTTCAACTCTCTTAAAAAAATAAATGTAAAAATAACCCTTCTTTTTTGTTATTGTTAACCCTATTAATGGATTCTATCATCTAGTGGTAGGACTTTAATCCCAGCACCCACCCTTTCCCATAATTTTCCTGAAATCTATCACTTGCAGCATGTGGCAATGGAGACTCTTAAATAGTGACATATATTTATCCTTAAGAAGCAGGTTTTGCTGGGGTTCATGCTTGAGTCCGTTTTTCTTATCTTTCTCAAATGGCCAAAGTTAACTGATTTGAAAGGGCCTCATTTTAAATTACATTCATTCAGTGAAAACAGAAATTAACACTTAGAGACATCTATATGCTAATGATTGTAGCTCAGGGAATACCCTTCTAACCTTTTCAAAAGGAGTTGGTAAAAAGCCATTTCACTTGAAAGCAACTTAGTAAAAATGGTAGATTAATTAAATACAATAAAATTTCCCTAAAATCTTTATCCCATTTATCACTTATCATTATTTTTCCTTTTCACATATGGTACCTTAGCTCCAAACCAAAAGTTTCAGGATGCATTTATTAAAATTGTTTTTCTGGTGACATCTATTACATGCTGAAAAACAGAGGTTAATAATGTCATGAGTTTTAGGGATGGCTTGCAAACAGAGGTGAAAAAGCAGCTTCATCTATCACAGTACATAAGATACTAAGTGTATAAATTTTGGCAAAAAGGTCAAAAATGTGTAGGGGAAAGATTCCCTCTAGCCCTTCCAGATGCTAAGCAATGAACTGAACAAGAAGATCCCAAGCTTTCAGACTTTTTAAGTGCTGTGTATCTGCATCCATTAAAGAGTTTACTGTAAATGCAAAATATGACTATTGCTGCTTATAGGCCTATTTGTTATAGGTGCAGTCTGGGTTTGTTCTTGACTCTGTTTGTAGGAGGTCAGAATTCCTGAAGAGGATAAATTGAGTATTGCACATATTAAGCTGCTTGTGCACGTTGGTGTTCTACCTCGTAGTACCTGTGTTAGTGCCTTATGTGTAACATTTCTTAGATAAGGTCACTGATGTATATAGAGGACTTGCAGGTCTTTGAATCTTGTGTTCTTATTTGGAAGAAAAGGAAAAGCTGGTGGAAACAGTTGCCCTGTTGTTCTTACACTGACTACTATTTGTGTTGTGGTTGTTCTTAGAGGAACAATTTCTAAGGAAAAGGCCTAAAAAGCTAATGCCTGAAGCTTCTTTGAAGCTACCCATCTGATTAGTCTTGTAGATCCTGATAAGAAGTCAAACTAGGGTCAAATAAAATATTAAGCCCTGGAGTAAGATGTGTCTGCCCTAGGCTAGAAGCAATTTGCAACTCATACTTGGTTTAAATTTAATAGCAGTAAAAATCCTATTGAAACAAAATGTGGCAATTATTGCACTTGAAATTCCAGTGTAGGAGAGATTGGAGGAAGGTCACAGATCTGTACTTGGTTTGCTGATGAAAATCTGTAAAAGTGGTGTGAAGATCCAAAAGGATCATAAGCTTTAGTAATACTTAAGCAGATGTTATGGAACAACTTCCTTTTCCCCAAGCAGAAGAGAAGCCTAGAAACTTTCCCGGTTGGCTGAGCAGCGTGTCTTGCTAGCCCTAAGGAGGCAGGCGTAAAAGACTCTGTTCAGCTCTACCTCAACAGAGAGAGAATCAAATATGTTGGGCAACCAGACGAGAGAAGATAGGTGGTGACGGTCCCTGAGCAGAGAGGGACACTTGTGACTCAAGGATTGGAGGGTGAGATTTTTCTGCAGGAATTGAGGGAGAAAGCTAAAAGACTGGGTGATAGCTACCTCCTACACAGCAAAGGAAGAGAGGCTGGGAATCTTTTGACGAAGAGCTCCTAACAGGTAATATATGATTAAAAAGGAATAACTCTGCCTTGAAGACACACCAGCAGAGTATGTGGGGTGTGAGGAAAATGGCTTTTGCAGGCTTTATTAGCAGCTCGACTGTACCCTAGGTTTTTTAGCGTTATCAGAAAAGTAATGATCTACACTGCTGTGTTTTTGTCCCCTGGACTGCAGAAAGACAGTTTTTAAGCAGCCGTTGTCTAATGCCACAAAAAGCTAACATGACCTGGGATCAGAGCAGTTATGAACAACAGGATCTTTGTTTTTCAGTGTTCTGAGCAGGAGCTGTTCCCTCTGCTCTTACGACTTCAACTTTCCCCTGGGTTTTAATCAGAATGGTGTCTCTTTCAAAATCCTTCAGAAAGGGGAAAACATCCCATTTGAGCTGGCAGCTTTTAGCATGTGTGTGTAGCAAGGCACATATTTACAATGCTAAAATGTCTCTCAGTCTGTGTGTCCTCCCTGTCCCCATGTACCACCCCCCCCCCCCCCGAAAGACAAGATAATTGTTAAAATTGCAATTCTTTACCCAATCTTTTGGAAGCAGCACTTATTTCTTGCTGGCAGCCACTGAATTACTTTTCTGCACTGCTTTGGCTCCGAATAAAACATGATAGTTCAATTCACTTTCTTAGTTAATGAGAGATGGTGTCCTTTCTTTTGGACAGTTGGTACTCTAGGTTCTAGGTTGGTCTAGCTAAATAAAAGCCCTGCTGCCTTGGCTGTTATATGGGGCACTCCAGAGCTGTCAGAGCTGGAGAGGCAAAGCTTTGTCCTTGTTCTCTTACACTTCTCACATCAGTGTGTTGAGCACAGCAGGGAACTGTAATGTACTCTGCTGCTGGTCTGCAGTCTGAGACAGGCTACAGGCTTTCAGCACTGTTTTTGCAAAGGCAGGACTGAGAAACCAAAAATCCGTAACCTAAACTATTTGGTATGATATAAAGCAACAACAAAATGCTTGTAGAGTCCATGACTAAACAATAGCCATGAATTCAGAGGTCAGCATACTTTTATAATCATTGCACAGATTTTTTTGTAGTGATGGTTAATATTCTCAGTATTCTATGTATATTTATGATTTGTCATGCTCCTCAAGTTATAAGCTTTGAGTGCTAAACTGTATACAACAGTTTAGATGTTGCAATCACACTACTTGTGCAAATGTATGGAGTGGAAAAAATATACATTGTATAAGCAATGGAAAACAAATTATTTGCAATGCACTGTGTTTTTAGTTAACATAACCATAGTTTAACTGCTCTTCCCTGTGGCTCTCAATGAGGGCTACCATGCGGTTCTGTTGGTCCAAGAACATTTTGTCGTGAAGGGTATGTGGCTCCCAAGGTGGTGAGTCGTGTGTGTGTGACCACTCTGAATTAAAAAACAAACAAACAAAAAACAAAAAAAACCCCCAACAACAAAAACAAACAAACAAAAAACCTAGCACCCCCGCCCAACCAAAATACCCCTCCCAAACCCCCACAAACAAAACAAAACAAACCACAAACAAAACTCATTCATTGATTCTGTGCAAAAAGGAATAGTGACAGGGTTCATAAAATATTGTGGAGAGGGGAAAAAAATATTTTCAGCAGAGACAGCAAATAAAAACTGTTGCTTTCGCTGTGCCTCCCATGAAATGATATCTGATACCTAAACCATGTTGGTCAGATTCTGCACATCTGTACACCCATCATCTTGCTTCCCGTGGAGGCAAATGCTATGCTTTGGGCATGCTATCAGACTCGGTCTTCAGTTTGCACACTTTCTGATAGTATGTTGTATGACTTCTATAGAGCTAAGAATATTTTGTTTGTGTATGCATGTACATCAGGTTTTCTGTTTATTTTAAGGGGAAAAACTTGTTTAAACCCTATGGGCTAGATGCTAGTTAATTACTGTACAGTTGGTGGATTTACTGCTTAATTAGCAAAGTGTTGATTTGAGTGTACTTGGTATTCTTTGTTTCTGGACTTACCTATGTGCATTTAATTTGTTTTTTATTATTTTTAGCTACTTATTTATTTCCACCTCTTTCTTCTGCTAAAACAACCAAACTAGAATTGGTTATTTGGAGACATCGTACTGCAGTGGTGCTTGGTACCTTCACAAAATCCAAGTGTGGCTAGTAGCTTATGTGTCTTGCTCATGAACAACTTGGTTAAACGGGAGCTGACTGCCAGCTAAGGACCATTGACTCTTTTCTGCTGAGAAAGGAGAACAAAAGCAGAGGGATGGGAGCATGTAGGATAGAGGACTTTATGGTACTTTGATCTAAGACCCAAGAGACTCCTTTTTGCAGCTCAGTAATGATTTGGAGAAGGACTTGATATCCCGATGTCTTTGGTAGGGTTAAGCAGAGTTCCTTGCGCAGTGGTAGCAGGAAGTCAGGGAGCTGATGGAAGTCAGGAGCTTCTAGAGCTGCTTTTTGGGTTCAGAGGCTTGACTTGTCCCCTGCCGCAGGGTGCATGAATGCTGTACTACCGGAGGTGGTGGGGGTGGGTGACTGACTGAAGCTCCACATACCTTGAGAAGACTCCCCGTGTCTGTCAGTAAATCTGCCCACTTCTGATTCATGGTCATTGGTGTGCCAGACTGGGTTGCTTTCTGATAGGTGTCAAACACTGCTTGTCTTCAGCCTGTGGTTTATAAAAGCAAAACCACATATAAATCCCTCTGGCACTGTAATAGAACTGGATTTGCAGGAGTTCAGCAAGCTAAAGCAGATCCTGCAAATTGAGCAGGTATAGATTTAAAGCAATGGAAAAACCTGACTGAGGGAATTTCATAAATCCTGTTTGCTGAATGCATCAGTAAACCGATTGTTTGGTTTGCTATGGCATGAAAATTTAGTTAGCTGAGATAGTTATCCATCTTTTGAAGGTGGTACTCCCTGCAGCAAGACCAAAACTGACTGAAGTTGGTACTCTTTGTGTTAATGGAGATATTTTAAAATGGATAGCTATATTATAGTTAGCAATTGTCATGGTTACAATAACAGAAAGGAAAAGTCTATCAGAAACTTTCTGGGTGAAGATAACTATAAAATTTCAATCATTTAATAGTTTATTATAAAACTAAAGCAAGCCTCTCTTAATGAAGTCTTATTTTCAGTTGGTGATACTTTGCTTTACTGTACTTGCACAGGTTGTGGCATAGGCTTCTAAATCTAGACCACATACAGACTATAGCTTGATAGGGAGAAAAATGTTCTGTGGTGGCTTCTTATAATTATCAGCTGAAGTTATTAGTTTTTAACAAAATTACCAATTTAATTTTAATGCTATTTTTCAGGCTTATTTGAAAGGTGTCAGTAGAATAAGATTGTATCATATCTGTCTGTGTCACTGGCACCATCTGGAAAAAAAGTCTTCAAGGTACTCCACCTTTCCCCTTTATCTTTTTGGGACAATATTCAAACTGGTACTTCAGCTGTAATGTGAATTTGATGTGTCTTGGTAGTTAAGCTATTGAAAAATATACTAATGTCTTAAATGACCCCTTCCAAATGCAGTACCTAAGTACTTGTGCATCCTTTTGTAAATGAAGTGTTAATCGCCATGTGATAGATTCTTTCATTACCTGAATTAATGTAGATATGAATGAAAAATTATAATGGTAATGTTTAACAATATATAATGATAGTACAAGTGTCACTGGTATCAGATTTCATCTGCATCCAGAAGAAGCAAAAAAGGTGGTGTATGCGGTTTTTGGTGTGGTGGGGTTTTTTTAGGTATTCTCTTGGTGCTCTGAGATTCTAATTAGAGTTGAAAGTAAATTCCTTGCTTTTATATGTTTGTTTTTTTTCTCTATGAAACTTAATGTAGAATTTTCCATTGTAAATGCTTCTGTATTTTTTAAAGTTTTTTTTTTTTAAATATAAAACCAGCTTTTTGTAGTCAGTACAAGTAGAATTCTGATACTGCTTCTAAGCAAGCTTAAGAATCAAATTTTTTCTCTGCATCGTGGTTAAAGAAACATCCATGTTAAATTACAAGTAATTTCAGCTGATTCACTTGAAAAGGAAAACCATTAGTTCTCTCTGCTGTCTCCTTGTATATAAAACTATAAAATCTAATAAGTTACTTACTCTAAGCTAGTTGTTTAGAATATTAGTGTAATGGAAATCAGTTTGGGCAGGGTCATGCATGTTGGACCCAAGACTGAGCATGCAGTTACCAAAACAAGGAGAGGAAAAAGGGTTTCCTGCATGCATAAGCACTGGGTGTACGTTATATAATGTAAGTGGAGGAAGATGTGAGTTTAACACTAATGGGCTTCTGAAAAAAATATGTTGCCCGACTAGTTCATTTCTACTCTCTCCTTGCTGATAGAGATCTACTTGTCTTTGCACTACGTTTTAGGTATTCTGTCTCTATAATAAGAGCACAGCGGAGCCATGTAAGGACAAGGAGAAACCCTCTCAGGAGGGAAGAGGGACACAAGGCCAGCTTTGAAGGTTTAGATCTCCCATGCTGTAACCAGGCACAGAGCCAAACATCCAACTGATATCCAGTGTATCATATGTAGGGGTGACAACGGGTTTGTAATCTAGCCACAAAAACATTAGTTAATGACATACTGAATTAGAGCAATCTGTAATTTTAATAACTGTCTTATGGAAATAGATCCTTTGGTGAAGTTTAAGGGGTTTAGTGTTTTCATACAGGAGAATGTGATGAGTCACTTAAGAAAAGCACAAGCCTGCACAGGGTTTTGATTTTACATGTGCTCTATATAGTCGTGTGATTGTATGGATATTTGCACTAGCTTTGTGTGACTGCATATCATGGATAGTGGATCTTGAGGCTCTTCTGCCAAGCTATATCTGTACCTTTTTGGAGCATTCAACCTCCCCAGTCTTCTCCCAGAACAAATCTGAGAGTTAAGATCTCTACATCTAGACACCTGAAAAGATGCTTCATGCTGGCACTGCTTATGGTAGAGCTTGCTTACCAGGAATTCAATGCCCTTTTTCTTTCCCCATCTTCTTTGACTCAGCTTTTAGGCTCTGTGGACCATACTGGGATTACTACTTATATAAAGCTTTTGAGACTTTCTTCCACCTGGCCCTTTCCTGCTTCCCTCCACCCCCTACCCCCCACAGTACAGTTGTGGGACTATTTGGAGATTACCAAATGTAGTCCATTCAACACCCATCTCTCCAAGCCTTCATAACGGAACAGTACAGGACCAAAAGGAAGCGTAATCCATTGGATGTCTACAAAATAATTCCTGCTATCCATGAAAGCCTGCTCAAATGAATCAACAAATCTAATTTTTCACATCCTTCTGTTTAACCTTAATCTCAGCTGTAATCCAAGACTAACAGGTAATCTGCTGATGTTTTGAGTGTGCAAAAGTAGCTGTACCTCTGAGACCTTGCTCATGTCTGCCAGTATTCCGCTCGCTATGTGCCTCACGGGTTGAAACTGAAAACAGCTATTCAGGATTTTTTTTTTTAATGTTCCCAAACCCATCCATGTCTTTAGCATTAGCATACCTTTGTGACATGGATTTGTCTGTGACCAAAGAGGGTGAAAGCTGGTCCTCATCCTTGCACTGCTAAGGCATTAAATAGCTTGCGTGAAGTGCAGGTACAATGAAGTAAAATGGACAGTGGAGTTGTTAACATTGTGGAATATCACAGGTATGTGCAAACAGCTTTCACATAATTTTTGAAACCACAGGGAGAACTTGAGTTTTATAATTAAAGATACAGTTTTCTGGTTCTATCCCTGTGAATAATCCTATCGGCATCTCAATTTGTAATTCCCTGGTCCTAACTCTACAGTACTCGCTCTCAGAAATAATTTAACTTTGGAATTTTGTTATCTGCCAGTGAGTCTCAAGGTGTCTAATGTTCAAATAAGGGATGAATAAAAATGCAAAATGATTCCTGCAGGAAAGTTTGAAATAGTGAACTCTTCCTTCATCGCAATCCATTCTGATTTGTTCTGTGATTCTGTCATTTCTGATGGAAATACTTTTGCAGTTTGGAGGATGAGGAGAAACTCAGATCTGTGTAAAATGTAGGTAATTTTCAGAGCTATATGTGTAACAGGAGCCACATGAAATCATAACCCATCACACTTTAAGCTTCAGCTTGTCTATGTTTAAAAACAAACTATAGTTTTTTTTGAATGGCTATATACATCTTGCATGCTGTTAGATAGGAAAACCATACTCATTTTTTCCTTTCAAATAAGAAAATTCTTTAAAATCTTTTGTCTCATTGGGATAATATAAATAGAAGAATGGATCCTTAAAGGATGTTTCTCTAGTCCTACAGACATGGGATCAGAAAGGGGCTCTGTCACCAGATATTGACAGCTCTGTATTTTGTGTTTTACTAATACACTTTAGCTAATAGAGATTTGTAGGTGCACGGAAGTTAGAGAGCTTTGTTTATTTGATCCTACTCTGTGATTCAAACTACAGTTTAGCGCCCCTCTTGCATAATTCTTGCAGCATTAGACTAAGGATGCAGTATAATACACCTTTAAGCACTAATTAGCACAGCAATAGTGCCTAGAAAGACTGCTTATGGTTAAGCCACTCAGGATACAGTAACAAGCATGATCATATTTTTAGCACTGGAAAGTAATACAGTATATATTTTACAGTTAATATATTAACTGTTCTTCATTTGCTAGTAGTTATATTGAGGAAAACGGGTACTACTTTATACATTATGTATTGGAGCATACTCTGCTAAGGATATGGGATTTCTCTCCATGGCATATTTTGAAAATATTATTGACATTACATCCCGGGGTGTTACTGGTGAATGATATGTCAATGCCTGCCGTTAATTATTCTCAATCTGACGTTGCATTGTGCTGAGGCGGTGCAACCTATGCTGACATATACATACAGTAAGTAGCATTCCTATGCTTTGGGCGGAGGTGAAAAGAACTGTCTTGGGCAAGAACTGAGTGGAAGAAAACAGAACCTGGAATAGCCAGGAGAATGTGTTTATAAATATGCCAGGGCTTGTGGACTGTGCTCCTGACATAGTGCACTGAGATTTGACACTGGTATTACCATTTCATTAGAAAGATCACACAATATGGTGGCAAAAAGAGCATATTTTTCTACTCAGTTACAATGGGAAAATTGTTCTTCAACATCTTTGCAATATATTTTGGAAGCTTCTTTGTGCTTTTCAGGATAAGTAATGTAGGTGGTAATTTTCTCATCTCACTGAACAAACTGGAGAAAATATACTGATAGATTCATGCAAGCGATGTCTTTGGCAAAGAAACTACTATTAAATACATAGGATGAAACAATGATTTTCAGGCTGATTGAAGCTCTGCTGCTGTATAAGAGTCTTGAGCTTTTGATGGCCCTGTATCATTTTGCAAAGTGTGGGAACTGGCAGCATAATGCAGACAGTTCCAGAAAGGTGGTACGCTTTTTAAATTTAAAATTTTCTATTAAGCATATTTTTTTTTTTCAATTTTTCTTGTGTTCTGCCTATGGTATTAAAATTAGGACCTAAAATGTTGTTGGCAGTCTCAACAGAAAGGCTGAAGAATTACTTTTCTTGTGCAAACCCTCAGCTCTTTGGCTTTTGCTTAAGAGGTTATCTTAAAATTGGTTCTCCTTCCTTACGATCTAGGATGACTGAAGGTACCAGGTCTCTCTACTTCCCTTCATTCAGCTGTAAGGCTTTCTTAAGAGGAAAGATGGTAGTCTTCAGGCTCATCCCAGACATGTTTCTGTATTACTGCAGGTAAGTAGTCCAACACTGAATTCCAAAAGGTGAAAACAGCCCTGCATCTAGCAAAAAAATTTCCAATGTATCACATGCATATCGTTTGTGTTACAATATATAACAGATATTTTTCTTTTCTTTTTTTCTTAAACTCAACTGAAATTCACTGGGAAATACTCTATGCATTCTGCCTATGATAGTTTGGACTGAAAACTTTAATTAGTTTGTAGGGCTTTTTATTATTATTTCATCTTTGTTCATTATTTTTTTGCTCAGTCTCTGTGGATGTTCTGTATTTTCATCATCAAATAACTTGCTGGCTATTTTTGTCAAACAAGAACCCTGAAACCATCACACTGGAGTGCTGAGCTTATCTGCCCATTCTGTCAACAGGATGAAAGTGAATCTCAAGCTTTTTTAATTACAAGGATAACATGTTCGCTCATCTAATAATGAAGATGGTTAGCAATTTTAAATTTTAATAATCAATTACTGAAAGTAATTCTCCATTAAACCACAAGAGAGCCATTAAATCTCAAAAGATGGAACATGCTGTATGTAACAGTAGCAAAATTTCTATTTTTAAATATCATTAGGGAATATCTGATTTTCATTTCTCTGCTTTTCTTTTACCTTTTTCCTCATGCAGACCATCTCATTTTCAGCAGGAAGACAGCACATGATCTTATAAATAATAAAAGAAAACCCTTGCAAGACTTGATCCAATGTGTGAAATATGTGCTAAAAATCTAATTTGTTTCAATCCAGCATATTTTGACTGAATAATAAGGAAAGTGACTAATTAATATCTTAATACACTGAGGGCTAGGTGGCACGGTGGGCTTGATACACTCTCCTTTCACCTCAGGAGACCTGAGTTCAGATCTTATTGATATTGCAGGTGCTGAACAGAGTTTGGTGGTTTCTCTCTTGCTGCTGGTATAGCTGCCATCGAAAACCATAAAATTCAGTACTATTGGCAGCTTCAATTACAAGCGTGTTGAGAGCTGGAAAGCAGGGATACTACAGCTCTCGGATAGCTTGGTGTGCTTATGTGAGGATGCCTAGTCAGTGACAAGCAAGTTGGCAAACATAAATCGATAGTTGCTTCCAGCAGAAATAAAATAGACCCAAAGTACTGAGGGAGGAAGGAAGCAATAGATTAGTCTTGCCTCAGCTGCAAAATAGCTACTTTTCTTTCCAGGGCATTTAAAATTGAAAGCTGCAGAAGTGATTTGGAGTGGTTTGTTGATAATGTTGGCCTAACTATTAAAATATATGCTGTTTAAGTATATAACTGTGAAGTATGACAAATGTGTAACTTGAGTCACTTTGTATGGGGAAAGGACCTGAAATATCAGTGCCAGTTTGAAGGGAAAAATAAAACTCCAAAATGAAAAGCTGATACAATGATTAACTTCAAAATGATACTTAGTCTTCAGTGGTTTTATTACAAAGGAACCACTGATATTACAGAGCGCATGCATCTTTCCAGCAGATAGTAGTGTGTATTAAGACTTGCAAAGTTCAGCTGGATTCTTTGGACCCCATCACTGAATTATCCTGTCCCAGTGTGCCTGATGTCCCAACATTGAAACAGTATGCAGGAGAGGGACTCTTAACATTAGTTGGCCATCAGTTCTCTGTACTTAGAAGGAAAGGTCTGTGTCTCTGATGGCTTGGCTTAAAGCAGAGTCTGATGACATCAATGGAAACTTTATCAATCGTTTTAAATGAGCTGCGATACCTTAGGAGCTCAAGTTTTGTTGCAAATAAGGTGGAAAAAGGTTTAAGCTTATCTTTTTTTTTTTTTTTTTTATAAAGCCATAGCTGTGTACAACTGTCACTTGGAAAATTGTGTTTTGCTTGGCATAAAGCCTGCTGCTGCAGCCATGATAAATTTGGTTTGGAGATTGAGGGGGAGGGAGTTGTCTTAACGCAGGACTCTGCATCAGACTTAGAGCTATTATCATTGCATTAGATACATCTTGTTCTTAGCTTTTGTTTTATTGATCTAGAAAAAAGTAACTACAGAAAACTATGTGGTGCTCTCCCATCTCTTCTTCCAGAACTTCAGGTTACAGATATAAATTGACTCTTTAGGTAAAGTTTCCACATACCGGAAGGCTTAAGTAAGGTAACGGTATGGTTTTCAGCTTTTTGGTTAGTTTGAATGAATTTTATTCCCTATTTCAAGCTTTTTGATAAGACTGGTAAGAAAACAACTGATACAGTTGCAGGGTTGGAGGGGAGGGACAAATAAGATTTTGAACACAAAGCAATTCTTAGTGTCTGAAATAGAAGCAAAAAACCTTCAAAATTAAATATAGGTTGAGAACAATTGCTCTGAGCTTAACTTGATTATGTTCGTCTATTAGGTAATTTGAAAGAAAAGGTGATTGGACCTGTGGAGCAAAGGGGAAGTATTAACAAGGAGAGGGGTGACAAGGTCACTAACCTCTGTGACACTGAGAAAGAGACAGATAATTATCATTTATGGAACATTAAGGCAATATTTGGGGGTAGAAGGTTGGTGAATAAACTGAAATAGTCCAAAAAAACATTGTCACTTTGTGTTGTCACTATAGAGCTATCAATGTTAGTTCTGGTCTTGTCTCTTTCTTGTTTCTTCAGCTTTTCCTCACTTCAGGGCTGAGAAGTTAGATATGGAATGGTTCTTTTGTGAACAATATTCTGCAGTAATTATTAGTATTTCTGTCCCTTTTATCAGTTCTCTATTCACATTTGGGTTCACAGTAGTTGTCAGGAATTAGCTGAAACCATACATAGCTTTAAGAGGCATAAATAATTTTAGCATGGTGTAGGTATGGCAATTAATGGCCATCTTCTGTCTTGACTGCTCTGTGATTGCCTGCTTCCATTAGGTAAAGGATGACTTGTGGGGTATTTGATTCCAGTGATGGGTTTTGCTTTATACTTATGGGGTTTGAAGACTAAAAGCAGAATCTTCTACTGTGAGTGAATTTCTTCTGAGGTGTGATCTTCTCTAGTATAAATTGTAATGGCTTAATGAGGTTTCAAGGAAGGCTGGTAGATGACAGTCTAGGATATACATGTATTGGGTGCTTCTTTATCTTGAGTATGTACATAGTACGTCTTTGAAGGAGCCACGCATCTCCTAGAGGATTTAGGAAAGTCCCAAGAGTCTGGGTTAAAGGAGTATCTGCAAGGTGTCCTTGGGTTGATCAAGGTCTTCTGAGATGAAGAGAGGCAGTGTTTGAGAGCCTGTCTTTGTCCTCTGGCAATTTTTGATGTGTTTGGAGGCCTGGGGCTTTTGTGCAGTGGGTCTTCAGGTTTTTATGTTTTTGCAGCTTGGGTAGACTGTGCTTTTGATGCTGTTGTTTCAGAAACTGTTATTGAAGAGAAACTGTTAGAGCGGTTAGATCATCTCCTCTTCCAAATTAATCAAATGAAACTTAAAGTGATAGCTCTCAACTTAGAAACAAGTCAAAACACCTGAAGAAGCTCTTCTGTGCTTGGAAACTTGTCTGTCTTCTCACCATTGTTAAAAATCAAATTTTATGCAGTTTGATTAAAACTGTTTCCAAGAAAGGGTCATCTCCTCTACTTACAACTGTAGAACATCATGAGTACAACAGCACCACTGTTAGTGAACAGAGGTGCATAAGTATATTTGGAGACTTGGATCTTCTCCCGAGTGTTTAGTCTTGTGTGTGAGCTCAGGGAAATTTTGCTTCTGGACATCCTGACTGTAACTGGTGATGCTATTAGCATGCCTAGAGAAATGCTGCATGCTGTTCTTTGTTCACCACAGCCTGCATTGTTTAACTCTTCCTATTTTCTTCTTCTGAAATACTTGTCCCTCCTCTCTGTGGTATATTTGGGTTTTTTTAGTTTTGTTCAAACTGTACTATTTCTGTCTGATTTTGAATTTTTATAGTACTTTTCAAAATTTGAAATTCATTACATCTAATGTCCTCTATCGTCTGTGCAGCTTCCCTGCTGGCTCTGCTAACCTGGCTGGTGACACAACTGTTGCTCCTTTGATGTCCCCAACCCTGTCCTGCTGTGCTTTCAGTGCTTTTGGCTGTTTCCTGCCTGTTGTAGAGTGAACATAATTTTTCAGAGTACAGAGAGAAGCTTTTAAGTATAGGCTTACATGCTGCAATGGCAGGAACCCTAGAAATACTCAGATATCACACAGATAAGCAGAAACACCACAAAGTTTAGCACTGTTTCACATCAGTAAGTGTTGCCCAACCCTTGGCAGTACAATCACAACATCTCCCCAGAGTTATTGGTTGTGCCTTCTGACAGGCTGCAGGAGGGAATGATTAAATGCTTGTTTAATGATGTCTGAATGGAGATGTAACTGTTGGCTAAGCTAATCAGCTGCTGTCCAGGACTGTACATGAACTGTGGTGTAGAGAGGCTTTCTCATGCCACAGGTAAGCAGTGCAAATTCAGTTTAATTGCAGCTATATGCAGTAGTGTGTAAATATAGGAGGGGAAAAAAACCCCAAACCTGCAGATGCAACAGCATAGCCTGTTTCTATCAGCTAAACAGGGACAAACTTTTTTGTTTAGGTATGACTAGGAAGTCTTCCACTATGAAGAAATATACTTTCCTTGTCTGATTTCCTGCTACTGTGTTCAAAGGGATGGGATTATGTTCTGTGTAATAAGCCTGATGGCTGCTAAGAAAAAAATATGACCAGAAAGAGAAGTAAAGAAGTTATCTTCAAGAACCTAGGAATTATCTAATTACTCAGGCCGAAGTAGTGGTAAAATCTAGCCATTCTTGCCATCCGATCCTAGCCACTTTACAGTAACAAACCAAGGGGAGTTTGGATAAAGAAAAAAAAAAAAAATTCTTGTTGGGGATATGTGTATGGAACTGACTTTTGAAGATGAGTTTTAAAAAAACCAACCCATTGTAGTTACATATAGTTTGGCTATGCAAATGAAATATTAGACATGGCAAGAATTTAAGAGCAAGCAGCAAGAGGGGAGTCTTCAATATTGGCAAAAGGCTGAAAGTAGGCAAATGAAGAATTGCAGCAAATGTTTCTGAAAGCATTCCACAATAAAGCTGAAGTTGCATGTATATTTAATTGTACACAGTTTTTAAGTCCTGAAGACTGATGTACTAGATGTTTGGCTGACATAAGACTTCTGTGGTATAAACAGAATTTAAATACTTTTGGTGATGGTAGGGACAGGTTTTGAGGAAGAGTCGGAGAGAAGGCCTGGTTTTGAGGTCCTGAGATGGATACAGTTGTTGGGGGGAACAAGTTTCTTTCTTCTTTACTTTCATTCTCCCAGGGTATCTGAATCCATCCCTTGCCATTTCCTCAGAATGTGTATTAATAATTTTTCCACCAGGCACTTGCTTACCTCCACTCCTACATTGTCTTTGTAAGCACAAGCCCTGGTGCTGTCCTATACTACTGAGAAGATGGACATGGCTGGCTCTTATTACGGGGAGAGGACGGGCTGATCCCAAAGGGAGCTGTGGAGTAGAAAACTTGTGTGTCCCTACTGCTGCCAGAGTTTGGGGGCAGGAATTGCTTTGGTGTGTCACAGCTGCCTCTTGACGTGAAGACTCCAGTGTATGTTCAGTCCTCTCTCTTGGTGAGAACAAGAGGTGATGACTGTCATGGAGTAATCTGGAACTGCTGACCGTTGTCTTCTCCAGCACAGATAGGATGAGAATGGCTTGTGGTGCCAAACCATGTTATACCCCTAATGCTTTCAGGCACTTCTGGTGTGACAGATCCCTTGCTAAAGTTTGAATGCTACCTACTGATTTAATGGCCTTTTTCAGCTCAGGACTCTGGTGTACTAGAAAATGGTGAATATCAGTAAATACATCTTCCAGGTGATGGCAGGAAAAAAAAGCTAAGGATCAGCCTTGCTCTTGTTCGAAAATCTGTTTCCAAGAGTTTGAGTCCCTTTTCCTAGCCCTGAGGCAAGTGCCTGTTGGTCAGCAGGCTGGATTGGTTTATCGTTTAGAGGTTGACTGGGCATTGCAATGATGTGTCATGCTCAGTTACACCTTGTGATTTTTTGAATAAAGCAACTGAAAAATCCCACAGCTTTTACCTCCCCCTGCCTCCAAGTGAATGGCTCTGAATATAAAAACAAATTATCAGTACGACCAACTGCCTTCCTCTTTATCCCTCATAATATATGCTCAAGTGTTGCAGTGTTTTCTCTTTCTCTAGCTCCCTCTGTTCCTCCCCCCCACCCACCCCCCCCCCCAAGAGTCTGGATTTAATAAATTGCTGGTGTTCTTGCTTCCTTTATTCAGATGAAGGTCTAATCTGCAGTGAAGGCATGTAAAATTTCTGGGACATAAAATCAAAACTTCTAAAATTTGTTTTTGTTTATTCCTTTTAGTTACTTAATGAAAAGTGCTCACTGAGTTTAGGGGTTCAGGGATCAGACTGTGTTAGATTTTTTTTTTAAGTCTCTTGACATTTAAATTTAACTGGAAGAATTACCCTTTTTGACAGCTCAAGACTTTTTTTTTTTTTCCATGCATACTTACATAACACACTTCAGGTCTTTCAGACAAGATGCAAATTCAAGGTCCTGACCACCTGTGGTCATTAAAGACTTCATGGCACTTTTCTTTTTGCAAGAGGAGGAAAGTTAACGCCAATGACCTGGCCAAATTCCAGCTTCAGTAATTACATTCTGCCTTCCTAAAAATATCTTTGCTGTTTTCAAATGGAAAAACCTACTCCTCATTTTCTTCCCAAAAATACTGTCTGGTGATGCTGAGTGCTATAAAGACCTTCAGTGGGGACCAGACAGGTTTAAGCATAGACTCAGGCAGTCACCATTTGCTTAGCTCTCTACAGAGCAGTCGACCTTGGGCTAAAGACTTGCACGCACACAAATAGCTAAAAGGAGTTCTGTGTAATTCATAGTTGAAGTTTGAATCTCAGCATGTAATAGCTTCTTTCATGATGAAAGCATTTTGTACTTCAGAGGATTTTTACTATTTGTCTCCTGTTTCTTTATGAAGAGTTTAAAGTACTTTTAAGTATGTTTGCTTCTCTTTTCTGTAAAGTTTATATTTTCCTTTTTTTTCTTTTTTCTTATGGCCAGAAAAGGAAGAAAAGACTATTTAGGAAATATTTAGAAGTCTAATACTGCTACTTCGTCTGTTTCCTCCAGTTCTTGGTCATGTGAGAAAGCATCAAAATATAATCATGAAGCACCAAATCCCATTCTTGTATGGCCCCTGTATATTCACCAATGCTAAAATAAGAATTGTTGTTCTTCAGTGTTTCTCACCAGTGTACTGCCTTCCACCAGCTTGTTGCTATTTAGTATACATGTATTTTGATACGGCATTTTCTGGAGGCTTACTTTTGTGGGTAGGGAAAGGACAAGAGTGTAAGGGGGGTGACAAAATTGCTTCATTCAACTCAGCTTTGCATTTAAAGGCAGGCCTAAGTGAGCAGCAGAAAGGTATCTCATTTAAAATCAAATTAATTCATATATTGAATACCTTTTGAGCTATGTAGCTAATGATTAGGCACTGAAACATTTGCACAAGAGTATAGCTGTGTAGCTCTCATGAGCAGAGAACTGGGGAGAAGTCCACATGGTGTGCTGGGATGTGCCAAGGGGAGTACAGTTCATCTGAAGAACTCAATAAATGTTTAAGAACTTCTCTAACCCCGTTGGTCTAGTTTGTTTTGCCGTTTTGCTAATGAATTCCCTGTACGCTGTAGCCTTATAAATAAAACCAGCTTCACCATAAGCTGAAACTAGCTTTCTACTTAAAACCACATACTACAATAAAAATTGAAAGTAATACGCCAGGAATAATCTAAAGTTTGTACTCTTGTGTGGGCTCAGTGGAACCTACTGGAATGTTTGAAGACTGCATCTGTTTCACTGTATTAAAAAAAAATCCAATCTAAAAATAAGAGAAGAAAAAGCAAATTGTCAAATTCTGCAATGCTGGTATAATGATTGCTGGACATATGTATTCAAAAATACACATGTCATTTCTCAGCATGATCATGGGAATACATAATGTTTTATTGCCATGACTGCAGTTTTGTTAAATAAAACTTGCAAAACACACCACCACAAACTTTGGAAATGCAGCTTTAGCATTGTTCTGTGTTCAATAATTAAATACAAAATGCAAGAAGTTGCCTTCTTGACTTTCAAATCATACTTTTGCCATATCCAAAATGAAACACAACTGCAGAGTACTAATAAAAGTAGGCATGACTAGGCAAGGTAATTTCCTTCTGCATTAATCTTAAATTCTTTAAGAGTCATCAGAGTTTTATTTCACTGGTTCTGGTTTAAATGGCTGAGTTTAACAACACATTAAAACCTGCACTGGGGAGATCGATTTCAAACAAATGCTCCCTTTGCAGTTGTGCCTGTATGAAGAAAAATAATCTGCTGATCAGAAATTCAGTGTACTTTAAACAGCATTTGAAGGAGCTGAGTGACTCTTGTGTATGTTTTTATAGGGCTGGATGCTTGATGTCCACTTGTTTTGTTAAGAACAGTTTAATTTTAACAGCAAGCGTTCAGGACAGCGTTTCCTTCTGCTCCGAGACTCACTGAGCACAGAATGGATGAGTAGCTGTCAGGGAGCAGGTTGCAAGTAACCACAACCAAAGTCCTGCTGTGCAGTAGATCACTCATAAGGAATTTTTTTTTTTCTTCTACGTGACAGTGTCTAGCTCAGATCCCTAAGAAATCAAACACCCTTTCAATCTGATTTGCAAATTTACCATTCTTCCCTTCTGGGCTCCCTTTTGCTGGAGAGTGGTGGGATAGAAAGGGCCCCAATTTAATTTCCTGAATTAACGAAAACTGTTAAATGGGCTCTTCTCCATGCCCAGCCTCTGTGTTACAGAGGAGATGACCTTATTTATGCTACAGTTGAAAAAAAAATAAAGCAATGTAAGATTGTGTCATGCAACCCTTGTTTGTTTCGGTTAATCCTAACACGGATAAATGCATATCCTAGTCAATGGAAAGGGGAACAAGACAATCCTGTAGTATGACTGTGGGCATTGTCTTATGCCTTGGCATTTGGAGATTATTTAGGTATTGAAAGCAATAGGTAAGAATGAATTATTGTAACAGCAATCACACTTCCATTTAAATAGTTCTAATGAAATTTTGCAACTCTTTATATGGGGTAAATGTAATCACAATCTAGACTTCCTGATTTCTGAATTGTGTTATCTGATTTGAACCAAGCAGCCTAAACATAATTAAACTTGACTTCTGTACTTAGTAGCATATATATAATTTCATGTTTATGTTTAATTTTCAGTGGTGTGTGGTTTGTGTTTTTTTTTTTTTTTTTTGTTAGCTGACATTAATGCAGAAGTACTCAAGTATTTTGGGGGGAGACTTGCTGAGTTTTATGTTGCCTTTTTGGCCTTGACCAAGCTAATTTGGTGGCTGGTGGTTCTTATGTGGTTAGGTACCTCTGTGAAAACAATGTAGATATGCCATCATCAGAGCCGTTTCTCATCAAAAGGTATGGGATAAAATTTATACAGATCTCATCCTTGGGAGGAGCTCGAAGTCTGGTCTGGGAGGCTTTTTTTTTTTTTTTTTTTTTCTCTTCTTTCTTTCTTTCTTCAGGTTTGTATTTCATGGATTAGTCACTCTGCTCCAGGGCTTCCAAGTGTTGTATGTTTTATCAATCACAGGCATCCCTGCTCACCTCGTGCATTCAGCTGGCTATGGGCAAAGTCTGTTTACTTTGACTAGTTTCTCATAGGTTAGTAAAAGGTCAATTTTGCGAGCAACAATCAGGTGGCCTTATATTTCTCTTCTGGATTCCCCACCATATTAGACATACTTGGCTTTTTCTTTCTAACTTGGAAGTAGCAGAATTATTGGAAGAAGGAAGAAGAGAAAGTTCTTCAGGGTCTACCAGATGCTATTCCTAGCTGTTATCCACCATCAGAACTGACTATTTACCTACCATCTGCACCAGATACCTTAGCAATAATCCTACCTTAGTTAACCAAAATGTGCCTATGTTCCCACCAGCTTCTCCCTTCGTTCTGATGGCAGCAAGCATTGCCTCTGGCAGCCTCTAGCATCCTTAGCAGTTGGAGCTGCTAATTTTTCAGTAACTACAATAAGTCGTCAGTGATTATTTTCAGACAACTTTCAAATATGCATATTAGGTAATTAAATTTGCAATAAGTGTCATTCTGTTAGTTGCATGTTTAACATCAGCATCTTTTCTTGTCCTTCTGTATTAAGCCTTTTTTAAACTGATGTGTCAATAACTAATTTTTTCCAGCTGTTCTAGATCAACAGTTGTTTTCTGAGCTGTGATGTAAAAAAAATGCATTTACCTCATTTATACTCTATACAAAGGAAATGTAGCACCTTCAGGAGTCACTTTATTGTACTCAGGTGTTATAGCCTAGCTTCTAAAATTACTTTTCTCCTTTAGTACCACATAACACTTAAAGATATAAGATATATGCTTGTATTGCTTCTATTTTGGGCCTTTTGAATCTGTCAAGGTGCAAGATCAAGAAACCTTTAATGCAGAAAAGAGTCTTAGATTATTAAGAAACTATCTTGTGCCCAGAAAATCTACTAATTGCAAGTAATAAAGTTTCAAAAATATAGAAATCTTCCCTTTTATCTGTCATTTTTTTCTCTTCAAATACTTTCCTAAGAAGGAAATTGTTCTTCTTGGGGTTTGAGTGGATCAGAGCTCAATTCTTTCAAAAGGCTGTTTCTGAGGTGTTTGCTCTTTAGGTTTCCTGGTATAGGACTCTGAGGGTATTCTTACTTTTACTTAATTCTCAGGTCTTATCTCCCAAATGCAAGACTTTAATAGTTGTCCAGGCAGAGACTATTCATATATCACCATTTTTAGTGGTGGACTTGGTAGTGTTAGGTTAACAGTTGGACTTGATCTTAAGGGTCTTTTCCAATCTAAATGATTCTATGATTCACCAGGATTCTTGCAAGTTGCCCTGCGTGCTTCTGCCATTCCCCCTTAAGTTTCATAGTCGAAGCAGTAACACAGCATTATCAAAAAATTTGTTTCTTCAGCCTTTCTTACTACAGAATTTTACAGAATAGATAAAATTCCGAGTCACAATAATTGGAACTGAAGAAGCTTTCCTTGATGAGAAAGAGAAGGTGGGGGGTAACTTCTAGGTACTAGTGATTCAAGCCAGACCCCTGAATAAATAATCTTCAGAGAGTTTTCTGTGTATCATGCATTCTTTTTGTCCCAAAAAGGGAAAGCAAAATAATAATTTTCTCCCTCTTGACTATGACTATTTGTGAAAAGCAAACTTCATCTGTTTTTCCTTTACCCCATAGTTCCTAAAACAGTGCCTACTAACACATGCTTGGTAAAACCTGGGATGATCCTAGTAACGTATCTTCAGCAGTGGCAGTGGTACACCCTAAAGATGTAAGTCTTTCTCCTCTGTGGCAAGCTTATGGACTTAAGTAGCAACCATGGTACAAATTTCTTTTCAGCTATCAGTGAGGACTCCCTTAGGTGCAACAAAAAAGGTGGGAACAGGTAACTAGGCATTTGGCAGAATGAAAGCATAAAACAGTTTTTTGCTCTTGGTTTGCTATGTTCTAAAATGATATTCCTTATTGTACATGTATGTTGTGGATGTTCTAGAGGACTTTCTCTGCCTGGAATATGTAACATAGGATGCTACACACGTTTACCTATAGAAAGTACATATCACGACTGAAAAAGAAAGTGACCCTATATTTCAAGACTGTGTTGTAATACACACGTATCAGGGAGCAGAGCTTAATGTAGTGTGTGCAATCTCAAGCCTTGCGCTTCCTGATTTTGAGTTCTTCCCAGCGCAGCCTTAATGGCAAGCGCTGCATCCCTGCCAGATTTCAACTTGCTCACCCAAATGGGCTCAGACTTCTTTCATGTGGCCCTTTTGATGTAATCACACATAAAGTGATCCCTATGTTTAAAACAAAACAACTTTGAAATGAATGTTGCAGCAGAGCCAATTTCTTTCAACAAATCTACAAACTTGACTTAGGGAGTAAAATGTCTGCTATCAAATGACTAAGCCCCACTTTTGGGAGTTTACAACACAAGTTCTGACCACACTTAAAATGGAACAGTGACAAGGTGATTACATGCAGTCTTAATGTCTTCCTCAGGATGGGAAATAGAACATAATAGATTTTTGTGCAGAAAGGTGCTGAATGCCCTAGTTTTTCCATGTTAATATAATTTAAAGATACATATGTGCAGAGAACTGTCCCAAAGGAAAAATTCTTTATGAAGATAGTTTGCTTTGTTGTACATGTTTAGTGTGCAGAGGAAGAAATCCCTTTTTCTCTTCTTCATCTACCAGCTAAAATACAAGAATGCAAAACTTTAGAGTGACTTTTTTAAATACTGCTGTTATTAGGTTTACCCAACCTTACAAGATGAGCTTACAAAGAAAGCATAGTTACCAGTGCCATAGAACTTCATTGATTATGAAAAAAACAACCTAACAAAACCCCCGAACTTTTACTTTTCTTGTTGCTACATGTTTTTGTGATTGCCTTGCTTTGAAGTATTATGAAAATTCCCATGATGATATAAGCCCTCATTTCCAAAGGTTTCTAAAGGAAGCCCTGTGACATAACAGAATTAACATGAAGTTAGTCAGCCACAAGAGATTCAAGGCGAGGTTTAAAGTGCTTCCAAGTCCTCTGTATAGCCTACACAGTTACTTGTGTGTTTGGACCTGCATGTATACGTGCCCTTAAAGGGTCACAGTATAGCTGTTATGACACTGGATGTAGCAATATCTGACATCTAGGGGCCTTATTTGTGACATGAAACCTCTACTTTGGCTTCTCTGACTGATAGAGATTTACCGATAGTGTAAACCATCAGATTTACTGATCTCTTTTATGCAAAGACGCTTATAAGGTGACTATCTAAATTAGTCAATAAGAAATCATGACTACAAGTGGTGTTGAAGCACTGCATTAATTTTTCAGAGCTTGAACATCTCGCTCTATGTGATCTTTATAACCTTAAGTTATCTTTTGGTGTTTGGTCCTTGGTGTGGTTTCTTTACAAAAAGCAAAACAGGACATTCCTTTCCTGAAAGGAATTTCTGTCCACTGGTATGAGGTCTTCAGTAGAAGGAGCATCAGTCAGACTGGCAGAGACTTGAACCTATATCAGGTTCAAACCCATACCTCCTTTTTCAGCAAGAAGCCTCACTATCTTATACTATATCTAGGTTACTCTTCCCCTCCTTCTTTGCAGAAAAGATGTGTTGGCCTGAAGGAAACAAGCAGGACTCCTGGCTGGGGCGCTCTGCTAGGAATGGGAAATCTGTGCTCTGCTTCTTGGTCGAGTGACTATTTGTGTTTTGCCCGTTAACTGTTTCATACAAGGTGCATGAAATCTCATTCATAAAAGCAGCTTCCCAGTGGGCTAATATGAATACATGGTTGTTCAGTGCTCAAGAATAAGATTCTTCTGGGTGTATTTAGAAGCAGAACAAGAGAGTAAGACTCCATAATCCAATAAGTGTTGTGAGGAGATACCTGAACTACAGGCTAAAAAAATGAAACCGTATTATCTGTGGCTACCCTGGCTGTGCTCATCCTCACATCTCAAGAAAGCTAATATGGTTAGACTGCTTCTGGTATCTGAGATGCCCTGGGAACCTTATGGGCTACTGCTGGCTTAAGTGTAGGTTGTGTCAAAGTGTAGATTCTCTGTGCTGTTTCAGACCGTCTTGGAGCATTCAACATATTTGCGTGTGGCCAGAAGATGTACTATAGGAAATCTGCATGTTTCTGAAGTGGCAGCTGGAGACCAGACAAAATATTCTAGGATTCCTACAAAAGTACTTGTAACGGGATGCAACTGAATGCCATTCCTGGGCATGGCTTTGGACATCTATGGAATTAGGCAAGCATCTAGAGGCTGGTACTGTTGGATTTCTGAATGTGAATCTGCCCAGTCCCAGACTAGCCTATCAAGTATGCGTGCATGATTCCACTAAAGCGGAAGGGAAAGCGTAGGCTGGGGTTACTGGCAGATGGCTGAGCTGCCCCCTGGGGAGGTAGGAGGTATGCATTTGAACCTCATCAGACAGCAGAGGAAATTGATACCTTACTACAATTTTATAACACACTTGAGCGTCCGCTCAAAAGTGCCTATTGGGAGTGTCTGAGTTGCAGAACAGATGCTCTCCATGGTGCGACTTGCAGTCTTACTCCCTGATTGTCTAAACTCAATCCTTCTGGATTGACTGTGAACTTAAGGTTCTCTCCAAGGGGACCCTGCTGAAGACCTCACTCCAACCTCCAGTCTGAACACAGCCGCACATGTGTCTGCGTGCCAGCAGGCACAGGGGAGAATTGTTTTGCAGCGCATGTGCAGCTAAAATGCTTAAATTATGATACCTGTGGAGTTCTGTTGTGCTGCACCCTAATATTTTCTTGTCTGTGAATATGCATACCTAGGTGGTTTATAGACAGATCAGACACTATTTTTTTAACCTAGTCTATGCTCAACTTACATTGCAATGTCTTAGTGCACAGAGCATGCAGGTTATCCTCCTTCTTCAATACTTTAGTGTAACAGAATCATAACGTAGTTTGAAGTTCAGTTTATAGAGCAAAAAAGTTATTTTCAACATGTTGTTGGTGTGTGCTTTGCTCCAAACTGCTCAGCTTTGAGTTCTTTGGAGCACAGTTAAATCTTTGCTACGTGTATGGAAAAGACTTCACATTACGAAGACTCCCGTATCCCTGGAATTTGGGTGCTATTTTGAAATAGAAAGTAATGATATTGTAGTTACAGTTTTTCAGTGAGTATGGGAAGGAATAATAAAGCTGCATTGTAGATTTATGGTAAAATTAATCTTAAATTTTTAAGAAACGTGACACATACAAATACAGTTTTCTCAAGCTGAAATCGTATCATTTGTATATATTCTCAGGATGACCCCTTTTTGTATTTTTTTAGTTAAATCAAAGGTGGAAATTATGATAAAGTAAGCTTCAAATGTTTTATGGGTTTTTTTTAGCTCCCTAGTACTGTATGAACCACTCATTCAGTAATAGCTATAAATACATAGTGGCAGACAAACAATACAAATGAACTCGTGTATATATATACACATATGAGAACGAAAGAGGTTTTTGCACTGGTTAAAGTGGAAAAAGGAACATTTTCCTGTGATATCAAAATACAGCTTGATTGAAGATATGCACAGGCGTACAAGCACACACAATTACTGCTTGAGCTTATGAAAATGTAGCTCTTAATATCTGTTCTAACCTCCATTAGGAATATTATAGAGCTGCAGTCTGCATCTATATTGGTTATTTAACAGTGATAGTGCATATTGTAATTGATCTAGATAAAGATGTTAGCATAAAGTATGGCAGATGTGCTTAAACCTTATGTCCCTATGTAGTCATATTGGCCAATGATGGCTTAATTTTTCTTTGAGATAAAATGTGCGGCTCCACGTTGTAGCTTGGTTTGTCTTTTAAAAGCAAAATTCCTGTGCATCTTCATTTAAAGTGACAGAGTTTTTATCAAAGAATACAGATAATTAAGTGCTGAAACTGAAAACCATATCCGAGTGAAGAATTCTGCTGATTTTGTGTACGTGATTGTTTACAGATTTCATTCTCCATTTGCTCCCAAAGAATATACTTAAACACTCAATCAATGAATAACCTACAGCAGTTTGTTGTAGATTCAATAATGGGGAATGGTGCATTGTACCAGGATAGTCAGATATACCCATAGGGAGTGTCAGTGGTCAAAATGCTTCCATTGCCAGAAGGTAGTCTGAAAATGGTCTAGAAATTCAATACAGCATTGACCCTACATTGTATACATGATCTGCAGTCAGTTTCTCAAGCTTACTTGAAGTTTAAAAAAGTCTTTTTAATTCTAGGATTCAGAATATATATATATATATATATATATATATATATGTATTCTGGATTAAAACTATTTTTCTTTCTCTAAAGTTGTAAGTTTAAAAGGTGCTTTGTGGTCCATCTCCCCCCCCCCCCCCCCCCCCCCCCCATGTACCTTGTTGTTTTGTTTTAGCACAAACAGATTTTATGACAGTGAGGTTTCTGAAGATATAGTCTTAGAAAATTTACATGCAGCCCACCCCCTCCATTGTCAGATATCTCTACCTGGTCTGCCTCTGACACCAAATGTGTTTGAAATGCATAGTGACACTAAATTACAGACAGTATGTATGTTGCTAAACTTACTGAAAAGCTTTAGCTCCTGTTGATATGAGAAGCTGTCTAGAGTTATGAAGTTCACAACTCTGTCTTTTAATGTAGAAGTTCATTTAAATATTTCAAATTGAAACAAAAATTATGAATGACATTTTTTAATATAAATTGAAGACTATATTTCTTAATTGGTTTACCACAGTACACAGAATTATAAATGTTTTTTATTGTATAAAAGAACACTGAACCCATTTCCACCTATGCATATTTCATTCTCTGTTCTTGTTTTTAATTTTTTTTTGGAGTGGGAGTAGTAAATTTCTGAATAATCCTACCTGGTACCCTGCTTACTCCCAATGCCCAAATTGATCCTATGCTGCGACTTCTTGGATGGAACAAAAACTTCCTGCTAATTAACACATCTCCACCTTGCTCCGGTCTACCAACCATTTTAGGTAAGTCAGACACTTCTATTCTGCAGCGTGTTTCTTATTTTCTAAATTGCCAGTGAAGGTCTTGCTAAACTAAAGCAAAAGTGTGCGTCGCGTTGCCCTGTGCTTCAGACTGATGCATATTAAAGTGAGCGTTACTACTAAATACTTAGAAAAACAGTCATTAGACTAAGTGCCTTGAGTTATGCATATGACCATAAAGTGCGATTACACCACTTGCAATTTTTAATGTCAGGATTCATATGGCGTCACAGGCTGGTTTTCAGAAAAGAGCGCACAACTCTAGTGCTTGCTTCCCAAATGGAAGTCTAATTGTTCTACTAAAATAGCAGACATCAACTTTTTAGTTTAATTCAAATTTTTAAAAAGACCTTTCTCCCTTGAGACTGTTTGCCATGATGAAATATTTCAACTGTATCTTATTTAACAGATGCAAATGTTTCATAAAAGCGAGAGAGCAAAATAACCTTTCAGATTTTTCTGAAGCCTAGAAGTGTTTTGTTTTGCCAGCTGTCTATGAAAGTTCAGTGCATAAAAGGTTAGGAGCCTGACTTTTTTCTGTCTTGTATATCTTTGAAAAATTGGTTTATGGCGAGTCATACATCATGTAGCTAAGACATATGGGAATAGTTAAAGATTAAGGTAAATAGACAAATTGAACTGCTTTTAAATCATTTTTCCCTGTTTCACTTTTATGAAAGAGCTTATGAACAAAAGTTGACATTAAGCAATCACAATAGGCTATTCTATATATTTTAGACAGTGGTAAAGACTTTAGTGTCAGAAAGTGTTGCATCACTGATGCTTATATCAATTTGATTGGTGTCCAAGTTTTAAAAATGTTACTTTGTCAAGTCATAACCTTTTCTGAGTCTTTCATTTGTCATTGTTTTAATGATTATATCTTTTAAAAAAACGGGAAAAAAAAAAAAAGAAAAATGTCTGTGCATCAGGAATCGTATAGTTCATAAGACTTTTCTTATCAAATGTTTGGATAAAATTAGCGCTTTTGTCTTTTTTACATTTGTTATGTAATATGATTGCTTAGATGTTTTGGTGTAAATGTTTCATTTTAAACACAAAGATTAGCAATTTCACTCAAGAAAAGTATGTTAGAAATGCATTTTCATGAGATGTCAGAACACAGTTTGACTTGCAGAGTCATAAATGAGAAGATTTTAGTCACACATAGTCACCATACTCTGGCTGTTATTGATAATACTATTACCGTGAGCTGGGGCCTTCCAGACCAAAAGAAAAAGTGTCAGCTGACAAAGCAAGGTAATTCAGAGTATGAACTTGATATAAGCAGAGAAGTGTTTTTGTTCTCATCTTAACTGGTCCAATAAAATATTCTGTAGACACCGAATAACTGAGAGGGAATGAATCCGTTTTGCCTGTTTGTGTTCTTTGAGTCTTTGGCAGGAACTTAAGGAATGAGAAACAATAGGAGTTTGCACTAAAAATGCCATCCATGATTTAAAGTGTTGTTTCCTTTACTTTGTGATTTCAGAGCAATTATTTGTGTTGTCATTCTGAAGGGCTGGGAGCTGGGGTGGGTGTTCAAGATGTTGTTAAGATGAATTGACCATGTCTAAATATTTCTGTGTACTATAGGAAGCTTTAGGGGGAAAACAACCAAGCTACCAGTAGGAATTTTATTCGGATCCTTGGGGGCAGCTTGGCTAAGTGATCTTAAATTAAAACACCAGTTTCTTTCAAAATGGAGGCTAAATATAATGATTGTTGTCATGCTTTTACAACTGTTGTGGATAATGTGACTACACAGCTACATGAAGTTTTACTCCTTTACAATATTTTCTTGTTATTTGATTGTAGGGAGGTTGTGGCTACACGTAATTTGTAGGCCTTGTATTTTTATTTGTCTAGTACTAGGCTTGTACATACATAACTAGCCTAATTGGTTTTATTTTTGCCGTATGTAGTGATACTAAAATACACTAGCAGTTTCTCTGATCATGTTAAAAATTGGTGGTTTATATCAATCTGTCTGTATATAAAACAAAAAAGTTCTGAATATCTATTCTTTTATAGAAGGTAATTTTATTTCCAATGCAGATAAGGGACAAAACCATAGAAATACAATAAGATTTAATGCTGGGAATGCTCTTCTCTGTAGCAAGGTAATAATTGCTACAGTAATGCTTTGTAGCTATTTTAAATGGGTCACTTATTGTTTTGAATTAGAGGATGTGTTTGGACTGTTCTTGTGCACTATGTAAAAACCAGGCACTGATTATTTTCAGTACCATGGGTATCAGTGCAGCTTTTAGCCTCTGTGGTAGGAAAGCGGTTGTTTCCCGAAATCTATTGCTATCTTCCTTGCCTATCACATCAGCTAAAGATAAGGCAACTGAACAAAACCCTACAATATTAAAATAATTCTTAGGTGAGTTATATTCCTTAAATTAATGGAGAAATGACTTTTTAATTTTCTAGATTAAATTTGGATATTAACATTGATTATTGAATTACATTGCAATGTTTTAAGTTAAAAAGATATATTAGCATGATTTTCTGGTAAGGCAACTTCTCTCTCCCTCTTTTTCCTTAATATTGGCTATGGAAAGAGTGCCTGTAAGCTTAGCATGACATCCAAATGTAGCTCAGTTTAGGCAAGGGAGCTTTGACTTTTCAATCACAAGAGGGAGCTGTTGGAGCTAAAACTACTAGAAATGAGCACTTCCACATTGCCGTTTTAATCAATACTGCTCAGTTCTAAATATTTAATGAAATACATTAACAATTATTAGTTTCCACCATCACACCCTGTGACTACCACTGACATGCATTTTCTAAGAGAAGTATGAAAACAATAATTAAAGTGAATAAACCTATACATTGGTAGTAATATATTTGACGTGTGTGTGGGAACAACAGCCAATCTTTTCTCCTTATGTTGGTGACAAGCTTAAATCTGCTTCAGAGCAAACAGTCTTGTCAAGCAGTGTAACATTACTTTTGTTATAGAAACCTTTGTTACTCATTTATGTTGTTGTGTATCAAAAGTCTGTGGGTCCAACTTTTCTACTGGCTCTAGTAGGAAATTGAGCGCGCACATGAATGTCATATGGTGAAGAATGTCAGTTTATATGAAAATTGAAGAATTATCTGTTTTCCCCCTGTAGTTATGCACAAAGGCATCATTGTCAGTTGCCTTTCTTAGACCTTCCCTGCAGGCATGATCAGACTCAAGCAGACAGCTATTTTCCTTTAATTTTCCACAGCAAGCCAGTAATGCTTATGATTATTGTGAAGTCAGGAAAAGTTTAGTTTCATCAAGTGACATGTAGTGTTGCAATTAGTTACTTAAGCACTTCTTATAAAATTTTCTACTATGGTATCTAGCTTGTCAGATGCAGCTAAATATTAGCATCTCGTATTAAACAGGAGGGTAAAAACTCCTAGCAGAAAGCACAGCTGACAGCTCTCAACATGAGCTGAATGATCACTCACAATTGTAATCGATTCTGTAAGTACTGAACACAAACCCCCAGGCAATTGAGGAAAATAGGATGATGAAGGACTGCAAACTAATACGTTACACATCTTCATTGATTAGTCATTGATTAACCATTATTTTTCTGAATGACAAACAGCTAGTGGTAAAGTAAGTGAAGCTGATGATTTATTTACATGTTAGACAGAAGATGACTTCTTTATTCAGCTGATTGTGAGCTAATGTGAAATCAGAAGACAGCAACAGTTGAAGAATAAAGGCAGGTTTATAATCTTTTTTGACAGCATTCCTAGATTTAGAATGTTTTTACTGGAAAGAAATTTAACTAGACTTTCACCACAAGAAATTCAAATGAGGATCATCTACATGGTACCTGTAGTATAACTACATTTAAAGAGAAGATCATTTTATAGACTTGGTATTTACAAGAATATTGATCAGTGTTTATTGAACTTTTAATTTAATTCTCTGTTTTGTTCAGTGCCGTATTGGCAATTAAACACAGCTGCAGAAATGGCAGAAAAATGGTTTGCAATATACCTACCAGCTTTATTATTCTGAAAATACCTCCAAACCCTAGTTTTGAATACCCCACGGAATTAGGAAACACATAATTAGGAAGCAGTCTATGCATTTGGAGATCAGTTTTTTTCTTTAATATGTATCAAACATCTAATTATAATCAGCTCCTACCAATACAGTATGAAGTAAAACTGATTGCAGTGGAAGGTGGCAGGGGGGTGGGGGTGGAGTGAGGTTTCTGCCAGTCCAGTGGACTTGTGTTGAGAGTTCAGTTGACCTTTTCCCCTTCTGTTTTCTTTTTTACCGTCTTCCCCTGTCCTTCCCCCAAATAGGGAACAAATCTGTTCCTACTCAATGTAGTGCTTAAATCAGTTTAAGGAAAGAGGCCTATGATACTGCCTGAGAGAGTCCCTTGTACAGTCTACTTCAGCTACAAAAGTATTGTGGACAATCCCTGTTATTTATTAGCGATGAATTGTTAGAATTCTTCGCTTTTCTTTTTCATAGCATTAATTGTGATGAGATTTTGTAAGCATGTGGATATGTTTCTTCATAGGAATTATGTTCTAAATTAACAGTAATTAATGTGTGCTTAATACACAGTGCTAGTAATCTGTGATGTGTATTAACTAGTTATCAGAAAGAGTTTCAGTGAAAGATGTGTGCTCTCAGGAAATATGAATGTAGAATAACTATTGAAGGGAAATTCATCACCATTGCTAGATTTAAAGGTTAATTATCGTATCACATAAATTAAGAAAAAGAAAGATGGCAGTATACCATAGAACTTCAGTTGAGGTGCAAATGTGCTTGCTACTACCTCTAATAACAGTTCTATTATTAGACATACAATTGTGCAATTCTGTTGTCTTCTGGTCTTAATAGTTTTCTAATTCTATAAATTAATATATTAAAATATCACCACACACTTGGCCAACTCTTTATACATCAAAGTCCCTCCCCTCATTTTATGGTGAAAACTTATCATATACCTTTTATCTTCTGTATGTGTTTTTATGAGAGGCTTACTTACAAGTGGATAGCAACTGATACCCAGTTGGTATCTTCTGAACACATCTGGTATGAATCTCTGCTAAACTGTTAGCTTTACGGTTGAAATGTTTGTCAACTGGTGCTAAGCATGATCTTATTTCAGGGTTTGAGCATTTTTTTTACATTAAAAACAATAAAACCCCATGCTCAATGCTTTCAGATTTGTAACTTGCTTGCCAAAGATCTCTGGGACAGTGGTGAGTTTATACGATTATTATTTTTGCCTTTCTGCTAACAGACTGAACTTGAACCACTTTGCCCCTTGGGACATCCAGTTGTCCCCTACTTTCAGGACTGGGTCAGACTGGGCAGCAGAAGCATTTTATGAGGCACCAAGTTGCTGCTTGCTAGGCAGTTCCATGTTATGAGCCCTGATAGTACATATCGGTTTGACGTGTCTTAATTATAAATCTCTACCTCCTCGTGGCTAATCAACCCTGTGCGTTTTTGAGGAACCTGCAGCACTCCTGCCCTCCCAAGCGCTGCCTCGTGCTGCATGCCGAGCATTTGCAACTGGACAGTGCTGATTGCTTTAACAAGTCTGAAAAATAACAAAAGAATAATTGCTCTTGCAGTAAAACCACAAGGAAAATACTCTAGGACAAGGCATGAAAATACACAGTTCTATTCCTGTTACACCTGCAACTTCAATACCTATTTCTGATTCCCTGTGTAAAAGTGAATAAGAAATCCAATGAATCCTTATATAATTTTGTGTGTCATACTCTGTTTGTGTTACTCATTTAAACTGCCAATTAAGGGGACTATTTGCATGAGCAAGAGTGTGATGTGTCCTACTATGTAATGCCAATACATACTTCGTAACTGAAGAAAAGAACGAAGTATTTTGGATTTTCCTTCTCATTCTTTTGAGTCCAGATACGTTATCACAACTACACATGGAGTAGAATATGCCTCAGTGTCTTCAAGCACATTTAATATCTTTAAATTTTTAAATGAAAATGTAGCTGTCAATTTTAAACTAATTTGGATGGACAGCAATAAAATGCAAACCTCACTTCAAATTAGAATTTTCAGTGAGGATTTCTAATGGAAAGTAATTGCTGACAATAGGAAATGACAAATTACTAATTACTTAGTTCAATTAGACTTCTGTGCCTTTGGTCCTAAGTGGCAAGCATACAGCAAATCTTGCACTTTTATAACAATTAATGACACTAAAACTATTTAAACTGCCAACAGATGTGAGTAAGAAGACATGAATTGAAACTTACTTAATTTACATACTATCCCAATTTTATATCAAGTAAATGGTGTTTAATTTTTATGTTACAATTAAATATCACTGGCATAGTGTAATTTCTGCAGAACTTTTCAGAATAAAATAGTTTTGCTGAAATGCAAGTGCTAATGCTTTTTTTTTTCCTCTTATCACAGCACTATTTATCTTAAAGTGACTCTAAAATATATAGGGGCAGTGAATGGAATATAATTTTTTTTAGAGCTTGTGCTAACAGTTTTCCTAAAGTGGAAATCTAGTGCATCAACTAGACTACTGCAATGTGAGATTTCAAATTCTGCTTCTAATTTATGGGTCAATGCAAAACTTCATCCGGTGTATAGCATTCAGAAGCAGTCAAACATCTTATGTATTTGCTTCTTAGTCTTTAATAAAGTCCTTCCAGAATTTGTATGTTAGATATTGTTTCTTCATTAACATTATGCTGGTTTAAGCCATTTTTTAGTAAAGTCTGGATTCTTCATTATTTCTCACATTTTGCAATTTATCTCTTTTGAATGGCTTTCAAGTATGTTTCTACTGAATATGAAGAGTGGCAGACTGTAACTGTAATGACTGTAATGGTTTCTGTGCAGTCATAATATATTTATGCACAGGTATGTTTTCCCTGTAAAGTTTACCATAATTTCTACACCTCAAAACTTCTAATATTGGATGCCTAAAATTAGATGCCCAAATAAACCTTTTATGCCTGAGGATCTGCTAGCCTCTTTTCAATGTATTCCATGTGATCATTAAGATTTCTTTAGGTGTTTAATCGTTCTGAGAACTGGCAGCTTCTGTTTCGATATATGAATACCTAGCTTTGGAAATATTGCCAAGTAATATATTTTTAGTCAAGAAAAGAAGGAAAAGATACTAAATTGTGAAGCTATTAATCCAACAAAACTCTGTTTGACTTTACAGATTATTTTGCAAAGGCCTATTTCTATCTTCTTCCCTTAGGCAAAACAAAAAGAAAGCTAAAGGCAGCATTTAAAAGAATCCATCAATCTAATAGTAATTTATGATTACTTAATTTTCCAGAAGAATCTCCCTGTCCTTTTGTTTCGTAGCAAGATATAAGGCAGTAGAGGGTATTGTAGCAATGGGTGTTCCTGCTGAAAAGATGTATAAATAGAAGATAATATTCTCAATATGGCAGTAGAAATAAGAATGTCTTTATAAAATATAAATGAGAAGGCTACAAGAAAATTAAAATGTAGGAGTCAAATTGGAAAAGATTTATAGAAGTGCCTACGTTTAGTTTCAAGAGTTGTCTTGAAAAAGAGGGTGTTTTGTAAGGAGCATTGTGCAGGTGTGTAATTTTGGTTTACAAAGGAATGTAAGTACTGATAATGTTACAACAGCCTTTAATGCAGCATACTTCAAGACAGACTAAGTATGAGACTGAATGTACTATTACGGCATTTCTTCCTTGGTGTGCTTTTATCTAAGGTCTTTGCAAATGACTGCCAATTGATCATCACTTTCCTCAGTCTTCTTACACTTTATGTAGTACTGCAAACAAAATAATGTAATAAAATTCTCCTTGATTTGAAATATTAAGTGTCAGAAAAGCTGAACTGAATAGATGTAGAGGGTGTATATTACACATGAGGGTTATAACCATACAACTATATACTTTAAGAACTAGCTCTTCACCTGGATTATGTTAGTGCAGTTTTGTTGTTAGTAGAGATGCTTCAATCTACATCACTTAAGTCTAGCAATTTCTGTTGAGCTTTACTGTGTTATAATCCTCTAAAAAGCAACCACACAGCGTAGGCAGTCTGTGAAACTCCTGGCAAAAGGATTTCTGTAAGTGCCTTTCCCCAAGAGATTTGTCTTGGTAGGTTTTTTTTTTTAGTGTTTTTATTTATTTTAATTTCTAAATTTCCAGTAATTAGGGAAATTATAGTATTACTTGAGAACAAACAAAGCTGATAACTGAACTGAATTGCCAGCAGTAGTTTCGGACAAACCTATGTTGTTTCACCACAGCTGTAGTTTTCTCTTCCCAAAAGCTCAGTGAACTTTAGAGCTAGAAATATAAGAGAGACCATACCTCATAATAGAGGAGAAACGAAAAGCTTAGGTAGGGGGTAGGAAGCCTGGGCAGGGACAGAGGAAAGAAAGACACTCACAAATCAGAAAGGGGGGGGGGGAAATGTGGCATTGGTATTGTGCTTAGAAAAAGATAATGTGGAAAAGAGGTGAGAGCAGGGACAGGAGTATACCTGGAGCAAGAAGGACAGAAAAAAAGAAGTGGCCTAATTAGAAGAAAAAAGAGAAAGACAGATGATGGGGAGAAGCAAAAGAAGGGTCAAAGATACCAGGCAAAAAAAATAATGAAGCTAAGGAAAATTAGCAGGACAGATATAAGACTAAGAATATGGTGTCTTCATTCATGCCACAATGAATCATGAGAGTAGAATGTTTAGGCTGATTTAATCATCCGCGGAGTGTATCATTTCCTTTATAGCTCCATCATAATTATTGAGGCACTAGCAACAGATGAAATGTGCAATTCTCGATTGTTTGGACTACTGAGGAAAATAAGGATGAAGAGGACAAAAGGCAAGAACACAAATGTATTTATGCTTAGTTGTAGTTTGAATGAAATGTATGGATATAAGTGTACATACAACTTACATGAAGACATAGCTGTATCTCTAGTGATACATTAACATGGAAACAAGATTTCTAATGACAGTGTTGTGTCAACTAAAAAGAACTGAGAGAATAATAATTTACTTCAGTGGCAATATATTGTTTTAGTAATAAAACATACTCTGTAAAGTTAAGTTTCTAAAATGGACTAGTACCATTATTGTTGTAAGCATTTCCTTTAGCAAAATATTCTTTTTTTTTTCATGATAAAAAGATATTTTTATAGGAAATGGGAAACGCAAACACCATCAGTCCTTTTAGGATTTAATAAGAAAATAAAGACCATCCAAAATTGCCATACTTTCTCAGCTTCTGTGGCCCAGAATATTTCAAAAAGACATTTGTCATTATAGAAACTCTTAGTTGTCTGACATGATGATTCTGATGCACTTTTCTTCAAAGTGGAAAAAAAATATGAATGAATTTGTGCCATGCCCCTCGCAGATAATTTTCTGTTATCATAGGAGTGAAAACTAACAGTACAGGATGATGCTGTAAATATTTTCTAGCATATGGAAGTAACTATGCTGCTAATCTAATAGTTGGCTTATTATTCTTCATCATGGAAATTCTGTGTTTCCATTTTATTTTTTAAGACTAATGACTTTTAACAGGAGGAACTCTACTGGAAACTTCTGATAAAAATAGATCTCTCTCTCTCTCAAATTCACTGACAGAGGTTCTACTATTCCAGTGTTTCTGAACAGGTAATTTTTTTTTTTTTTTTTTTTTTTTAAAAGAGGAGATCTGAAGTGTGAAAAGAAAAATTGGTATCATTTAGAACTAAGACCCTGATTCAGCAAAAATCGTCTTGACTCGTGCACTGGGCAAGGCCGCTGAAGTCCTGAACAATTGTTTTTCATAGCTACATGTGCAATGGAAGACAGATGGCTGTTTCGCTAAAAGAGGTCCAGCCGTCTTAAATATGCTTAAATAAAATGTTTGTTTAGAATTTTTCAGCTATGTAATAGCATTAAATAATGGTTCATTATTAGCAACAGAATTTTTTGCAGATTGACAGTTGTCTTATACCTGTATTATATGATATATCTGTCAATCACATTTATTAATGAATTAAGACTTTGTTAGATTTCATGCATTTGTTTAAAAAATTGCTATGAAGGATGACACTTTTCAGAAAAAAGAGCAGCTACAAAATGAAAATGTGAAAATGGGGCAAAATGTGGTATATCCTACAACTATATTAAGGATAAAGCACTGCCATAAGTAAAAGACAAAAATCCATATAAAACTTGAAAGAAAGCAACTGCTGCTTTTAAAATATAACTGTATAGGAGAAGAATAGTGGAGTAAAGAGAACAACAGTCTATTGGAACAAACGTGGTAAGGAGGAGATGCTTTCGGAATTGACAGATAGGTTTTAGAGGGGGAAAAAAAAAAAGCTTTTTTTCTTTCCTAACTAAGGTAGAGGAAGAGAAACAAACTAGTAAACTCAGTTATTGCTAATGGCTGGAAGCTGGTATGCCAATACAGTCAGATTATAGCTATGGATTTTGTTGTTGCTTTGTAGTGGATCCGCTGCTGTTGCGGACAAAGTGTATAAGGCCAAATGCCTTTTTAGGAAAACAGAGTATAGGGTATATTAGTGTGTGCAAGATTATGGATATTTTAATGTCTTTGTACATGTATCTTGACTGACTAGATTGTAGGCAAGAGCTAAAACAGGGATACCTGATTTCTGTACTATCACATAGCACTGAACCTTGGAAAAGAGGTACCTATGTGCCATTTATATTGGAGGATGTCTAGCGTGGTTGTGACTAAAAATTTTGCCTCGTTACTTATAGTACTGGAGAACAAGCTAATGACTATTGTAAAGCAGACTAAGCAAATGTGTTTTGAAGTCAGCCGTCCACAAAAGTTAGGGTCAAGTTCCTGCTTGACAATGCCTCTTTTGGCAAAATAAAGCAAAACAGAAACTCATATACACTCTTCCTAAACTTTTTCTGTTTATTATAGGGGAACATACAGATAGGAACAGAAAATTATCTGCCTCACGTTAGGTTCTCAACAGCCATTATTGCCAGACTAAAGCAGTCAAAAATCAGTTATTTCCAAAATCATGAACTTGTCTAATCTTGTGACTTTTGTGATGAACGTTTTGTGGTAGTGTGTTTTTCTTTAATTTGCTAAGCTTATATTACCCAGTCTTTTTCTTTTTCCATTTTTTGTAAACAAAAATGGAGTTTAGAAGCAGGATTTTCAGGAAAAAAAACAGTCTCTTTAAGAGCTTAATGCTAGGAGCACTGGACATGGCAATGCTTGAAAGTCTTTGCCTCTTGATGTGGCACATACTGCAACTCATCATGAGGAAGTAACAGTGAGTAAAGCTTCTTAAGTCTGGGCTGTGCTTTTCTAAAGAGCATTGCCTACTGACATCCCAGAGAGGTGGAATCAGCTGTCAGGCTGCCTCAGAGCCTTACGGCCCTACCAGAAAAATGGATTTGTGTGGCATTAAGTTGTTCTTGCCCCCATTAGGTTGCATCACTGTTGCAGCCAAAACCTGCTTTTATACTTCTCTTGTGTTTGATCCCCTGACTTACGTCCTCTCACTGTTGTAAATTGCTTCTTTGGGGGAAGGAGAGGGGCTGGCCATGTCTGTATCATAGCTCTTAGTAACAGGTATGTTCTGCTTCCTTCAGTGATGATTTTTTTTTTTTTTTTCCTTAAAAAGAAGTTTCATACAGTATCTTTTTTCAATTTGTTTTGTTGCAGAGAAATACCAATTAGTAGATTTAGAAATGGCTATTCACTTAAATTGCAGAGGATGGGTGAGCTTCTGTTTTTAACTTGCAAAAATCTAATCTAACATCGTCAGCAGATAGACATGTCGGCAATTAGTTCATCTGACTGTATTTGCTACAACTTGATGCCAAGTTCTGCTCCTCGTTATGCTAAAGGAAGTCTGATGCCAGTCTTCTGATCCATTGTCCCTGGGGATTTACCATGGGAACAACAAGGCAGAGCTGAGGAAGAATTAAGCCCTTACCCTGAGATAGTCTGTGCATGGTATCTGGCTCCACATCCTATTACTTGCCAAAGTCTGATGGGCCTTGGTAGAAAGAAGCAGCCTCTGGCTCCTCAGTTTCCTCCTCTTTCTTCTCTTTCCTCCTTCATCCCCCCTTCCCCAAATCCACCATATTTTTTTAGTACAAATACTCATAATTTTAAGATAATTTTTCATTGCTTTTCATCACATATTTTGTTCCCTGGATGCATCCAATGGTTTTGTTTTGCTGGGAAGCGTTGGCTTCTGAAGGGTCTTTGCCAACCTAAATGATTCTATGAAAAGATTAGAAAGTGGAGACAACAAGGCCTTGTATTAGACTGCAAAGTGAAGGAGCTGCTACATTCCCACACTGAGAAGTATAAGTTTGTCAAATATTTTTTTCCTTTTAAAGATGAGATAGCTTTAGGACACACAGTCTGTCACTGAAATCTACCTTTTGTACCGGAGGAGTGTAAGTGCTGGTACACCCCGAGCCTGGGGGAGAGCAGCTCTGTAACTCAGTGTGGTACAAGTAGTCTTTTCAGTTTTTCTAGATTCTTGCTTAGTCATGAAAGGTAATTTAACTCTGACTTTAGTACGATCCACAGGGTTTTGGCAGTAGTCTATTGATTTTTGTGTTTTATTTTTTATTTACCTCTCTGAATTCCATATGGCTTTCAATTTAGTTGAACTGGAAAAGGACAAAGAAAAATCTCACTCTGGTATGTCAAAAACTACACTTTGACTCAACAGGGAATGATAAGGGGTGAAAGACATTATTCTATGGGCTTACAGAATGCTGTAGCTGTTTCAATAATTCACAAAACCGCGAGTGTTTATAAACCATTGTCTTGTACCAGGACATGGAGTGTATACAACTGCAAGGAAAGGACAGATCCTGCCCCCATGAACTCACTGTCTGCCCATTTACCTCCTATAGTTAGAGAGTTCCTTAACGTTCCTTTATTGATCGGTTTGTTCATTCTAGCTTATATTAATGTTAACGCTGAAAAAGATATTTCTTCTTTTTTTTTTTTCTTTTTTCTTTAACTTCCTGAGCAGTCTCATTTTCTTTCAGGACTTGTTGTCCTTCGTCTGTTACTGAAACAGCTTTCAGTTTCCAGGCTAGCTAGCTGAAAGACTGTTTGTGGCTATAAAAGAGCCAAACTGGGGCTCAGTACATGGATCTGAGGAGGATTACTAAGGATTCTAGGGCATTTTGCTTCTGTCCAAAATTACTTTAAGGCATAGGTGTCAGATAGCTTGGCTGTGTCTGATGGATCAAGGGGACGGAGTGAGAGTGAGAAAGAGAGGTGAAAGGGATAAGGAACGGATTGAGGACAAAAGGAAGATCAGAAAGCAGTCTGGGTAGTGAAGGGAAAGACAGGAACAATATCTTACTTGTGAACTTCTATTTCTAACTCTTTGAATACCAAAGGCGATTGAGAGCATTTCTTCAGACATATTGACACAAGCAGGAGACAGGTGGCTGGCTTTAAAATTCATTGCTGATTGTGAATCATCTACATCATTTTAAAATTACTTTATTTGACAGACTTTAAAAGTAGGAAGGTGTGTATTCTTATTTTGAGTCATAAATAAAAATGAATCAAGTGTTTTTCACTGTGGCTCTATTTTCTCTCAATTTCATTCATTTTGACAATTCTGGCAGTAGCTGTTCAAGAAACATTCAAAACCACAATAAGCAGTGTTGAAGGTCAGGGCTGAGGCGCGTTTGCAGAGCTGTGTGTGAAGAGGAGCGTCCTGATGGTGCTGCGCGTGGCCATGGGCGCTGAACAGGCTGGCTACCATGAGCCCCAGTAGCTGGCGCGCTCTCTGCCTGACACTGGGCGCTTGGCTTAAAGTCATCTGGGAAGCTGCTGCCAGGGCATCTGCACTGTAATGCTGGTGTTTCTGGATCTTGCTTCCTAACTTTGATTACCTATATTTAGTACCGTAGCCTTCAGGACATGGTGCATAATTCTCTTGGTTTTCTGCAGAAGTAGGACTCAAGTAATTTTGCAAAAGCTCAAGCAGGAGCCACAGGGTTATGAAGTGTCCCCCAGCCCCTCCTGTTTTGAGTAAAACCAAGGCATTCTTGTTATAGTATAAGTGTGCAAGCACTGGTTTATAGACAAATGACCAAATGTGCAAAGTATGACTGGTTTCACTATCTCACTGCCCATATATGGAAATACAGTCAGCAGAGAAAATTTCTGTAAAATTTTGTCTGGGCACAAGAATGACCTCCTATGCATCTACAGGTGCTACTTAATCTCTGGTTCACCTGGGACAGAGAATGAGGGTGATAGTCATGGGCGTGGCAATGGAAAAGCCATAGTTATACCTAACTATTTTTAGTGCTTAGATACCAGGGTGACTTAGAAATACCCAAAAGGTGTAGAATAGAGTGAGTCAACAGGAACCAGCCTCCTAGATATGAGTGCTTACATCACGCTGGGGAGAAAAATGTGAACTTTGACATGGGGGGCCAAATTTTGTCCTCATGATTTTTAGATTTGGTGTGAGTATTTACTATGCTCTCTGAATTTTGCTAATTGAACTCAGACATGTATGTGTTTTCCCCTCTGTCAGCCTATCGTCATATCCCTTTCCTAATCTTCTTCTAAACTAAAAAGCAAGGCAGAGAAATTGGTATGGTGGGAGTTTTACTGCATCCTGCAGCTTCCAGCATTTTGCCTGAAATGTATGAAGTTATTGTGCAATCCAGAATTTTTGCTTGTAGAAGAAGGTGATAAAACATATTAGAAGTTTGAAGAACAGCTTTTATTTTTAGCAAGGAAGGTAACACCGGGAGAACCAGCAACCCATACAAAACAGCAGACTGGAATTATGTTATCTGCATTTATAAGAATGTATAGATTAAAGTGATAAGGAAGTCCAGGTGGAAAAATAATGAAGATACCAGTAAACCATGCTTTCAGAAGTAAACGGTCTTTTCCAGTGAAGGCCTGTATGATCCAAATTTGGTCACGTTTGGCTCATAGCTACAAAAAATGCATATGAATTTGTATCATTATATTATATTTGGGGGAGAGGAAAAAGCCCACATCACTCTCTGAAACCTCGTGAAACTCTTTACTGAAATAGAGATATGTATATGTATAAATTACATATGCACATATAATTATACCTTCTTGCGTTTGGTTAATTTACTAGCAAAGAATTGGGATCAAAGTGATATAATGAAGAAAGCTGTGCACAGTGTTTTAAAATTGTTTTTTGTTCAGTCCCTTATATTTGGTCAAACTGCAGTTTCATTGCTAGATAATATGGTAAAAAGATTCATTGTAAGGGTTACCTAACAACATTGGTGGTGTTGATGAATAGTTGCAATTAATACATTCCCTTAATTAGTCTGATACCCAGAAGATGCACCTGGCAGGTCATTTTAATACTACAATTGATTTATTGCTGCTAGAAATGATTTTACCAGCTATCTTCAGAGAGCACAATTAGAGAGGATTTCATTTTTTTTATGCATTTTCACTGAGGAATAAACATAAAAGGTCTATGTAATTCAGAACAAAGCAGCTATAATGTACTAATGGTTTATGGATATTATTAATATTCAGCTAACATTAGAGGCAATTTTAGAGAATAGCAACCTATTTTCTATATGAAGTATTCCATTTTTAGTATCTGAGTGCTTTATTTAAAAAACAAAATCAAACCATGATATTTTAAATGAGTTGCTGTTATCATGTATGGGAAATATTATAAATGGTGTAACAGTAAGAATATATTGATAGATGTGTGTTTGTCTATGCTTTGTGCTGTGTGTGATATATGTGTCAGATGCACTGAGATTCAGGAAAAAATATAAATTATGTACTATTTTTGAATCATGATGAAGTCCTAAACAAAGAAATGTTTTTCTGAGGTTACTGTAACAATGTAACTAAATCAGTGTCAGCTTAGCCCATCATACAAGTATCAACTTCTATTTTCATATTTTTTTTAATCTGTTTTTGAAAATGATCTTGAAATTAGCTTGTTCTGCTTTTTTTCCCCTCACCTTACTGTATTTTGCTCCATTTCTGGTGCTGCAGCAGACAGCATGGCTGCCTTTTGTTAGCTTCTCTGTGCACTAATATCACTGACACTATTGCGGAAACATCCAGCGGGCTCCCTTTCTACATCTTAGAACAAAAGGTTATTTCTTCAGTAGCAATTTGTTAATTCCTAGGTGCTTAAAAATTACTTTTTTGATCTTTTTTCCAAGTAACAAAATGTTTTCCCTTGAGAGGGGGGGGGGGGGGGGAACTGTTCAGGGTTTGGGCAAGAAACCTAGCTGCACATTACTTGCATGCTCAAAGTTTTAAATAAAATAATGGGGAATTTGTTCATGCAGGAAATGCAGGATTGCCCTTTATGTTTTAGGCTAATCTGGACCCACCTAAGCTTTGCCTGTCCTCTGAACACCTTTGGCTCTCCCTGGGAACTAAAGGGCCAAAGCTGATTTGCAGAGTGCACCTCCATGATGCTTAACACAGGGGTATGATGTGCGGATACAAGCTGTTCTCTCAGCCTCAGCATCTTGAACTGAGGGATCTGGATTTGGAAGTGTAGTTCTGCTTTTTCAAATTAGCACACTAGTAGAATAACTTTTGACCTTGCAATAAACGTTTGAGAAAATAATTATAGTTCAGTATTTATGGGTGGTATTTAGCCTCCTGTGTTATTTTACATCACTCCAGAGTGCATACAAGGCACCACATAGAACAAATAAGAAAACATTCCCCTTCACCATTGAATCTTCCGGTCTATTTTCAATGTGAGCCAAAACATGGTGTAGAGCTCTAAAATAAAGTAGGAAATTGCTGATAAGCGAGGACATGATTTATAGCACAGTTAAGACCTGGCTTAAGTCTCCCTGAAATCAAGGTCCAAGTCTGGGATCTCTGCTCTGAGAAGATGTAGCCCAGCACACTGGAATTTCTCTCTTGTTATGACTAAAATGTTCTGGGCATATGCGTTGTTTTTTACTAGAGTTACTAGTGAAAAATGCTTGACTGAGAATCTATTAGCAGCTTTGCAGACAACCTGTCTGAGGGCAGGCAAATACAGTAGGTGAAATGGGGAGACTTCTTGGTAGCAATGTGGGTTTGAACAGCTCATAGGTGAGGTAAGAGGACGGTTTGGGGATGACAATAAAAATGCAATAGCAAGAGATTGTCTGTGAGGCATGATGTAGGTAATGTACGTACTTTAACGCTTTTGTCTTGGGATGGGGGACCTGGTGGAAACACTCAAAGTTGCACCTGTGTCACAGCTGGATCACCAGGGCCATCCACAGTCTGTGTTTTTCTTGAGACTCAGGAGGAGGGAAATGCTCTGGATTCATCAGGGAGTCCAGGGCGGATGAAGATGCAGTGATCGGTGATTATGAATGACTTCAAGGAGTTTCTGCTAAACAGAAATCACTTCTGTTTAAATGACAAGGAAGCTGATGGATATTAGAAATACTCTGGAATAATAAGGTCAGGATAGGGATGCTAGACATAGGAGGCATAGGTTAAAGTTGAAAGAGAATTAAAAAATGAGTTAGGTTATAAGCTAAAGTAGCAAGGAGATAATACCTCTGGATGATTTTTTTTCCAGCAAAAAATTCTATTGGGGTCTTTGTTTTTATTTTCTTTTTCTTCTTCTTCTGGCTCAGATTCTCATTAGATTTGATACCTAAGGTGTAACACAAAACCCTTGGATGCCATATAGTCTGGAGGCTGTTGAAAACTGTCTCAACAAATATTTCTATTGTTAAAATACTGTCCAATCTTTTAACCTTTGTGGAGGACTCAGAGGTTTTTCTATAATTAGGACTTAAACCAATTGATTAGAAATATTGTATAACAGGGTGTAAACATAATTTAGCTTTAGTTATTCAAGGCCTAAAATTACTTACTTAAAGAATGCAACGAGTATAAAAGAATATAAAACAATAACAACTGATTCAAAATAAAATCATTCAGAACATTTAATATAGAACAAAACAAACACAAACATTTCCAGTTGCAAAGTTAATGTCAACATATGTGTGTTTTGTGGTTTCTGGGTTTTTTTGCTGATTTTTTTTTATTTTTTATTTTTTTTTTCTCAGGGATTTTAGTGAAGATTTACAATTATCATAGGACTCGGTGCAGTTTGTTTGCTCCCCACAAAAGCAGAGATGATTTTTATTGACCAATCTTTGATCCAAGAGATTAAAGAAAGTACTGCAAGAGCAGTGAAAAGGATAACACCATGGGGGTCAATAGGCTTACTGCTACTTGGAAATGAAAGTGAAGCATTCCATTGGGAGAGGGGGTAATTTAGCATTCTTACTGGGAACTTGAGAGTTTTCCCTTTCCTTTTTTTTTTTTTTTTAAGGAAAAAAAATTATTCATCTTACTTACAGGTTTCTCCATGACTTAATACTATGGCCATAATATGAGGTCATTTAGAGGGCACTAGATTCGCCAACATAATTCTGCACAATGCTTTTTAGCCCAAATGGCCTGGCTGTCACATACTCGCATTCTTGATTGAAATGTTTCTGGTAGACTTTTGGAATGCAGTCTGAGGGCTTAGTGACTCAATATTTTCAACATGAATACATTTTCTATTTCATAGAAAGTTTCTGTGAACTACTGTAGAGTTAATGTGTCTTTCTGTTGTTTCCTGAAGCGCTGTGAACTTTACAGAAATCTGGTAAAATTGCATGAGTCAAAAGGAAATGAAAGTCCTAGCTTGATACAGTTTTATTTTTATGGCACCATCATCATCATCATGGCCCTTTTTTATGAGGGTATCAAAATGCCCGCTGAAAAGCAAATTTTTCTTTCTTGAGATAGCCATCAATATCCTTTCTCCCTGATGTGTGGTTTTTTGCCTTTTTTTTTTTTCTTTTTTTTCTTTCTTGTCCAGGCAGTATGATTTTTGTCTTCTCTTTCACTGCAGAGAATAAGTGCAGGAAGGACAACAGCTGGTATAACTTTGATTGGGGATGCGCTGAAGTGCTTTTGTTTACAGAATATTCACAGAGACACGTGAGGCCTGGCAGAGTACTCATGTCATGCTTCTTTGAAAAATTGCCAAAGAAATCTGACTGAAATTGGCCAGTTGTATTTATTTTGCTGTTTGCCAGAGACAGGTTTGGAGGCTTAGAGCATTTTAACATTTGATTTAGTTTCCTGCAGGTAAATAATAAATGATTATTAACTAATTTTAAAAGGGAAGGGAGCTCAAAAATTTCTCCGAAAGCTTCTTGTGGCCTATGAACCTATGCAAGATATTACTTAAAAGGGCACATCCAGTCATTTCATCCAGGAGATTGATTTGCTTTGTCACAAGGAATACTCATAGTTGATTTACCTCGTTACAGCTTGTGAAACTTGGCTTTTCTGCTGGCGCAACACGAGGTAAACATTCCTTTACTCCAAAATCGGAAAATGCCTGTCTCTGCAACTAAGAGTCTCTCAAAACACTAATGAAAGGTAGTTCTACCAAGAACAATGGCAGAATTCCCATGGACTTACACAAGAATTGTGATGCTTTTTTTTTTTTTTTTTTTTTTTCTTCCCCTGAAGAACTTCGTGAAGACTAGTGACTTTGGGTACTTTGGTTGACATATGAGAATTAAAGACTTAAACTGCTTATTAAAATTCATAAGTATCTATATAAAATGGCTATTCTGTTTACAATCAGATGATGTGTGTTTTTTACAGTTAATTTACTATTTGCAAGTAGTTGTTGGCAACATTAGCTAGGTTCTTGAAACTCTGTGCTAAGTTTTTATGTACCTGGATCATATTAGATTTTCTAGAAAATTGTCACCAGCCCTGTTGTTAGTCACTGCTTGGTCATGGCTGGGTGTGGGTTTTCTGGGGTTTTGTTTGCTTTTTTGTGTGTCCCTGGCCTCAACTATTCAGGAGATTGTAGTTCTCAGTTTTGTTAATAAGCACTGACGTAGCAAAGACTGTTTTCAATTAGAGCATGATCTGAAAATCAAACTTTCTGAAAGTTTACAAGACATAAGTTTACAAGACATAAGACAGAGGGACCTGGGCAGGCTGGATCATTGGGCCAGGGCCAACTCTATGAGATTCAACAAGGCTCAGTGCTGGGTCCTGCACTTGGGTCACAACAACCCCATGCAACACTGCAGGCTTGGGGAGGAGTGGCTGGAGAGCTGCCTGGAGGAAAAGGATCTGGGGGCGCTGGTCAACAGCTGCCTGAACATGAGCCAGCAGTGTGCCTGGGTGGCCAAGAAGGCCAATGGCATCCTGGCTTGTGTCAGGAATAGTGTGGCCAGCAGGACCAGGGAGGTGATAGTGCCCCTGTACTCGGCACTGGTGAGGCCGCACCTTGAATACTGTGTTCACTTTTGGGCCCCTCACTACAAGAAGGACATTGAGGTGCTGGAGCGTGTCCAAAGAAGGGCAACGAAGTTGGTGAAGGCTCTAGAGCACAAGTCTTATGAGGAGTGGCTGAGGGAACTGGGGTTGTTTAGTTTGGAGAAGAGGAGGCTGAGGGGAGACCTTATTGCTCTCTACAACTACCTGAAAGGAGGTTGTAGTGAGGTGGGGGTCAGCCTCTTCTCCCAAGTAACAAGCGATAGAACAAGAGGAAACAGCCTCAAGCTGTGCTAGGAGAGGTTTAGATTGGATATTAGGAAAAACTTCTTCACTGAAAGGGTTGACAAGCATTGGAACAGGCTGCCCAGGGAGGTGGTTGAGTCTCCATCCCTGGAGGTATTTAAAAGAAGGGTAGACGTGGTGCTTGAGGACATGGTTTAGTGGTGGATTTGGCAGTGACAGGTTAACGGTTGGACTCAATGATCTTAAGGGTCTTTTCCAACCTAGACAGTTCTATGATTCTATGATATTTACTCCCTTCTCCTTTATTAATTTTTAAATCTGGTACTTTAAACTTACACCTTTCTCCTAATTCTTTTCCTTTAGGGTAACTTGCATGCTTTCCATCTCTTAGCTTTAGAAATGGGCTGCTATACTGTTGTTCATAGAAGATATGGCTGACTTCCATCCTTTCTTCTGATCTTCTGTTTCACAGATTTCACAATATTTGGGTGTTTGGTTTTTTTTTGGGGGGGGAGGGGGCAAGGGGAAGGCAGGGGAGGATTTTTTTTTTTCCTTTCTGAAAGCCTCAACTTCTAGAGGAATGGGATTATATATGAACAATCAGCTTTTTTTTTTTTTTTTCTCTTAAATAGTAGGAGAGTAAAACCTAAAAATGTAGACTTGACTGAACTCTAAAGCTTCAGAAACTAGAAGACAAATAGAATGAATCCCAAATGTACTATGGAAAAACTAAGCCCTTTTGATACGGAAGGACCTATCTTTTTAATGCTGCTCTCTTGGGCTGATGTTCAGTGAATCTAGCACCATTGCACGGTGGTATATTCAGGAAAAGGATATAAGGAAAGGCCCCTAGTGTAGCAACAAAGATTAAGGGTTTTATTGGTAATGACTTAAAAATGAAATAACTTCTGTACTCAATGCTGCTTTCGGGTATAGTGGACAAGAAGTGGTATTAACTTTTGTGTGCCCTGAAATCATAGTATTTTCTCTAAAAGCTAAGGAACTTTTAGAAAGAATTTTTTTGTTTCTCTCTCTCTCTCTTTTTTTTTTTTTGTTTTAATTGGAGCCAAACTGTGTTTGAAAGCTTGTAAAACATCTATGCAAAATTTCTGCTGCGTTCACAATTAAGCGGCATGTGTTTGTGGGCATTTGTTACTTGCAGTGGTGGTTGTCAACATTACGCATGTTCCTGAAATTTTAGTGTGATCTACAGACATTTAAAAAAAAAAAAAAAAAAAAAAAAAAAGAAAAAGAAAAGTAGCACAGATTTTTCTGAGTAATATTATTGGTTTTTAATTTTGCAGCTCAGTTTTGTCATAGAGTAAGTTGATTGCTAATCTCAGACCTGTGCAAAAATAAACAAGCTTCTTTTTGCTGCACTTTGGAATTAAGACACATAGATCTTTCTTGCCAGCAATGTGTAGGGTTTTAGCTACAACAAACTGAAAGATACACTCAGTGTTATCAAAAACTTCCCTTCTTGTTTTCCAATTCAAAACTGAATGACTTATTTTAGCAGTACAGAAGAGTGAGAAAAATGTTAAATTGAGCTAACTGAACATTGTCAGAAATTGTGAAAGACATAGAAAGCAGGTTAAGGACACCACTGAAAACAAACAAACAAAAGATGGCAAATATTGCATACTGGATTCCTCCTTCTGTGTTGTTTTTCCAGTGAAACATTTGAGTACTGAAGGATTGCTAGTTGTGTCAACAGCAGCTGGTTTAAACTCCATCCTGGGAATTTGCAGTCTAGTCAGTTTTGGTCCTCGTCTTAGACTTGCATCTTTCCACTCAGGGATAAGAGTTTGGTTGCCATAATTCATCTCATCTTAGTTGTTTCACATTTAATCATTAGATTGTCAGCAAAAGTAAATCCTCAACGGAATGAGGGATACTATAAAAAGATCAAACTAAAGTGATTAGGACTTAGCTTAGAAATATATACTGATTATTTCAGTTGACATGAAACTTCACAGGCTAAAGCGGGGCTTTTGGGTAGGTCTTTTTTCCCAGAAAAAAAGGAAAAAGGTTTGGGTGTCTTATTTTCAGAAGTATTTCTCTTAAAAACAGGCCTTACTGTTAAGTTTTCCTAAGCTATTTGGCAGCTAAGGAGCCATGTGTGTGTTTGGCAATTTGGTATTCACTTTACTTCAGTATCCCACATTCTCTACAAGGTGGTGAGAAGTAAAAGAAATATCCTTGAATGACCTCTGCAGGGTTATGATCTGTTAAATTCTGTCAAATTAAATGTATAATATAGAAAACATTATTACAGCAAATATATCTTAGAGTTACCTCAGTGGAGTAGGCATGGGGGTGGGGGGGAGAGGAGCATTGCTGCTCAGAAACTGAGTCCCTTAGGGTGTAACTTCAACCAAATTAAAAAATGTGTGCCAGCCTCAAGTTGGCATGCTTGAGTTCACTTCACTCCAGTCAATGAGGCACCTTAGCACAGTAAGCACAATAGAGACAAAGAGATGCCTTGCAACTGACAGAGAGAGAAAAGAGTCCTTTGAGATGAAATGTTAACATAAGAAGTGAAAATGGTTTGTGGTAGTCTCAAGCTGGCTCTTTTGGGTTCACTTTCCTATAGTTACTGAACTATAGTGCTCTACCTTAACAGAGGAGTCTCAATAAAATTAGAAAGATATCCTAAAAAGGACAGAAGACGAGAGAGAGTAAAAGAGAGAGAGAGAGGGAGAGTTCTTTTGATAAGCAGCTTAACAAAAGTGGAAAAAATGGTTTATGTGAATGTTAGTTTTCATGGCAGTCTCAAGCTGACACTTGGGCTCCCTTTATTACAGTCAGTAAGCTACTTTAGCAAACAAAGGAGAACGGAGAGAAGGATGGCTGGAAACAACAGAGAAAGGGAGAGAAAGAGAGACCTCTTTGACAGCATCTAACACAACATGAAATCTCTGCCTCTGTATTTCCATTTTTGAAATATTTTCTGTAAGACAGAGAAACGCAAACGGTTGAATCTTTGTGAAGATACTTCATAGATAATTAAACAAATTAAATGCTGAGATTTTAGATTTGCTTAAGCAACATAGCAGCTTAATTGTGCTCAATTAAAAGATGAGGTGAGGACAGTGAATTGCCTTCTTAGCTCTCTAAAAAGAATTTTTTTTCAGTGTGCTGTTCTCAGATATTAATAAATAGCATCCAAACCAGGAAATTCTACTGTAGTGTTGAATCCATTTTAAATCCTTTTCCTGCATGACAATATATGGGGGAAAAGAGTCACCAGAATTAGAGAAGTGTGGGCTTTTTTAACACAGTACTCAGTAGTGCTAAAAACTGAATGGGTACAGGCTTACATGTACACCACGTGACTGATGCGTGAGTCTGCCTTTCTAAATAGGTGAAAAAAAAATTGTTAAACCATCTTTTCTCTGCATTTAATCCAGTCCTTTGGGTTTCAGGTGTTCAATTCAGTCTAGTATTTCAAGCTTTAGGTATAGAAGTTCTGCCTCTGACCTCTAGTTGTCAGTCTTATTGGAAAGGAAATATGTTTGATTAGCTTCTACAAATTTAAGCTTTGCAAGGTGAACATAAGAGTAAAAAAGACTTCAGGCCTTTTGTACCTGTTAGGTAAATATATGAGGTAAACTAAACCTTACCCGTCAAAGCTGTAATTAAAAGACCCATGAAAACTGGCAGATTTTGAACATCATCTATTCACTGCAAAATGGGCCATTAGATATCCGGCTGACAAATGTTTTCATTCTGAACCTAATGTGCACTGATCATACGTCATCTGCAAATTCTGTAGAGGCACACTTTGGAAAGGAAGGGAAGTCGCAGTCACAAATTATTCTTGCCCTCCATTAGGCAAATTGTCAACTTTATAGAATCAATAGAAGATTCTTTATAATATACAAATTGGTATGCATCCACGAGCAAAAGCAATTGGACAAGCAAGGATGAAGCTTAATTAGAGCAGAACTTGCTCTTAACAATATCGGATATAATGAAGAGGCACTTCTAAGCAAACATTGAAGCTGCCAACTTCTTCATCATTTTGTAATGTAAGATCCACCACACTCCAACTCTGCTTGTCTTTTAATAAAATTTCTGTGTGGAGGGAAAAATTGTTTTACGTAATTAAATGTTAATCTATTAACCAAGATGACTAAGTTTATAGAAGAATAATAGAAGTATTCTAAAAGTATGCAATAAATAAATTAACAAACACAGTATTTGTAGATGGACTGGAGGGTTGGAAAAAAATGACTATGTAAACAAATTTCAGTCTGTGCTTTTTTGTAAATTGTTCACATCAACCTTGTGCTCTTTTTCATAGTGCATGATTTTTCACTGAAGTAATGTGATACCTGTTCTGCTCTGTAATGGGCTAGTTTGAAATGTCTAAACATCAGTATAAAAAATAAGTAGCAAATTACATTATTTAATAGAATAAAATTTAATTCATGGTAAGAGTCATGAAACTTCTGTAATTCAAAGTTTTTCATTAATATCCTTCAGTCTCTCAAATATTCAAGAACAACCTGTAAGATACTAGAAAATCTACTGATATTGCCAATTCTTATTGGAAAAGTATTTACTATTTTTTTTTTTTTTTTTAATATTCAATGAAACACTGTTTGGATCGGTCCCTCAGACCTACATTTCAGTTATTTTGTTCTGATGGCTCTTTGAAAGCTTTTGTTAAAGGCTGGAGACAGCTGAGGATTGAGTTCTATATATTAGGTCATAGCCAAAGAATTATGAATCGGTTATCTTATGTTTGGATTCTGCAGAAGACGGTATTTTCTCTATCTGCAGCTTGGCCAGTATTAGTCAGAAGAACATGGAGAGCAGATGGACAAAAATAGGTGAAGAAGACAACATTTCTTTCAACAGTGAAAATGTGTTCTTGTGATTCAGATTAATAATGGCTCTTTGGATTTTAAAGCTGATGGTGATGTTCACAAGGGGCTACCACACATCCATGGGGCTAGGCAGCAGCACTTGTGACCAGTCTTCTCTCGTTTTCTTTGTTACTAATCCCTTAAATTGTGACAACACCCTGAACTGACTTTGCATCAGCTCATTTAGTGCTGAGAAATGGAACCATTTAACTTGTGCTGGATGAAGAAACAGGAGTGGGAACTACAAAGTGAGGACACACAACTATTCAAAAAAATAAGAGAATAGAACCAAAAAGGAGAAAATTGGAGAACGGAAACAAAAGAACAGTAGGTGAAAAGAGGCTGGAGAGGAAAGCAAAAAGCTGGCTATCGCAAGACAAAGAGGATTTTTTTTCAATCAAGCCTAGCAGTACTGGTTCTGCATTTTGGAGTCCCCTGAATTCTTGCTCTACGTCTTATTGATACTTGTTTTGACTTGGTGAATACCTCAGTCCCCAAGTTTAGATTATTTGAGACAGTAGATCCAAAGCAACCAAATTATTAACTACCTGTGATAAGAAAACAATTAATTTTAATTGGTAATGGTATAAACAGGTGGCAAGAGTAAACTTACAGCACTGAAGTAAAATATTCTTTTTTCTGCCTTGCTAATGTGGGTGTGTGTGAGAGAGAGAGAGAGACTGACATCCATCTGCTTGGACTACAGAGACTAATGTGAACAAACATGCAGCATACTAAAATGCTCCCCACAACCCCTCAAGAACCAACACTTCTATTTAGCATTACTGTGTGCCATCCAGTTTTGTAAGCTACAGAAATTCTGACTTACCCCCAGACAGTTCATGTAAATTATGTTAATGATTACTGTCCACTCTCTGCCAAGAACAGTACTGATGCTGCTACCTTTGCTTCATATAATCAATTCTTTCCTTTGCTTCTGGCTTGTTTGTAATGAGCCTTAAGGTAAAACTGCATCAGAAAGCAGCATCTCCCTCCCCTTCCCTTTATATTTTGAGTGATGATTGTTTCTTACGTGAAGGCTCTAGATCTTTAAATTGGATATGCTGTCAATGCGTCCTTTTCCAAGAAAGTGATTGTGCTTGTCAAAGGCACAGTTTTGGCGTCTAGGTGAAGTGAAGAAAACTTCAGGGGTTTAAGGTGCCTGTTTTTGGCTTTACTTTGATTTACATTTTATGATCAACTGTATCTCTCAACAGCAAGTATGTTGAGTTACTCTTGATGCATACATTACACTAGGTGCTATGCACAGGAAACAGGTTTTCTACTTGTAAGGAAGTAAAGATATGGACTATGGATAACATTCAGGAGCGACAGAATTAAAGCACACATTTTTGTTCCACCTAATACTAGCATCATGGAGAGGCAATGTCTGTCATGTAATCCAGGTCTCCTGCATGATAGTTCGTTTTTGGCTAGGACATAATCAAGCTGTCTTATGTGTGTGGTTGCTTGTCTGTGTCTGTATCATGCTACTGTGTAATGTCCAACCTGAATTAATACATCTGGAGCAGATGCTAAATGGCTGTATCCAAGTCACTTGTGTCCTATTTTACACTTCACTTCATGATCTGTGTGAGGCTGTGTGAACATTTGATATCCATTTTGGAGTCTTACCATATGCCCTCACATTTATAGGCTATAAATCCATAATCAACTACTCAGTTGATATTGGTATTGCTTCTCTCAACTGCATACGTGAGAGAAAGCATTTGGAAATAACTTTTATAACTAAATGTGCTTACATGAATGACTACTGAAGAATCCGAAATGCTGTTTCGTGTGACACTCTACCAGTGGGGAGAAAGAAGAAAGCAGGGAGCTGACTAAAGATATTGGATACTTTATGTAAACTTCCAGGAGAGTCCTCTATACCCATGAACTCCATTCACAGGATTTGAAACAAAATCTCCAAATGTGGGTACAGAACTTGTTACATTACTGCATAACTTCCTGTAGGAAAAATAATGATTAAAAAACCCTTTCACCATTGCCTGTCTTTTAAAAGGGAGTACCTTTTGTCTGCTGAGGAGCAAAATGTAAGAAACTCTGTTATTTTCTACTATGTGTTCCATTCCCATAGGACATTCAAACACGCCTCTTTCTCCTGCAGTTCTTACTTTCTTAAATCAGTTCTTCCCTTCCTGGTCTCCTGTTTCCAAAGTAAAAGGTTTGTTAAAACACTACATTCAGTTCTCTGTCCCTTTCCCACCCCATTAAACACATGAAATGTCATTTCAGATGATCGGTAATTCTCCATAAAGAAATTTTTTTTTTTTTCATTATTAGCAATCATTGTGGTGAAATGGGGCAGCTCACACCTCTCTGAGCAGACTTCTGTAAATAATACCCTAATTTTCAGCAGTTTTGAGGCTGCAGCTTCCTTTTGCACTTTAGTGCTGTATGCATCATACAGTGGTCATAGCGTAGTTTGGTCACCCAAAGTGAGTTTTGTATTGTAGAAGAGAAGTAAGGCACAGTATAAACATGAAGAAATTGCTTTGCCTTTTTATTCCTCAGTATGTTCCAGAAAATGGGTTTTAATATTGGCAGCCCCTCTGAAGTACTGTCAAGATTAATAGAGTGCTGAAAAATGCTATTTATGTAAATAGAGTAGATCATGTTATGCATCAAAGGCCTCCTCTTGAAGGACTACATGATTAATCTTTACTTACATGAGTAGCTGTGCTGATTCCAGTAGCTTATAGTATTGTTGCAGGGCAATATCTAGTTACATATAAACAGGTTATTCGTGACTCTGCTCTTCACATGAATGCTTTGTTCCTCTCTGTCTCTTTAAGAAATTGAATCTTCATTGACTTACAGATGACTGTATCGGATTCATAAAATAGTCTTTCACTTCTCTCTGGGCATATGCTGTATCATGAATTGTCTCCTTAGAGACAGCAGGCCACCTCATTATGGTTACAATAGACAAATTCCTAAGCATGTGGTCTGCTTTTATGGCCTTGACTTGTACATTTTTTACCTCAGAGACTTGCCACTCATGTTGACACAGATTTGTTGTGTGTGATGAAGTGATAAAATCAATGAAGAGGACACATGTGCTTCTCTAGCTTTCAGAAAGACTTTATTATTTATTGTTGTAACTTAAATCCACTCAACAATTTTCTTCAAAGGTACATTTACTTTTTGGATTTGTTTTATTCTGCCTGCAGCTTAGAATTTGCTCTTAGTGCATACTGTACGTGTTAGCTTTCCCAAAGTTGCACTGGAAAATAGAGTGAATATAAATCTATACGTCTTGGCAAGAACTATACCCAAGGGATGAGGGAGAAGCATTAAGTAAACAATTTTAGAAAAACAAGCAACCTGAATGCCAAGCATTCCTGTGTTATTCCTATTATCTTTCTGCCCCCAAAAATACACTGCTATTTAAAGGGATAAAGAGAGCCAAAAAATATTTTTTATCCTATTTTAAGACATACCAGTAACCAGAGCTTTATGATAAAATTTTCATGATTATTTTTGGCAGTTTAAAAAAAAAAAAGGAAAGTGAAAATCACCTGTTTACAGTAAAAAGCAAACAAAAAATCATTACTATGGCAGGGGCCGAAGAATGAGAATGTAATTTCTGAGGAAGCTGAAAGTCTACAGCACCCGTAGTTCCAGGTACCTGAGAAGAGTACACAGCAGTCAGTTTTCTCAATGTAGAAAGTAAATTTATTGAAACAATCTAGAATAGGCTGGATGGTAGAAAATATGCCACAGACATAAACAGTATGGTCATAGAGGATTTTGCCAACCACCCTTTAATAGAACCAAAGTTCATTTATATGTAAGAAAATATTTGAAAGGAACTTTTGTAGAAAGTAGATTTTTACTGAACATTACAGAAGTATTTGTAGAATGAGAAATCTCGGTTAAAGTATCTTAGTCCCTAGGGTTTTGTGTTAAGTGTTCCCTGAGTCATTTCCCCTGGTTACTCAGCCCTAAGAAACAAAGGGTTTGGATGCATTTATAATCAGCCTAAGTTGGTGAGAGTCTCATTGTTTTGGTAAAATAAGAGTAACTACTAGCATTTTGTTGTTATTTGCAAATGCTTTTAAGCTTTTTACAGAATAAGGATATTTTCAGCAGTTGTAGATTGCTGGACCATTTTCAAATGTACCCCTTCTTTAGCTGGAAGAGTGACATTAGACAAATTACCCATCTTTTTCTTCCTTCTCACATATGGCTCAACTTAGTCCATATGACCTGCACAGTCCATTCAAACGTAATTTGATGGGAGCACTGAAGAGAAATGGAAAAATCTGATTAAAGTGATTTTTGAAGACTGAATCTGATTGGCAGACCACAGTGGAGATTACTGGCTGGTGTATTTAGAAGGTTTTGTTTGATAAACATAAAACTGATTACACTCAATAAGTCTGTCAAAATGTGGATTGTCTGGAAGAAACAGGTAAAAGGATGAAAAACGACTGCCTCAAACTTTAAATCAGGGAGACAGAAGAAATGAAAAATTTGAGACACGATGAAAAAAGTCAAACTTGCTGGAAGACTGACCTCTGCCTTGATTGAGGGCATCTGACCACTGGTTTTTAAGATAGTGAGAAACAACAGTGTCCTGCTTGACTTCTCTCTACCCCAGGACACACGTTACATCTTGTTTTTATTATCTTTGATTAACCAGGATTTTTACAGTTGAGGACCTTGCTACTGAGATACAAATATAGACCACTGCCATGTATCGTTTTGCCAAGGGCTGAATATGGTGGTGTCTCAGAAGCAGTAGCTGGGGCAGCATGCAGAAGCGTGATGTGGCACATGACTATTTAAGAGAACAACATGGGTTGGTGCTCAGCAAACTGCATTTGTCATCTCCTTGTTTTTTTTTTTGTGTAGTGTTTTTTTTTTTTTTTTTTTTTTTTTTAATATGTTTAAAATTAATCTTACTCTAAGGGCTCTTCTTTCCTGCCTACCTACCACATATAATTTATCAGGAATTCTACAGTGAAAAGGTCAAGAATAACAGTCCCATTCAGAGGGATGGATTAGAAATGAGACCCAGGATCTAAATGCTTGTTCCAGAAAACAACACACCAACACTGAACCAGCCCATGTTGTTCTTTGTCTCTGCTGAGACACTCTGCGATCAGAAGCTCTTCCTCCACTGTCACAAATCCCCTTCCAATTTTTGTAAACTTTATGTAAAACAATTGCTATCTCAGAAGATTCACATGAAGTACATCGGCATGGAAAGATTATGCATAGCTATTCAACTCCATTTAAAAATATTCATTGTGTAAGATGTTTAGCAGATAAGTCTTGGTGAAGAAAGGGTAGAAACAGGTTAGGGGGTAAATTAAGATTCTAATGAATGAATTAACACTTTTCACCTTGTTTGTTTCTTCATTTGCATCATCTTAGAGAATATGTAGGTCTTTACAGCACCAAGCCTTAAAAACTTGCTTGCTTTTAACTTACTGTAGATGGCCTTGCTGAATCCAGTGAGACTATCTGGTAGCATGTGAAGTTAGGCATGTGCATACACCATTTGCGAAGTCATGACATATTTTTAAATTAGTGACTAGAATACAGAGGCCATGGTTCTTGATGGTGACCCCCTGTGCTGTACTCCAGTAAGAGAAGAAGTTACTTTGTCTATGAATTTCTAATAAGTTCTGAGAATAGAAATCCTGAGGTGCTCAAACCCAACCCACTATGAATTTCAGGGCTGGCAAAATCATGCAAAACATTTCTTAAGTGAGTCACCCCCCTGCCCTCCCCCACCCCACGCACCCCAACTGTGTGAAACATTTGAAAAAGAATATGTGCATGCTGTTTAGTATGCTCTCAGCCCTTAAGAGGGATTTGATTATTCTCAATTGATGCACTTAAGTATCTACAGAATTATAAAATATTATAATACAAACATCTTGTTTTATGTTTGTTAAGCACAATGAGGATTTGGAGAAAAAAAAAAAAACAAAACAAAACCCAAACCTGAGTACTAAAAATTGTACTAACCCTAATCTCAGCTTTGAGTGACTCGGCTCTTCAGTGTTTCACAGTGTTATCCAATGCTTTTAGAATGATTTACTTATCGATGTATTTTGAAACAGTGTTTTTTTTCCCTATTGTCTCTAGCAACAGGTTTATTGAATACTCATGTTTACTTACTGAAGTGCGTTTCACTTGGAATGGAAATGCAAAACATTAGTGCAGGCTTTGTGAAATTTACCACTTCTCTGATATGTGAAAAGTACTTGAGATAAGGACATCGTTTCAATAGTACTGGGGGGGGAGGAAGCCCATAAGCTCTTCAAATAATATAGACTGTTTATTTGTCAGTGTTGTCTATATTTAACAGGCTCACTGATCCTATATGCTTTTTGTCAGAATTTAATTCTATTGATTTCTTCAAAGATAATCTCTTTTTCCTAGCTGTACTAAAATACCTTTTTTTTGCTCTGCTGCTTTTGTTTGTCACTAACAAGAGTGAAAAAATAATATATCAAGGGAGCTAAGCTATGAAGGGCTGTGCAAAACTAGAACACGTGGAAAATTTTAGGTTTTTACTTCATCAGAGCATTATTTGGCTAAATCAGCTGACAGTTTGGTACAATTATACTCTGAATTTTCGATATTTCCATTGTATAAGTTAACAAGGCCCTAAGTCTCTACATTTTGTTTAAATAGTAAATGGAAATGGAATTTATAATCTACAAAGCATTAAAACTGCTTACAGATTACTTACATCAGTGGCTTATAACCTTTTTGATTTGTGGATCCCTAAGCACTTTTCAGTGGAGGCATGTATCTCTGTGCAGCAAAGGTTAACTTACTGCAGTAGGCTTCCTTTTCATAGCAAGGTTGTGTGAACCCAAAGAGTCTGCAGACCACATGTTGAAAATTATTGATCTACATTATTTATATATGATTTGTTCACTGCTGAAGTGTTCCTGCTTTTGAGATGACTCAGTAACACCATGCAATAGTTTTCAGGAAGGAACTGGAAAAAAGAAAATGCAACTCTTAAAAGGGAGTTTTAGAACAGTAAAATGTTTCCGCAATTCAGGAATTAGACCTTCTTCTTGTCGGTAATGATACAATCTCCAAAAATTATGAATGGATGTCTGTTTTATACACAATACGCTACAATAGTTTGTTGCCATCATGGAATCACTGCAGTTGGACAAATCAGTTCAGTGCTTATTTAGAAGGATATGGGATTCAGTTTGCTTGGTGGCTGCCAATCACAGGATTCCTCATGCACTAAACTGTTTCACAGATATTTAGATTACATCTTCCTGTTGACTAAAAAGGTCATCCCAGACATGAATCGTACATACTTCTACCATGAGCCTTCACTGTATTCTACCACAATAAATTATGGGCCTGATCTTGAGATAAACAAAGCAGCTCCCTGCCCCTTAAATTGAAGGTATAGGTTTCTAGGGATAAGATCCATTGCTTCATTGTGCTCAACACCAAACAAGTTGAAATTCAACAGCAACATAACGCAGTTGTTGGTTCTATAGGTTAGCTTTTAAAATGTTTCTTAGTTTCTCAGGATTTTTACTAGGCAACAGACTGACTTCATGCTTTAGAAGATACGAGTTGTGGTAAGAGTGGTAATATTTAAAGTATGAGATGCTCCTCATAATGGTGAGGATTTAGAACTGAAGGTGCATTGGGTAAAGGCAAGTACGGAGCTTGGTGCAGTCATGTGCTGCTGGAGAAGTACTTGCACCTCCCAGGGCGAGCTGGCTTCACTGGTGAGCAGTTATACAGCAGACAGGTGACCTGGGGTCTTTGAGGATTTCATTATTATTTCAGTAGTCAAATAAATAAAATATTTTTAAACATTTCAATATGAATATCAAATACTAGGATGTAAAATGAACACTTTTTCCCCCTCCGATATTCATGTAAGCAAACAGCTAATTCTCTTGGTGTGTTTCTAAGATTACATTCAGTAATGTCAGAGATGCTGAGTTTCACGCGGCAGTGAAGCTGTTGTTTTTCTCAAGAGTATGTTCTCAGGAGTATATTGCTTCTTGAGCTGTTCTTATGCTCTGTGCTTTCTGGGCTTCCTAGTGTGCCATGTTGTGACATGAAATTCTTTTAAAAGTTAAGAAAATCAATTTTTTTTTTTGTTTTGGTTTCTTCTTTGATCACTTTCCATCAGCTGATTTTTACTGGTTTCAGAAGATGATAAAAATGACAAGTTTTGAGGCTTAACGGCTCTTTATGAAGGAGGTAGGAATAAGTAAAATGCTTATTTCTTACATATTTTAAAATACTATTTATACTAATAAAAGTTAATATATAAAATTAAGTAAATTGTCCCAGAAAAGACCAGATGATTTGTTTATAACTGTAGCGTACTTTTAGAAAATTGTTTTTTAAGATGTTGAACTTCTAGATTTTATTACTATATCGTATAAGCTTTTCTGGGGGTCTTGTTGCATAAGCTGCCTGTCTGTAGGCCACACTCACTAACAGAAGTGTCTATATAAGCAGTCATTTTGAAGTGCTGATTCTGTTATTTGATTAGGGATTAAACAGTCTGTTGCAAGCCATCTGTTTCCCTATGCATGTGTCCTTGAGAGGTTAGATTTCCACAGATATTGCCCCATAACTTTAGCCAGTGTTTGAAAGATCAGAATTAGCTGAGACATATGCCACTGAAATTGCCTGTCTTATCCTAGAGGACTGGCTGGTTTTTGACATCAGTTCCCATTTTGGAGAAAAGTTTACTCCCTCTCATTGCTGCTGATAGAGAACCCTGCTGCTTTTGGCCAAATGCCACGAGACTCAGGAGCGCATCCTTTGAGGGCATTTGAACAGTTGATGTTCAGTGAGTGTATGAAAAGCTCCATCAGCTTTTTAAGCCGCAGCTCTCCTCAAGAACCAATCCCTCCAACTGATGCTGTATGACTTGGGACAAACTCAAACTGCTGCTATTGCCCAAGCAGCTTATCACTGTGACAATTAGGGTCAGAAGATGATATATTTTGGTGTAGGTCCAGGGTTCAGCGACTCCTTGGATACTTAAAGAAATCTTACATGATTGTACCTCACTCCTGTGTGATGTTTTGGGTTTGTTTGGTTTTTTGGTTGTTTTTTTTGTTTGTTTTGTTTTTTTCTGGGAACATGTTCATGCATCAGCATGTGGGTGCTGGATGGATGTGTGATGCATGTATTACTACTAAAGAACAAGTGCCGCAGTAGTGATCTAACCCTATAGGTTTGGTTTAGGTGTTGAAAGGAGCTCGGGCTGGAGAGTGGGTGCTTGAAGGCACTGTGAAAGCCATTCTACGTTGGTATTCCATAATTGTAACAATTTCAGAGCTGGTTTCATACCATAGTCTGTAAATTTATGCTACACCCTGTGCTACAAACCGATTATCCATTAAACATATCGGAGTTCAATGATGTTTTTCAGCCAACAGGATAGACAATCTTGTGCATCATTATTTATTTTTCACTTTTTTTCTACTCTTGAATGCATTCATTTCAAGTTTTGTTTTTAAGATCCTAGTTTCTGGCAGTTCTGGAAGATACGGGTTCACAATAGGGTATTGTTGAACTGATAAATCCTATTGAACCTTATGTCATTTTTTGTGGGAATCTTTTTGTTCTTTAATGTTAAAGACTGGTTTTGAAATGTTTTTACTTTTGCTTAACAATCTGACTACAGAACTACTGATGTTTCTATACTTCTGCGTGGAAATTTGCTAGCTCAGGCATTACACACACAGCAAATCTGCATTTGTACACACAAACCAGATGACTGGTCAAGTTAACGTTTGTATATTGCCCTGTTTATTCACACAAATGCAGTTTTTATGTCTGAAAAACTGATGTGCTTGCAACTTTTGTGGGTTGTATTAAGGGAAGCTTGCTATAAATGTATCCCCTAAAATTTAGTTTTTGATTAAAAATACTTACTAGGCAATCCTCCTGATAGAGTTTCCCAATTTACATTTCCAGGTGAAAAGGAGGCTTTAAAACCTTTAAAAGCAGCCATGGAAACAGAGGCTGCACAGAGCTAGGCGGTGACATAGGGCATCACATCTAAGAGGCACATTTAAGGGGGAGCTTGTCAAGAGCAGAAAATGATGCTTGCTCTCTCTTACTGTAGAAATAGTACTGAACTGCTGATGTGATCCATTATTAGAAATATTAGGATACAAGAAAAATGAGGAATTTTCATGAAAAAAAGAAAAAGAAAAATCTTCTACCTTTTTTGCCTCCCCTCTTTCTCCTCTCAGAAAAGGGTTTTAGGAATAATTAAGCAGCTCCTTCCGTAAGCAATAATTTCATCTCCAAATAATCAGTGAAAGAGTATTTGAATTGTTATTTAAAATATTTCTCTTGGATTTCAGTAACGTGCAACACATCACACAAAAATAGTAGTCTACATTTTGAAAGATGTAGTCCTAGGCCTTAATAATTCCTGCATGTAGAATACCTGGGTGTGCGTATGCCTGTCTACAGGCATTTGGATGCAATTCAGTCAAACCAACTGAAAATTTTGAATTGTTGACTTTCACAAGATGTCCGCTTTTGTTTGTCTAGTAAGGCTCTATTTAAAAAATCTAAAGTTTCTGCAAAAATCTGGATTTGGTATCCATATATGTATTGCTAATGCTTTACAGTGTACTACCTTAACTGCATTATGAGGAATAGAGATGGGTATGAACTTTTCCTTTTTTTTGAAGGATGCAAAATTTTTCCACTTTTGCAGAAGTCCAGTGCAAGTACTGCTTCTGAGCTGCATGTAGCTGGCTTTCCTGTTGGTTTATATTACAAGAAGGCTTTCTATTAGTGGTCCAATTTTTCCTTCAGGCTCTTTAGGATCTTGAATGCAGTGCGATACTATTCCTTTCATATGTAACTACATTGGTATTAAAATGTAAATAATTTGCAGTTATTTAGTTAATAAATATCCCTTACAGTACTTTATGTGAGCCAGCTAAATTGTGTAGTATACATTCTTAAAGAAGTAGGGAAATTTAATTTTGGGAAGGAGGTTCTTCAGTTTTTCCTAAAAATTCCAGATTGAGGCAGAGGTTGGGAACAAAAGAGACAGTTCTTCTCAACCTTCAAAATTTCCATGATACCATATAGCAACAAAGGACTTGTTCTAAAGCAGTCTCCTTCTGCCTGCAAGAGCATGAGCGAACCTTATGTAATGGTGACAGCTTTATTCTTCTTTCTTGAAGACATGTTCCCAATCGAATGCCAAAATTTATATATTCTGCATTCTTGAGGTATTGTGCTCCAAGAATTTGGATGCTTATCTTACAAGTAAGGAAAACAGCTTGGTAATTCAAAGAAACAGGAGAGGACTTGGTACAGACAGGAGATCTTGTGGCTTATCTTGTGTTGTTGCTGATAGGGACCATCAAAAGCCTTTTTTTCCCCCCCCATATATTAGTATATTGAAGGCTTAATTTAGAGAAGCTTGATTAATCTAGAGGAAAGGATACATTTCCAAGCAAAACCAGGACTTTTAAGAAGAAACTGACAACGTTAAAAAAATGTCCTTTAAAGAAATCATTTTATCTGTGCTGTGCTCCAACAGAAAAATTATTCTACTCATCTTGTCTATCCTCATGACTCTCTTCCTGTCATCCTGGATTTAGTGGAATAAACCGTTTCACCTCTCATGCCTTAGAGCTTATTCTAATTTAGTTGAACTTGATTTCTAAGATTTCAGCACATTCAGGCTGGAATTTTCTCTTACTGATATCTTTTTTTGCCTCTTCCTAGTTTTCTCTAAAGCAATTTCTTCTAATTTGTGCAAGTAAGAAAAATGAAAAAGAGATGATGTTCAGCTAAATGCTAGATAGACATAAATTTTATTTAGGGAAATTTATATCTGTGCAGCAAGTCTGCATGAAATTTGTTCTGTATTTATGCCTGACTTGGTGGACCAAAATGGGAGAGAAAGTTTTTACCAGACCTTTGTGTTAGGGGTTAATATCCTCCTTAAAGAATATGCAGGCGACTGGGGAATGTTGTCCTTTAAAATTGCTGTGTGTATTAAGTAATCTTAAAATCATGATGTCCCAATACCAAACTGGTAATCAGCTTTAAGTAAGAGAATATAAACTCAGTTCAGAGTCATTCTTCCTTGAGTTTCTTTGGTAGACTGGATATAATAGGAATTAAAATGATTAAGACTTATATAGATCTTTTTTTCTTTTTAGTATTCCATTTTTTATTCTGTCTTGTTCCAGTACAGTTTATACAGAACACCGATGAAAATATTCCTAGCCAAGTTTGCTGCTAGCATCCATTTACAATAATGTAGAGCACTTGCTTCCTCTCCGTTTTCTGGAGATATTTTCATCAATAACTCTTTCAAGTTTAGTCTTAATATCTTCTGTGTGTTTTCATCTCTGCATTTGATTTATTGAGTGAATGGAAAGAAATGTGACTCACCATTCTATCCTTTTGCACCTTGCTTGTTTCAGTCAGTAGGGAGAGCAGAAATTCCCCTCTTTATACTTAAAGAGGTCATTGTGTTGTTCCACTCATGAAATGATCGCAAAGAATATTAAGTGACTACCTTCAAAATCAAGCACATTAGAATGTGTCAAACGAATTCTTCTATGGCACAAAGAAGCACCAAAAAGATTTTCTCTGAAAAGATTCTCTATCTTGAATTTAACTTGCAATTAATTCCAAGGAAAAGAAGAAAAATCAATTCCAAGAAAGTAGCAAAAATAGCAGCCTGAGACTTTTGATATATTTTGAGGGGAGAGTGTGTTGTTTAGTACCAACAAGTGATTGTTGTTAGTGTTTCCACGGTTTTAGTAACCAGTCAGAAACATTTTCCTTACTTTTGTTGTATGCTCCCTTCTAGTGATGCTTATGGCTTAGAACTATTTCTCCAACTCTTGCTCATCTTCTCTAAAGGTGGCTACATCAAATGAACATTTGCCGTATTTTTTTTTTTTTTTTTTTTTTTGGTGTGTTTTAGTTTCATCAGTCTTCATGGCCCCATGCCTCTTGGCATGTAGCACAAGCACTACTGGATGATCCAATGTTTTAACTGTCAGTCACTGTGAACTGCTCTATGAAACAGGTTTACCAGCTCATAAACTGAAAGCAATCCTATTTACTGCCATTTCTAGATTCATAGATTGCTTGCAGCTTGTTACTGTTCTAGCAGCACTTAAGCCCAGACACCTACAGTACTATGTTTTTCTTGATGTTTCTTGGGTAGGGTTAGTCTTGTATGAATGCTTGTAGTGTTTCATTTGATATAATGGGATTAGACCTGAGGGTGACTATATCGGAGCTCCTGACACGGTTTTGCAATATAATGTGCACAAACAGGTCCAATATATATACATATATATATATATATATTTTTTTTTTTTACTTCTGGATTAGTAGATTTACAAGCATTATTGTTGTTCCTGCTGTGGCAAATTCTGAAGGAAACCCTCTCATTTGCTATGAAAATAAAATAATTATTGTGATTTGTTAATTTTGTTCTTTCAGTTGTCTGTTTTACTTATAGGTCGCTGTCTCTCTCAGCGTTTTTATTCTGTTTGTGCTTTGCAGTTTGCTGAAGGTAGGTGTATATTCTGAAAATAAACTTGAATCTATTAAAGTGGCTAACATACAGTGATGTCTCTGTTTTGTAAATTGAGTTCAGGCATAGGCTATCTATCTGTTTGGCAGCAGTGGAGGTGCCTTTTTGCTTGAATTTTACCGTTTAAGCTTTTAGAGTTGCTTTCGAAGGTGGAAAGAGGGGTCAGGGTAGCATCAGATTCACACATTACTGTCTTTACTGAATTTATATGAATGACCTCCTTTGAAGATTGAAGAATGTGGCACGAGTATGCATAAAGCCTCTCAGACTTTGAGGAGTGTGATCTTTTGTCTTTTGTGCATGATCTTCTAGTTGGCTATTGATATGTTTTGCTATTCAGGGATGATGAATTTAGATACGTTTTATTAAAGAAAGAAATTAAAATTCAATCACCTCCACTTAGTGTCAGTGCACCTCGGCTGAAGACTCTCTAATGTTGCTAAAATTACTGTGAGGTTAACTTGGTAGTGTTGTTTTATTGTGTTTTGGCCATGTCACCTAGCTCTGGAACTGGGCCAACCTATGCTGATTACTGCCTCTTTCTAATCTGTCTAGATTGCATTCCTCAGCAGGGAGTGTGAACGCTCATTCAGAAAAGCTTATCCAATAGGCACCTGCATAATTAATATATATTTTCTGCTTTTCTCGAAGAATTGTAATACATAAAGGACAATCAGCTTACTCATGAAATTACAGACACCAAGGGGGACATAATGCAAAAGCAAGTGTATCCCATTATCTCTTTCTCATTCTGCATATCACAGCTAAAGCTATGAGAAACTAAATGCTGCTCTTATGGCATAATCCAAACACTAAAGTCAGTGGTGGCTCTTCTGATCCTTGGTTAGTACATTCAGAGCAATGAAAACAAACAAAAAAAAAGACCAGAGTTCTTAATTTTCTCCTTACTGGAAATCAATGGTGGATATGTAAGTAGGAAAAAAAGTTAGAGCACAAAGGGCAAGTGCATTTTTTCTTTACCTAATTATCCTCTTGCCTTTATTTCTAATGAATCTTCTTCCCCCCGCCCCCAGTACAACTAAAGCAAAACACCTAACATATAGCCTTTTCTGCAGTTAGAGCAGTGGTAACATTCTTCCAGATGAGTAACTGGGATATAGGAGTGATTTTATTTATTATAAATACTAACTAGCTCTGGGTTTTGTTCTCTACAAGTGCTTGGTTATTTCTTTCAATTCTGTGTTTAACATACCCAAATTTGAATAAACAATTCACATATAAAACTATTACTAAAAGGTATAGACTGTACATAAACCCTACTTTCTCATCCTGTGCCATGACAATTTATAGTAATGGAACACTGGTGATATTTTATTTTTCTATCAAAAGTGAAATATGTTACTCCCCAGGCAAGTCAAATTTTGAGAAGTGGAAGTGATTATTAAATTCTCTTTCTCAAACAGAAATCCAGATGGAAATAGAGAGCTCCTGTTGACTCAAATATGAAACGAACGAAAAGTTTCCATTTAGCTGGGTGGGAAAGCCTCTGAATGCGTAAATCCTGTTAACAGTAACAGGAGTGGTGTCATTTTAAAGCTATGCAAATAGCTGCTTTTGTGCTTTCTTCCTGATACTGTTGTAGCTGAAAATATGTGTATACATATATTGTGCTAATCTTGGCAGTGGGGAAAAATATGAAAGAGCTAAGCTTAAGGAGAATTGACAAAAGACATTTCTCTGGGGGGGGTGTTTTATGTCTCTTCATTCCTCCTTTTCTGGCTCCCACTGTTCTTGGTTGGCTTCTCCATTCAGCTGGGGAACTCTCAGATGGAATTACTTCCTCGGCAGTAGTGCCCTACCAGCCAGCAGCTGCCTGGCCTGACTCAGTTTTGCTTATATTATGGGGGAAGGAATCTTTGCATCAGGCCTGTGAATCTGTGAGTCTAAATTTGGTTTTTTTTCCCTCCAATGAAAGCATAGCTAATTCTGGCCATTTTTCTTTTATTAAAAAAAAATAAAAAATAAAAAAAATTGCAGAATGAATATAGAATAAGTAGCAAAGATACCAGAAAATAAGGGGTATTTCTTTTATTACTTTGTAAATTTCAGGGTTCTTAAGAAATGCTTGTTCAATTTTTTTGCCTATAAGCAAACATGAACATCATGAGGCAGCTCTGATGCACAGCTGGCAGCTTGTAAAACATACACAATATGGGCAGTAAGATAAGGTGCAGGCTCATTAACTTAAGAAACTAATATCAGATGCCTGGAATTTAAGTAGAAAAGCACAGCAATCACTTTATTTGAACCTATGAAATATACACAAACGTATGCATATACGATATACAATTTATTCATGTATATCTATATGCATATGTGTGAATATGAAAATAAATTAAGCACAGCATTTTTATAAGCTCTTGCTATGCCCGTATTGAAAATCAGTATTTGATGTTTTCCCTACTTGCATCTTTTTTTGCTTTTACGTTAAAATTAATTCTTTTTGTCTTGAGGGATAAAGATAGGACTTTTTTCCTTGGTGCAGTTCCAACAGAAGATAACTTGATGCTTATAACAGCTTGTCAGTCTGAGAAATGTTAAAATAAGGCTGAAAGAAAGAAAAGCTCCATTTACTGTGGAAACCCCTAGTGGGATGAAAACTATAGTTCGTTTCTTTGGATAACAAAAGACACTTCCATGTCCTCCTCACTAGCAACTTTTGGATTCTTTTTTTTTTTTTTTTTTTTACACAAAAGGCAGAATGAGGGGGCAAGCAATACCCTTAATTATAACGTCCTTTTCCTGAGAATTTTATCCTCCTTTGCTTGCTCTGGCCTAGCGGGACATCCTGCTTTATTTTACTTAAGTAATAAGAGATAGGATAAAGGAGCATGAGTAACGGGTTAATTTTTCCCCTTTGGATGCTGTGTGCAGTGCTTGAGGAAGGACAGCAATACGCAATGCAACTTTGACCTTCTCGTTGTTCTGTAATGTCATTGGCTGGTTACTCCTGCGTGCTTTCACAGCCTCAGCAACTTGTGCTGTGGCAAGGAGGGGTCATCAGTGACCAGCCAAAACATGGAATGTCTTAAAGGACAAGAAAAGAAAAATAAATAATTATGGGTTATTCTAGGCCTCGAAATTGACGTGTTGTTATTGTACACAGACAAGAAAAGGATGTGGCATTCACCTGTTTTCACAAGTTTGTGTTGGGAGGAGGAGCAAGTTAATATGGAGTTTACTTTTTTAGGAGTAAATCTTGCTTTACAAAAATATAAATGCTTTATATATATATATATATGCGTGTGTGTGTATTGTTATCATTGTTGAAGATGTGTATTTTGTCATCACCTTTAAGGTTATAAAATGAAGTTAACATCTTGAGCCTGCTGAAATAATTGTCATGTTTCCTGGGGGGGTTGGGTGGAAAAAAGGTGGTGTGTTTTGTCTCTTTTAACAATCTTTATATCATTAAGTTCTTCAACGTTCTTGCTGCTACTGCTCCTTTTTTGTTCTCTTTTAATGTTGGTGTCATTGTCATGAAGGGGTAGGATAAAACATACACTAAGATCAAGGTTAGGGGGTGGAGAATTTTGTTCTGACACCTCTGTTCTGAGGACTGAGCAATGATCAGGAACGGTTTTTCTTAATCTTTTGAAAAAGGGCATTATGCGCCAGGGGATGGGTGAGGGGGAAGCCCAAAATGTGGCAGTGGAAACAGAAGCAACCCTACAACTTCACTTTAATAACCTGAGTTTGTGCAGATACGGGTTTGCCATCAGATATACATGCACAAGTTATGCACTGTCTCTAATGGGAGAATCTGCAAACACAGAATTGTTGTAAATTAATGTTTGTGGGGAGGGAGTTAGAAGAAAATGGCTGGTAGTTAAAGAAAACCTTAAAGGAAGACGGTAGGTTTCCCCCAGTCTGATAGTGAAAGACTACTTTCTACTTGTGAAATGTGAGTTTTAGAGTCATCTACCTGCTTTATGTATAGTTTATTCTACAGTGCCACTCAGAGGGATGCTATCCTGAGCTGCATATCAGTGACTGAACAGGAATCTCTAGTGGTGAAGATATGAGATAAAATCCCAAGTTCTGCACTTACTGGCTGTAACAAATGCAAACGACATGCACCGCAAAGAAAGGGGTTGGCATAGCACCTAGTGTACCAGAATGGATCAGTAACCTGTTCTTCAGTGAAGTAAAATACTTACATGCTACAGTCTTAGGAAAAAATAGCATTCTTTTCCTTTACAAAGTTTACTCTAGATGGTTGATCACGATACGAGGCTCATTGTAAACATGCAAGCATAGTATCAACTATACAAAAAAAAGTGATCAATTGGAAGACAACTTTCAGTTGGGGCAAAGCTAAGGAGGGCAGTTTGCATTGGTTGTCTTGTCACAGTTTTCCACTCTCAAAACCAAATTATTTTGTGTGGGTATGAAGACTTTACAGGGATTTACCAACATATTTTGGGTACATGTACTTGGTTATACCTGTCTGTTACACTTCTGCAGTTTATCTGTCATCTTTGTGGATTTCATAAGACCTTCGTTCTTTTGGAAGGTTTCAGGTATGGTTTTGCCTGGATAGTCTAAAAAACAATACCATCTTCTAAGGAAGATAATAGCTAGAAAGCAATTAAGTTTTATATGCCTTATATTTTGAAGCGCCTGTGTTTCTAGTATTGTTCTCGGAAAATGTTCCCTATCCATGTCTAAAAAGCTATATTGGCACCAAGCTAGTTATTGCATCATATACAGAGTCCAAATATATGGGCATTTGAGCTAATTTTGAAGCAACGAGATGAAAAAAAAATACAAGGGTCAGGTAATCCCATCCCTTCGTCAATGTAAATTTCTGCAGTTTGCTTGATTCAGATTTAAATGTATGAAGAGAGGAATCTTCAGTCGTTCTCTGAAAAATGTACCCACAAATTATTATTTTTGGGAAACAACATATTGATGACACGTAGCTTCATATGAATCCTTCTTATAGCAAGTTGATAGTGACATATTGTGTGACACATGTTTGGTTTTTCAGTTTATTTGAAGCACTTAGTACGATGTACTGATATAATACATGCAAAATTTTATCTAGTTAGGGCTCTACCCTAACATCCTCCCAGAAATCAGTGATTCCATAAGCATAACCTAAAAAGTGCTTACTGCTGACTCTAAGACCCAAAAAGGCAGCAGCTTTGGAGATGGACTCAGAGCATGAGTGTTCTCTCTGGTAGTTCTTGCTATCTCAGTTTGTGAGTTTTCTTCTGTTTTCATAAGAGTGAAGGTATTTCCTATCAAGTCAAAGGTGGTGTAGAGTTATGGTTAATGCTGTTTGTTTTCATGCTAGTAGTAATTTAAAATAAACATATTTCTCTTAGCACTTTACATACGAGAAAGATTGAAGATATGATTCTCTCTGTATGAAGACCTTAAGCTAATACCTGTTATGCATGTAGTCAAAATTCAGTTCAGAACAAAAGGTGTGTAGTTTTAGTTGGAAAAAGCAGTAGCAAATTTAATAAGCTAACTAAAGTTATGGTAAGTAACTGTGCTTTACATGTTTGATTGTGAAATTAGGCAACGTGACATTCAAGTGTAGTGACAGAAATCTGACCTTATACGAAATTTTCTGGTGAAGAAACTTATCTGAAAAGTTCTGTCCTGCAGCGAATTCAGTTGGCCTAGTGGTAGCTGCTGTATGGTGACTTCTATCATGTAGAATCACAATATTCCACAATATCATCCAGGAAAGCTACGCTATGTTCTTCCAAATTTTTGACAGTTTTGGAAGATAGAGTCATTGATGTACTCTGTTAAATGCAGTCTAGAGGGCAGCTTTTTCTCATGGGATAATCTGCCTTGCATGCAATTTATCTCAGCCAGACTAACTCACTGAGTTAAAAATGAATCTGAAATTATTGTGCATTTGTAACTGGTGTACCAGATGTCTGTATAGTGTCCACATTTCTTTTATTTGAGAGAGTTTGAATTATGTGTCCCCAGAAAAAAAAAATGTATTTGAAATATTTAACCTTGGATTTTATGTACTTAATAGCTGTTTGATTTGTGGTATCGTACTTTTGAATGTCAAGATTAATTATTCACAGATTATACAAGTTCTCCTAGTATCTATAGATGCCGGATTTTGAAATATGAGCTTCAAAGAACTTGCAATTATTTTGGTTATTAACATCAGCCAGTTGTTGTTAAGATACACCAATAATGTACACTTCTATGCTGAAATTTTAAAACCAATTAATCCATGAACAAGTTTTTAATTTATCAGAAGTGCATCTACACATGTGCTTATGCAAGAAGACACCTGAAATTTGGGCCTATGGAATGTGAAAGATTTTTTTTGTCTGCCTTGCTTAGGTTTGACACTTTTATATTGCTTACCAATTAGCAGTAATAGGTTTTTATCTGAAAATTTGTAGGAGAGTTAAGATAACATGGGAAAAAGGGCAGGAAAATTGAGTTCTGAATCAAAGAATAATGCAATATATGCGGAAAACATGGTGAAAATTTTGAGTTATGGGAAAAGTCTGTTAATCCTAGAAACATGCAGGCACTAACTTTCATCCATTCGATGGTTGCTCTTGTATGCTGGAGAAGCACATACCAGAAACCACTGCAAGTTCCCTAAAGTTGGTATGAGCAGCCTCGAAGCATGCACACAATATAGGTGCTGTGACGTGTTTCAGAAGATAAAGTACAGATTTTAATACAAAGTAAATATCACTGTGCTTAGGGCATCATATATTCCTATGTGAAATTCTTTTTCTGTCATCTGATCGTGGTTTCTGTTGGAATCCGACATGTCAGAATTGCAGACAGTGTTATTGCAATTGTGGATACAAATGCTTATAATGTCACTTTAAATTTTTTTGTACATTTTGCCAGTGTGTGCTCTGTGACTATATTTTGGTTCTGCCTATTACTTATAACTGCATAAACTGTGAAAAGTTTTAGCCAGTAATTGCTAAATTTCACAATCGCAATTTTTTTTTTTCTTGGTGAGGAAGAGGGGGGAAAAACGACGGATTTTTCATGTCTCTCAGATCTATTGGCCTATTCTCCAAGTGACAGGTTCCTGACTGATCAACTATACCACCTGCTACTAAAGCTCAGTAATATTAGTCTGTGCAATAGTTTCATTCTCATCTCACACCTCAGAGATCTTGAGCTCAACCCCAGGCATCCCCTGTGTGTTTAAATCAGCTTAACGGCTCATACAGTGTGCTGATTTCCTTGTAGGCCTCTGTTTTCTCAAAAAGTGATCACCTTTTGCCAATGCCCTTAGGATTAAACAGGGCAGTCCGGTTTTCCTTTTCTGCATTGGCTATACCTTTGTAGTCAATAAAAGACTAACTAGAAAAGAATCAGCTGATGAGAGAATCAATCTTCTGGAAGCCTCCCCACAGTTTTCTCATCATTTTTGTGCCGTCTGTCATCTCAGATTGTAAAATGGAAACCAAAACCCAGTATGTGGGAAGACTTTTAGTGCTCCTTGTTAACAAAAACAGTAAGACCAGGGGTTTTGATCTTATGAGTGTATAGGTAAACAGTAAGCTGTAAGTGTGCACTCTTGAAGTAGCTTTTCCATGTTTCTAATGGAGGTCTGCAGAAAATTATCAAAGAAGTATCACAAAGGTCTCATAACATACTGTAGTGTAGATATCCATTCTGAGTAGGTCAGGTTAAATCTTAAGTTCTTCTATGTAACAATACAGGGTATCTTATAGAACAGCTGTACCATTTACCATGGTATAAAAGTCATATAAATAGAAAAGGACTGTAAAGTATAAATGAAGTTTTTTCCTTTAGCTACTTGCTAAGTTAAAACAGTGGCCTGTCTTGATAAACTAGTATTACACAACAAATTTTAAGTTTTTTGAATAATAGTGTACTTCAAGATGGTTTATAATGACAGATGGACCAACTTAAAAAAGAATTGAAGGTTCATCATAATCATCATTCTTTGCAGTTCTACATTTTTCATTCAAATGTATCGCAGTAATTTACAAATATTAATTCAGTGTTATAATCACCCACCCACGAAGCAGGTCAGCATCCTCGTTTTACAGAAGTTCAAAGTAGGGTACCAAAAGGTTAAGAGCTGTGAGGAATTAAGGGGTCTGTTGGTATGCACCATAAGGCTCGTGCTAGGGACTCTATTTTTTCCACATCATACTTTACTTTAAACTTCATTTGAAATCTGATTTCCTTCCCTGGACTCAAAATCCAGGGATGAGTAACACAGTGTGCAATGGAGCCATGTTAGTGACTCGCTGACAGTCATGCAGAAGCACTGAGAGGCAGAAACGTTTAACTGGCATCACATAAAATAGCACAGGTGACTCCATCACCATCTTCAGCAGGAAATGTCCTCTTTCTCTGTCTGCAGGTGTTCTGGGCATTGACATAATGTTCCCTATAGAAGGGAAGCTCTCAAGCTTTGTGCGTTCTGCAAAAAAACTGGCAAATATCACTTTCTTATGGTGAAGGCCTATGGCAGACTTTGGCTACTCTCTCTCATTTGCCTAGCAATTGGACAGTGTATCTGATGTTGATGAAAAGCTTTGAATATATTACCTGTGGTTCCTTGTTTTACTGGCAGAGCAAAAAATAAAATTCAGATCTCTGCCCAATAAAGGTGGTGAATTGCAAGAACTGAGACACACCCCTCTTGCAGCTTTTAGTTAGCTAAATCACAGCTAGTAGTTAGGAAACTACTAAGGACAGTACTATCAAATACAGTTTGTCATCAGCTGTATGTGTTGCTATGCTTTTATATCAAAACCACAAAGGTAAAGAAGTGGGGTTTTCCCTTGGGAAAGAGGATGATGTGGCTTGTAATAGTTTGTGGTTTCTAGGGGAGTCCATTTCACAGCCTTGAACTAACACCTGAGAAATTCAGAAACATGGTAAAGAGGTACCTGGCTCTGTTCCTCCTTTAACAGAGATTTGGACTATGAAATATTTAGCAGGTATTGGCTCACTTAAAAGCCCGGGAGACATCATTCCAGAGCAGATCAGCCTCCCCATTAAGAATGTCTGAAAGCTTTCAAACTAACCTTCATTTATTTCAAAGCTATAGAAATATTGATGGGTTAGATCTCAGTGATGTATTCCACAATTATATAGGCATCGCTCTGCTTGGGGCATGGTGAGGATAACTGTGATGGCTTTTCATAGCAGTCATGGATTGCTTTATTCCTTGGCAACTCTAGATGGTCACTGATCGTACAGAGTTGCTTTTATTTCTGAGAACTTTGCTAGAAAATTTGTTCTAGAGGACATATCTATTGAAGGACACCCATCTTTAGGCAATCATTTCAGGGCTCTTTTAGGAAGAAAAAGAATATTTTTAACCACCAGTTTATTTACTGTCAGGATTACTTTTAATGACAGGAGGAAACAAGAACTCCAACAATTGCATGGGTTTCAGGGGCAAGCCAACAACACAGTTTGGGCTGCTGCGAATGTTGGTCTCAGCTTCTAATCCAGCTGCTGGATTGATGACACCTACTCTAATAATGCCAACTATCAAACCCCATGACACCTGGCAGATATGTACAATTCAGGTTTTGCTTATAGACATCCTTTATCTTTTAAATCTTAAAGTATGCTGTCATTCAGCATTAGTAGAAATTTGCTTTGGAGTCAACTCAACTTGCCATCTGCCAGGTGGCTGCTCTCTTTTCTTACCCCACTGAATCAAAGTTTCTCAAAGGATTGTTACAGATTTAACTGCTGGTCAAAGAATCTCTCTCTTCAGGGCCACTTCAGGTTCATGGCACTACAATTATGCTCTGGAATGCTGCCTAGATCATCTAATTTTGAAGACAGTCTGTTTATCTAAGGTTTACATGATTTTTGTACACACTATGCTGGGAACTTTTTTGCTGAATTAGTCTCAAAATTTTACCTACATGCTGAATCTACAACTTACCAGATCCATGCTCTGGGAGAAAATATAATCATGTGTGGTAAATATACCCCCTGCAAAGTTGTTCAGCTTGTTGTATTAACTATTTCTAGACACAGCCAAATATTCTGTTTTGAAGAGGCACTTCAAAACATATCAAAAGAGGTAATACAACTTATCTCATTTTGTAACCTGTTAACTGGTATACTACCCTAAACATCAAACCGTACTTTATCAGTGGGCAAGTAGCATGTTGGATCAAGGAGCAAAATCAGAATCTGTAAAGGAGTGTCACAGAATAACTCACCAACATTTTTACTGGAAATGTTTTCCTTCAGAAAGACGTACTGATATTCTTCTTATGGTTTAGTGAGCAAATGAACTTCATCTTTAAGTTTGTAATGTTTAGATTACCCACTGCATGGATCTGGTGCATGGATCTCCTAATATTGCAAATACTGTTTGGCAGTCTGCCATTGGTTTCCTTTTGCAGTATCTCTTAACCTCATAGGCATTGTATGTTTCTATCAAGTCTAAAAGAAGCTGGAATAGCCTCTATTTCCTTTTGAGCAGATGAGGACCCAACAAGGTGCAATGTGTTTGTCTTTTGGCCATTATTCTATAATGTTCTGTAGGATAGATAATTGTCATAAAGTATAGCAAAAACATAAAATATTTGATTCATTAAAATAATTGAAAATTTGGGCTTTCTACATGGTAAATAAAAAGGACAGATTTTCCTTAGAGCTGCAGTTACAATGATTGGACAAGAATACCATAAGAAATGTGGTCTTCATAGTTTTGCTTCTAGTCTGTTGAATTTGTTACTTTCTTCCTTACCTGTAAAACAAAACACAAGGAACCCAAGCTCAAAAGAGTAACAGTGGGAGGTGAAAACTGCCCAGGTCCAAGACCTGTTGTCAGTTCAGCTCACCCTTTCACAGGAGTACCAAAATTTAGAAACGAAGAATGGAATGGGATCGTCATCTATGCACCACTTTTTTTGTCTATTTGTTTGACAATGGTTATAATGCATGTCTCTGACTTCTGCATAAAAGTCCTGACAACACTTAGTGTAAGAATTTCTTGTCACAGGTTTTACCTTCTGTAAATTAGTTAGTCTCATACAACTGTTAAACTTAGCTTTCTCTCTGTTGTGCTGCACGAAACTGACTTGTTCAGGGCAGGACTTAAGATGAAAAATATTCTCAAATCAAAACCCCTTCCAGATTTGCTTTTGGTTGTCCCAAGGTAATTTTCCTGCTGCAAATGCGTTTCTTGGATAGCTTACTCAGAATATGCTCTCTTCTTATTGCTAATCCAACCTTATGTGCCATGGCATCAAAGCCCTCCACAATTCACTCCTTGGAACGCTCAGAAGCTAACATCCAATTAAACTCAGAAAAAGTCTTCCATCTCATGAGCATGCATATAGTAGAGGACCTAATTTAGCACAGGCTAGAGTATAGGTATATATTGTGAGGCATCTCTTCTGCATGCAAAGCAGTCTTGATAAAATGAGATACCTACATAAGCACACAAAATCTCTAGGTATAGCTCAATTAATTGAAGCTAGGAGAATTGTTCTTTGGCTCCCCATGAGTCACATATCATGGCTTTTACTAGTGGGCATTTGCTACAATGGATATCATTTCCATAGTCTCATCAGAGAATAGTTGACCAGGTGTGTTCATTGCAGTCTGGTGTCCATTGGCACAAAGGCATGGGATTAGGAGTGCAACAAACAAGTCATTCCTACACTGGAGGGAAAAAAAATGAATAATGTGAAGAAACAACTGAATGGATAAGGATTAGCATTTACTCTGTGTAACAGTCAGTCCAGATTGCAGAAATAATGGTGTACCTGTCAATCATTGGCTTAGCTAAAACGTTGCATGCATCAACATCTGCCAGCATTGTCATGTGGAACCTTTCAGAACATTATGTAAAGAATAGAAATCATTGCTAAAAGTGTCTTTATTTTTCCCTTGTTTGAATAATTCTCACATATAGTAAATATAAAAAGATAAACTGAATGAATAGAATGCAGTAAGGATGGGGGAACAGAATATAAAAGACAAGCTAGAGAATACAGAGTCTCCACAGTAGAAAATGAATGATGGATTATGAATTTGTTAAAACTATGTTGTGTGGAGTTGAAATATACTGAACTGCTTCTGTGTGTAAGGTAGACATAGTTTAAGTTAATGTCAGGATTGCATCACTGCAGCCTTTGGGAACAGAAGTATATTTTTGTGGTATGTAAGGAATGTGGGTGTTTTGCAGGCAGCTAAGTGCAGGAGGTGATCCGCAAACACACTCCCTTAGCAGACAGGTAAACTGACTTGTTAGCAGGACAAGCTCTTGTGTGCTGAAGTGTGTGACACTCCTTCTCAGAGCACCATCATCTACTCTCTAGTAAATAACTGTTGGACATCTTCATGTGAGATGAAGTAGCAATCGAGAAAGAGTATTCTTGGTCAAAAATTGTATTTAAAATTTGTTGGGAAATGGCATTTTGCTGAACTCAAACAGATTTGTGACAAAGGATCAGTTTTAATTTCTTGTTCTCATTTTTGTGGGGAGAAAATGGCTCATTTTGTCAAGAAAAAATTCAATTTGGGTTAAAAATTATATATTGTTTAAAAAGACAAACTAGTAAAAAACCAAAACTAAGCTAGATATTTCAGATTGTTAAAACAATGAACACTTCAAGTAGGTAAATTTGATTCGTTTTGTTGTTTTTTAGGAAAAAAGTTGTTTTTATATTTCTGATTTGGGAATCAGAAACAGTCTGATATGGGGAAAAAAAAAATCTTGAAAGTTCTATCAGGGTAAGGAAATAGCTTTCTATCAACTCCTTCCTCTTATAACATGTTCTATTTTGGGAGCGGGTTGCTTTCTGGTTTTATGTCACCATTTCCACTGATAAGTGGAGAGACAGACTGTTGCTTCCCCTTTCCTTTCAGGTTTAATACCAAGTATTAATTAAAATATGGTTAACCTTTAAAACAAACCCATGTGTCAAGTTTCAGAGCTAGAAAAAGCTGCTTAATGCAAAAACAAATTTTGTTTTCCAGTTGTTTCTGAAAAGTATTTCTGTCAACAAAAGATGTTATAATTTGATGCGTGTGGCAGTGATGCCGAAAGAACTACTAAACTACAAACATTAACAATGGCAACTATTTTTCAAAATTAAAAAGAAAAAAGTCCTTATCACCACATTCAGAGTCTTGTCTTTCCAGTCCATCTGTGCTCCTCCGCCCTTGCCCATGTAGTGACGATATGGGTCATTAACACAGAAAAAGTCTTTGCTACAAGTCAGGATGGTTGTCACGGATGTGAGACGACTGCTCCCACATCTCTTTCCAGGTTCCTTTTTGCACTCCTTCCTTTCTCCTTCTTTGGCTTTCAAGATGGAAATAATAATGGGAAGATAAAGGTGGGAAAATAGTATTTTCACCTTTGAATAGTTTTTAACAATTGTTCTTTATTGTTCTTATTTACTCTTGCTCAGTTGTTTAATACTGTCTTTCTTTCACTCCCAGTATTTTGTATCATCTTTTTTTTCTCACTGTTTTTTCTATTCTCTTTCTGGTCATTGGGCTAGTTTTCCCTTGAGTGCATGGGGTTTCTGTTTGTTTGGTTCCCCCCCCCCCCCGCATCCCCCTAGAATGAGAGTAGTTTTTTTGGTTTGGGCTCCTTTTCTTTCAGTTCCTATACATTTTCCTCTGACATGAATGTGGGATGGTAGTGAGCTATCCCTTTTGCTTTTATCTCTCTTTTCTTGATCTTTTCTCTAAATCCCTTTGGCTTGGCCTAAATTCCTTCTCTTGCCAGCTCTACCTTCTCTTGTTTCCCTCTAGCCTCCACATACCAGTTTCACTCCTCGCAGCTGTTCTTGCATCTGCACACTTTTTTTTTTTTTTCTTGCCTACTTCCCCTTATTGCTGTGAGTGCTGCTTTGCATAGGAGAGAAAGAGGCAGCCTCACCAACTGTTCATCAGTGATGCAGCAGCTTCAGCTCACTTTGAAAGGGACCATGAAAGAGCAGAGAAGGGTAAGGAAAAAGGTTATGGGTTAAGTGTCCTAAAAGGTCTGGGGGAAAAAAAGGGATGGCCAATCAAGGTGAGCAGAATGAAGAAAAAGAGAATATTTGGGAGAAGAGAGGAAATCCAGAGTGACTATAGGGAAAGTTAAAAGAGGTGGTGTTGAGGAGAGGAGGAGAAGAGGAAAAGGGTGACAGTCTGGATGAAACCAGTTTGATGAAACCATCTAGTATAGAAAGTAAGATAGAAAAGATAGGGGCTGTAGATCCCACTACATAATTTTGTTCCTCTGTTGTTCTGCTTCCCCTGGTTAGCCCTTACTCAGAGCCAGGGGGAGGAAGCATATGCAGGGGATTCACTCAGATTTGGGTTGGTTTTTTTCCACTGGGTTTTTTTCCTCCCCTTTTGTTTGTTTATTTTTCTTTTTTTCCATGGCACTGCACTTGCTCTGTGCTAGCGGAGATCCATTCTGCAAGGTCGTTTGTGTTCTCAGAATTGCTGAATGGTGCATTGATCTCATAATTATTCAATGACTGTAGTTACTTCTGAGGTTTTGTTGCTTTGTATCAATTTATTTAAAATGTTATGAAGTACATGATGAAAGTATTGGAGAGTGTGGTGAAGCACTGAAGTAACAGAAAAGGCAGCACTATTGTGGAGGTGTTTTTACCGTTGTTTTCTTCAGACATGGTTTCTCTGTCTCTTTCTTCAAAACTAGATACAGAACATTTTTAGAGACACAAGAGATGCACGCTAGTTTTCCACTGAAAGTCAAAGAAGCCTTTACAATTTTTCCTTAAATGTATAAAACATACTCTGTATTTGTTTTGTAATAGAAATTAAAAATTATTTATGCAGTGGAGTAGATCTTATTTATTGCATTAAGATCTAAAATTTACTCTTTTTTTTACTTGTTTACTCACAAAATATTTCATGACTCTTAGGCAATAATAAAAAAGATAATGGGAAACGTAACTTTTTTGCGTAGTTCACGTTATTATTTTGTATTATTTATATTATAGTTCCACTTCACAGTCTGTATGAAGATACTGAAATCTCACTAGGTTCTGCACAAATACTCAAGAAAAGGCAGTCTTTGTCATGGAGAATTTATTATCTAAATAGGTGAGGTGAACAAGAGAAGGAAATGAGCGCACATAAGAATGGACTGTTTTTCTCTAAAATCAGTCAGCAAGTCAATGGTAGAGGAAAAGGCACATGATCTGTGTCTCCTTAAATCTGTCTAATGTCTAGCCCCTGGACCACATCTATTCTTCCCACGCAGTAACTTAGTGTATTTTTCCAACTGCCAGTTGTTTTTCCATATCTGAAGCCTCATGATTTTTACACTTGATCCATAACGTTCTCCTCTTTGTGTCTGCAAAATTGGTTCCTAGTTTCTTAAAGCTTTTTTAAAGCCCCTTACCCATATCATGCACTTCTCCTGCTGATGCTCCTTCTAGACTCCCTGCCACCTTATGTGTAGACAGTGCTTGTGGCTTTGCTGTTCACATGGCTTCTGCCACCTGCAGCACCAACATCGATTTCAGAGTTGTGGTGGCAGAAGAAGCAAAACCTTGTTATCCTAAAATTGAATTTTAAATCTGTGAACTGAGAATCACTGTGATGAGCTTACTCCACTGGTATTGGATAGCAGTGATAGAAGAAATATTTTTTCTTAATAACGTAAATGTTTATTTCAATAATTTGTTTTTTTGTGGTTAATAGCAATAAAAGAACTGGAGTAGTGTTACAAGAAAAACAAAAAGCATATATCAGAAACTGGGGGAATGCAGAGTCATTTTTTTAAACTAACAAAAATAGAAAACAAATACTCCCTGCCCTGAAAAAAAAATAAACAGTTGTGCAGTAGACTTTGCGTGATAAGATTTTAAAGACTTATGTATTAATCCACATCAAAAATTTCAAGGACTGGTTCTCACTATTTCTTAGGAATTTATTTATATGGCACAACCAGAAATAAAAACATATTGCTCAGTATGTGTGCAAATATCATTCTAGTATTACCACTTGGCAAATGTCTGCATGCTGCATATACACAAAATGTCTGAGCACATAACGTGATATTTTGTGTGTTTGCTACTGCCCAGTGGTCCCTCGTGGACAGGATGTCGGATCTATTTATGTATTTCATTAGGTATTGCCCTGTTAACCTAGTGCTAGCTCGGAAAAAGGATATACCCCTATGCTGCTGTTATAGAAGGAATGTTTCTACCATGTAAGCAAAAAGATGCCCTGTGCTTTTGGAAATGAAGGTTGTCAGCCCTGTTCTCAAGTCACATGCATATAACTAGTGCTGACCATGTATGTATGTATTCAGCCACCAGCTTGTGTACGCTAGAAAGCTTTCTCTCCTAAAGAATTTCTTTGTTCTGTTTTTATTTCTATAAAATTACTAATGTTCCCAGAAACTCATAAGCATACACAAACCTGAACCACTTCACCTACTCTCAGAGATATGACAAGCTTATTTTCAAGTGTACAGTTCTCCTACAGCTGCTGTACAAAAGATCATATTTATAAAGCCGATCTCTTATCTGAAGGAGTAGCTTCATTATTCTACTTCATTGCCTGATAGCCCCGACTCCGAGAGCTGTGTGAATGGTAACCACAAAGCTGTTCCATTATTTAACTCTAAGCTGCTCTCCATGACTCTCTCTGGGTGGATTTCCTCATTTTCCTCCATGTAGGATTTTTTAGTTTGTTCATATTTGAAGAGAAAAATAAAGAGGTATAGAGAATAAAAAACTTGGTAAGGCCAATTTTACCATTCTTGGAGCCCCTGCAAAGCCATTCATTTGGTGCCCTTGATTATGGTAAAGGTGAAAGTTACCACTTTCATTCTTTTTTCCTTAAAGGTGCTTTGTTTTGAGTGAGAGCAATGATAAAAGTCAGCACTGGCTTTCAGGTTTGAGCTGTATGGGCTGAAATTTTGACCATTTAATTTTACATGAAAATATTTGAAGTTCTTGCTTTTCATGGTTGGGCAGACTAAAATGTTTACAGGATATTTACAAGCAATGACTATTATTTTTTCAAACACGTTAATAGTATACCTTTCTGGGTGGCTTGTAGGGAAAAAGTAGTTTAAATGTGGCTATTTCTTTCTGAGTTGAAAATAAGACTTGAATCTAAGGTAAAAGTAAATTCTCATAATATGAACCTGATTTTCAACAGATATATATTTTATTACATTAAGTGCCTTCTTGTTTTTATCTGATCTATACAACTGCTTCTATTTTACAGTTTTTACAAATTAACAGATTTGCAAATTTAGATTTGACATTTACAAATTAAAGCATTATATATATTATCTCCCATCATTCTGACATTTGTGAAAGGAAGCTTCTCATATACATAGTTAGGTTTTAAAAAAAAAATCAGAAATAACTGTATTCTGCTTCAAATTGTTGAATAACTTTCATGAAATTGCTTGATACATATTAGTTGTGGATTCAAATCTGTATTTATTGGGGGAAGAAAGGGTTGATAACCTTCCCTATTAGCAATTCATGATAGGGAGTGATATGCCTTTCTCACCAGCACTGCCTGAGGCAGGGTGGGGACTCCATCACATACTGCGGTACCGGCTGCAGGGCTCCCTCTTTGCTGGTTTACACCGTGGCTGCTTCCATGTTTAGTGGTGCAGTCCTTTCCCTATGCCTCTAAGCCAGTGACTAGGCTCAGAACCTCAGCAAATGTTAAAATCGCCTTTCTGGAGAGATGCCAAATCTTCATTAGTAGGTTATTGTCCAATAATTGCTAAACACTTATTGCTTGAGTTGTAATTCAGACCTTTTTTTTCCTACAACCCCAATGCAGAGGGTTAAAGATATCACTATAACTCTTCAGCCTATGGCACCATCGTTTCCTACTTGGCAACCAGGATTGTGAAGGGCAGTAGAAGTCCAGTTTTTATCTATAATAACAAAAATATTTGTCTAACTGGCAGAAGTTCAACAGTCTGTAGCCCAATGGGCAGGCAGTAAGTGTTGTGAAGCAAAGCTCCTTCATCTGCTGGTTCAAATCTCACAGGAGCTACTGGGACGATGAAAAATAAGAAGATGGTTTTCACCCATGATGGGACTACTGTGGAGGAAAGCCACAGAGATTTTTTGCTATGTTAGAGGCATCCATTCAATCAGAAGATGACAGGCAGAGGAATAAGGAGTTGGGTGGCACAACAGCTATGGAGATTTTCCAGGCCAGAGTATCATAGGGTGGACTTAGGGAATTGTAAACACAGACCTGTCATGATAATTCCCTTACATTTGTCAGCCTCTAGGCATTATTGAAATAGTAATATGAAAGAATAATATTGATTGTGGACTGTTTTTCCCATATAGTTCCTGCTGAAAACATCTGCCTTTCGTTCCCCCCTTCATCTGTGAGGTTTAAATTACAGTCTTGTCAGTGAATAATTATTTTGTGTGTTGTGAATCTCTTGGGATATAAACAGATTTCCTTTGCATGTGCACTGAGTGATCTGAGTTGAGGTGAAAACTGCCTTTCTAAAAGTTGTTTTACAGTGTTTGGAAAATGCTACTGAGACTTCAAAAGACTTTGTTTTTAATATAGCAAAGGTTCATACACAATCTTTAAGCAAATGATAGTCCTTTTTTTCCCATCACTGGACTGCATATGTGCTTAAAATTAAGTAAGTGCTTAGGTCTTTACAGGAATGCTAAGGGTGAGATGACAGGAGGGATGCTTTAATCTATTTCAACTGACTACTTAACAATCTTGAGAAATCATGCTTTCTAGAGAAGACAATTTAAAAAAAATACCTTCTATATTTGAAAATAATTTAATTTATAACTCAAAATATGTTCCTGAATGCTTAGACATACATAAAAGATTCTCTTAGCTCTCTAGCCTTCATCCTCTGTAACTCAGTTTTGAGGTGGCTAAGGTATTTTTGTTATGTGGTTTTGGGTGGTTTTTTTTTTTTTTTTTTTTTTTTTTTTTTTTTTAAAGCTGACATTGGTTTAAATGCTAGCATGTCCACAACTTGCTGTAGCTGGAGAAGGGAACTGAATGGACTGGAATCTCTTCTGTTATTAGTACCTCAAAATTGAAAGGATTTTGTCTACCTTGTATCCAGGCTTCAATATCATGAGGAATGGCTGAGAACCTATGTCTTTTCCCAGATTAAAGTGGCTGTGCGTGTAAAGGCCCATACAATGTTGCTTTTAAGCGTCAAATTGGCTTTAGGGCATACATTAAGGAAGTTTGTAATAACTTGAGATTTTTTTGAAGGAATTCATTTCTCTGAGTTAGTGGAATACTCCTAACCTAGCATGGCTATGTGTTAGAGCAGGTTATGCTGAAAGGTACTCAATGGCTGCCAAAGGCAGTCACAGACCTTGTTAAAACCAGTGAACGTGCCAAGCGCTCTTTTAGACTCATCAGAAGAGTTTAGTGCTCCTGGGAGACTCTCCAGGAGCAGGGCTTAGTGGCAAACTGTGTTTGGGCTTTTGGATTATAGCAAAAGTTTAATAAAAACTTTTAATGCTTAATTTAAAACACTCCTGGTCTGGGGATGTAACATTTGGCAAGCGTGTTATAATTGTCACAAAGGACATGATCCAGCACATGGTTAAGTCAAGGGGGCAATTTTATTGACTTCAATAGGTGTTGGATGAAGCCCAGATTTATGAGTTAACATTGATCTGTGTTTCAGTGAGAAAAAGTTAAAACTTTGTAGCTGCTTTGAAAAAATATTGTAATTTTGGAAGGGCTTGTTTATTTTTGGAATAATCTTCAAATTAGCTTGGAGTTGTTTCTATTATGTTTATGATGATAACGTTAAAGTGGCCTCGGACTGTCTGTACAACATGATATTTGATGCTGGCTTGGAAAATTAATTTTTCTGTAAGCTAAGCAGAGATATGTTATGAAAGAATTGTTTAAAAGGTCAGAGGAAGTTGAAATGTTGTCAGGATGCATGTTAAAAATTCACTAGAAAAATGCTGGCTTCATTAGTATTATTTATATGAAAATTAATAAAGTCTATGAATTTAAACAGTAACTCCATAGAATAAAGCTGGTAAAATTGCTTTTCAATGACCATACCAATATTATATTACTATTTGACATTGTGTTTAAAAGAAAAATAATTGTACGCTGTTGCCTTCTTTCCTGCTGCTAGACCTCTTTATTCCTATATCTAAGATAGCTCTGGTCGTCGCTTGTTACTCTGGAATTAGAACTCTTCACAAAGTATCTCAACAGTGTTTCATTAGGCCGTACCTCTGTTTTTTGTGCTGAGAGATTTTAAGGACTAGATGCAAAATCTCAAACAGCTAGCCATTTCTCATGTGCATCTTCTGAACTTTCTAAAATGAAAAGAAAATCTATCCACTACTGACTACTTCTAGAAAGCACTGTGATTGTCCTTTTAGACTGCTTTCTTCAGTTAGGGAACATAATTAGAGCTGGAAAATGAGTTTCTTTCCAAAGATGCATCCTTATCTCTTTCCTGTGATATGTTTCCATAAGTACAGTGTTCTGCTATACGTTCTGCAATATTTGCTTTTGTTTTGCAACAAGAAGGGTAGTAATGAGGGACTCTGCTCCAACTAACCTCCATTTCCAAATATAATTTCTCTTCCAGAACTGGGGAATCATAGGAATCCCCCAATCAAAAGAACATCATACTACTTCATTAGAGTTTGTCTCTCGAAGGAAGGCACTTTCATTTTCTGATTACTTGTTATACGTTCTAGTGAGTGATCTGAATTGTACTTTAAAATTAAATTTTTATTGGGTGCTAATGAATTATTTATTTATTTTAAAATGTAGTCATCTGCAATCAAATTTTTTTCCTTCAGTTTCTATATTTGGAATCTGCTGATAGTTACTGGAAGCTGTTTGGGGATTGGAATACTCAGCACTATTGTATTGTGATCAATAATTAAATTTAGTGCTGACACGCATCTAGTTTATGCAGCAGCCTCTGACAATCCATCTTCTAAAATTAATCCTTTCCAATTTATTTAATAGGAGACTTGAACAATAAAATAATTCAGATGAGTACCAATGCAGGATTATTTCTGGTCAATATTACTTGATTATAAATTGGGTCCACATACTCATTAGTAAATTAACTGTCAAACCTGAAAACAGCTTTTTTTTTTTTTTTTTTTTTTTTGTTTAAAGGTAATTATTGGTACTGAAGACAAGAAGGCACTTAACCTTGCTGTGCAGTTGTCCTTACCACAGTGTTTTTATTCCAGGCTATAACTACCCATCAAAGCTGCAGAGGGAAAATAATTAGAGATATTAAATGGATGGAATATTAACTATTAAAAAGCTGTGTTCATTCAAAGCTGCTAGGGTCTTATGGATTCTTTGTCAATAGAGTGTTTTTTTCTTTGGGATTTTTTTTTTCCCCAAATATTAAAAAATATGGCTAAATCTATGAAAAAAGAAACCCAAATAAAAAATGACTGAAAACTCTGAAAAAAAGAAATAAAGATGACTAGTTTAAGTGCAAAGAAATGTTGTGTGTATCTTAAAGGAAATGAGAGGTTTATAAGGCAAAGTTTAAAGAAATAAAAAGTTGGTGAATACTTGCTTGGGTTTTTTTAAAATGAAAATATATCCTTCAAAGAATTTTACTTAAAACAATTACCTGCTGTGAAACTGGACATTCTCCCATTTCATTGCTGCCTCAGTTCAGTAGCTTACTCTGGTTATTCCTGCTTAAGATGTTTGGTTATGCCTAGTAGAGCGTTTGTAAAAGCTCCTCCATTCTAAGCGTTTGTGCTAAACGGGTTTAGGATTTCAGAGTTCTGGTTTCAGTGTTGATGAATGACAGTCATTTGAATTTTTATAATTATTCCTTAAATCTACTTTGAATCTGCAGGAATCGCCAGAGCCAAATAGAAGAGAACATGTAGAACAGCAACTTTATTCTATCTTATTTAATTATTTATTTTAAGCAAAGGGCATCAGAGCTTACTGTGTGGTTATGTGAGCGCTGGAACTTCTGGGACCGGGTCTGTATTTCAGGGCTGGCCATGAGCTCCCACTGCAATGCACTGTGCAGCTGGGGGTGGCAATTCTCTCTCTTGGAGCCTTGGGAGCTGACTGGCAACTTGGCTTCTACTGCAGCTTTGCCCTCCTGTACTCTGAAGAGATGATTTTTCTCTGCCTGGCCACCTTTTCCTATCATACAAATAGGAAACTGAATTCCTCTGAAACCTTTATCTCTAAATTAAATTTGATGATAATCAGTTGACAAGTTCTGAAGTTACTGCTGGGACAGACAGACTCACTAGTATTTGTTTAAAACATCATTCCAAAGTAGTAAACCCTTTAATTTCCTGTGCATTTTGGAGAGTGGCCATGCTGCATGGTATACAATGAGTAGCAATAAAGATACATTTGTTCAAATTGCAATATATGATTTTGACTGGGAAAGATTGAGATTTACTGTATTTCTATTTACACTGGAAGATATCTGTCAAAGTTGAGAGAAAGAGAGGATATGAGGGGAAAAAAAACCGTATAAAATATTCAGGCAATATTTCGCAAGAGCTTAGGAAAGTAAAAATTATGTTTATATGCTGTGTTAAAAATGTGGTAAAACTTCCAAGAAGTAATTTTTTATCAGATATATTTTATAATATGCAACAACTGCTTACTAGATATAAAGGAAATTAAGCTAAATTATCTACAGATTATTGGTTAAAAAAACCTCCAAACACTTGAGATTAAATTCATACTTCAATTTATCCACGGTATCATGCCGGAAAGTACTGTATGGGATGTATCTTTCATTCTTACATACGATTTCCAACTGGAGGCAGCATTCACTTGTTCTTAACTTTCCAGTTTTATAATTTTCTGGGGGAAAAAAAAAAGCCACACAAAAAAACCCCCCAAAACCCTTTTAACTTCAACAGTGCTTTGAAAAGAAACTATGATCTTTTTTTCTTCTGTATTAATTCCAGCCTAAGCAGATTGATGGAGAGTTAGCCAGTAAAGGAACGACGGTGGGCAGAATTAGCTACTGTGCTGAACCGGATGACCAGAGTTCACAGTAACGTGTGGACAAAGGAGAGTACAAGATGAATGTATACAAGCATGGAGGGGCCTTCAGTTAGTGTAGGAAAAAATTTTGCAGTATATTATATCAAAGCTAAAGAAGGATGTACGAAAGTGGGTCACTGCACTACTATTCTTACTCCTTCTGTTCTTCTACATGCAAAAAGAAGCAAGATGGTATATATGCAGATGACTATGGAGGGCGAGTGTAAAGGTTAATGTATATAGTTCTGCCCTGGATTTCACAACAGGCCCGGCAATCACACAGCCTTTGGAGGTAAAAATGAGTTTTTCTGCCAACCAAGTCTAAAACCAAATAGAAATCTTTGTGTTCTTTGTGGCCTGTGTAGTTCTGATACATAAAGTACACAATAGTTTGAGGTAAACTTAACAATCATTTTCATTTTTTGAGGAGAAGTGAAAAGGCCCTCTATTTGGTTTTTCTTTAGGAGTGTTGAGTGGTTCTTGCAGTCACTAAATTACTGTCTGTTGTATAAGACTGTCTAATATTCAGGTAACATAATCTGCCATTTTAGTGTAAATATATTGCCTTGTACTAAATACAGTGGCTATTTTGGCCATTATGGTTTCTTTTTTGTTGATGCTGATTTGCATAGGATGGTTAGCTTTTTTAAAAATGTCTGGGAGTGTGTAATCATGACATGCCTCCGCTTTGTCATCTTGTGCGTGATCTTTGTCAACTTTGTCAGTACTGTGTGTGGACAGAGAGATGTGTGTTATAACCGTTTCTGTACTCTGTGCCACAATAGAGCCTGAAAACAAACTAAGCCAGAATGCAGCTTTTTAGTAAGACGTCATAGAAATACAATAAAACCTGCTATTAAAACCGTAAAGATACCAATCTGTGACTATAAGATATCCCTTAGGAGGTCATTTCAAAGGGGAAAAATGATGCACGTGAGTTCTGGGAAATTATTTTTGCTTCCAGTGAAATCAATCAGTGCAGGAGAGGGGCTTGAGTGATGGATAGACACTTCCTTTTATTGAGCTAAATAATTTCCTAATAAGGGTTGAATAAATGCTGTTGTTAACCACAAGAAATGGGTTGATTAAGCACCAGAATAAGAATGTAGTGATCTACAATGCTAAATAGTTGTTTGGAACTGGGCTGCTGCAAATACTTTGTTAATAATAAATGCTATAAGTTGTTGTGTCCAACTGAATTTCTTTTAGAATTAAAAAAAAAAAAAAGCACTTTTACATCTGAAACAGTTTATGTCAATTAGTATGGACTTACTGAATATCTATTCAGTACTTTCTCTTACCTACATTTTTCATTGCAATCAATAAAATGAAAGTATATCTCAACTCATTAGGTAGTTGGCTGTTTACTTTTTTCAGAGTTACAATGCAGACTACTCTGAATTACAGGGCTATATATTATTTACAAGTTTATATGGCAGACTACATTGAAAGATTGTAAAAGTATTTTCAGAAAGGTAAGGGTGAGCATGAGAAATATATCTTAATTGGAATCAACTGTTTTATTTTGCATGTATGTTTTTAAAACTGCCATTCATACTTTTTAAAATAAAGAGTATTTTAGTTTTGAACCAAAGTATTTGAGACTAAATTTTTCCTCACCTTAGCTGTGAAGCTAATTTAAAAATATTATTAGTGGTGATTTTAGTCAGGAAATCAAGATGTGAATTTTTGAACATGTTTCTCCAAAGGTGCACTTCTCAAATTATTACTGTGAAAGTAATTTATTTCAGCCAAACACCCTTCCCACATATTGTTAACAGGAGTCTGCACTCCAACTCATTTAACAGCTTTTTAATTCAGTAGTTATTCCATTTTAATAGAGCCATTTCTTCATCATCCTGCATTTAGTGATAAATGGTGCCAGAACATATGATAAATTAAACCACAAAGAACTGTGTTAAAGTAATCTAAAGGGTTTAACTTGAAAGGAAGAAACACCTAGTTTGCTCAGCATAGCCGTCTGAGAGTTCATATAGAGAAACACACTTCCTCTCAAAGCTAAAGTGTGAAATAAATTTGAAAGTAAAGTTTTAAACTATAACTGCTTTTGGAAGTTCATTCTGGCAGTAGCAACCAAGCTGCGCAATTGCGCAATGCATAATGGTCCCATCAGTCTGAAAAACCATCTCAAAATGCTATAAGCTGCTTTCTTTGCTACATCATTTTTAAATGTAACAGTTTAGATGATACTTATGTAAAAATCTGATATTGATAAAATCTCAGAAATGCAACACCCAGTTTGTTGGAAGCTATGCCCTCAGTATACAGTAAAACCTACCCCAAAAGTTATGTAAACTGCGAAGATAAGTGCTTTTTGTTTAACATCTGAAATTCAAGTACGTTTGGTTTGGGGATTTTTGTTGTTGTTTTTTGTTTTGTTTTGTTTTTACACAGATGAATAGACTGCAACTGTCACTTATACAAATGTTAGAGAACTATAGTGCTGTAATTCAGTGAGATGGACCTTTTTTTTTTTTTTAAGATGAGCCTTCTTCCATTTGCCTCAGTACATCGCACACACTCTCCTTTGCTCTCTCTGTTTTACAGAAACACGCACCAGCCAGCCATCTACAACTTCCTTGCAAATGAACCCATGCCTTTGGCTTTCTCCTTGCTTAATTAAGGACTCAAAAATTTCTGTGGAAAATAACCAGCAAAATGGTGTGGGAACTAACATATAGGCATGTTTTAAAGTAGGTCATTCATTACGATATGCATAGCATGTGTCAGCTTTCTGCTCTTGGCATTTTTGTAACTAAACCTTCTTAATTCTGAGCTCTACTTGATATGGTGAAGGTAAATTCGATGGTAATGGAGTGCTTAGATAAATGATAATGAGGTATGAAACCCTTTTGAATAGGTTGGAATCTGTCTATAGAGAACTAAAGTAACCATTAAGTAGATCCATGCTGTGGTCTGTGTGAAATGAATCTGAGATCTTAGTCCAGCTTCTAATGAATGTCTTTTTTTTTTTTTTTTTTTTTTAAAGACCTTCTTAAGCAAGTTCTTGTTGGTAGTATGAAACTGAATGTGCAAAGAATCATCAAGCAGGAGTTATCTTTTCAAGGGGGGGGCAGTTAAAAACTCAAAGTTATTGAAAGGCTAGTCCAGTTTGTTAATTACATTTAAAATGTAACATCTTTGTGAGAGATCTGTTAAAATTGTGCTAAGTATTTTAAAAATTATTGTAAAACAGAAAAAAAAATAAGCATCGTTTAACTGTGTGTGGTGTACATTTTTATTACTTAATATATGCTGTCTGGATAGTGTATTTTTAAACACTTCTTTTAAAACAAGATCTGTCTCCAAATGACTTGTTAGCAAAGTGAGTTTTTAACCAAATTGACTTAGGAAATGAAAGTATTTTGCGATCATGTGGGCAAACTGCTAAAAGATTGAAGAAGGCTCTTCAGTGGCCTCCTGACAGCCTTGCTGTTCAAAAAATCAATGAGATAATAGACAAAGACAATTTTCTGTACTTTGAAATGTTTAGGGAGTGCATTTTCCTCTTCAAAACTTGGTGGGTTTTTTTTTTTTGTAGTTGGTGGTTAAGAAAAATAGTCACTTGTGCTCTTCAGCATTGCACTGTGTCAAACCTGCCAGTTTGTCATTTGTTAGGAGCAAATAGTTAATGCATTACTGTAATAATAATGAAGTATGTCCAAAGGTAAGAACTCAAACTTCCGATGTTAAGTTGGAGCATATGAATTGTAACGCTCAGGCTTAACAATCTCTAAACACATGATTTTGTGGGTGGTCCTGAGATGTGGTATTTAGCAGCAGTTGATTTCACCTGTAACAAACAATGGTTTTACTGAAGTCAGTAACAAAACTTTAATTTGTATTTGAATGCCTGTGTGTCTTAATATGGGTACAAAGGTCATTTTCCTTTTAAACGGATTATAAAAAGTATGTAATTTGTATGTTTTTCAGGCAGTAGTCTTCTGGGATAAAATAGTCTTATTTTAAAGAGAGGCCATAAAGCACGGGTGCTTTCTTGTTAACCTGGCTTTTGCTCTAAAATGAAAATATGTTTCTGAATTGTCAGTCCTGTTTGCAAAATGCTCTGTGTGAACAGATCAAGCTCTCTGATTTTCAAATCCACCCACATTAAGTTCAATCCCTGTGTAATGCTGTAAGAAGTTGATGAAGTGCAATGTTAAAAATGTGTTTGTATAATAATTGTTTGATTTCTGAAATATTGTAATAAAACAAAAGGAATTCCCTGGCATATGTGAGAACATAAGAGCAGCTTTACTGTGTTAGCCCAAAGATCTACGTACCTCAACATCTTCCAGCAGGCTCCAGTACTGGCTATGTGAGGATATTCAGACAAGGGGATATCACAAACATTAGCAGGAGGGAAGTGTGAAGTCCACATTAATGCCCAGCTGCCAATGTAGGAGGGCACTTTGACTATTTGCATCTCAGGGGAAGCGAACAAAATGTCCGGTGTAACCAAACTGGCCAAAGAGAAAAGCAAGTTAACAGTGCTGCCACACAGAGCAGGTGTATGCAAGGGAAAATAATGAGAAAAAGCATAAGTTTGTAAAACAGCCCAAGTCTGTTAAGGATTGATATTTTGTTTTCAAGTGCCCTATTAGGTAGTTCCAGTTCAAATGCAATGTTTTGTCTTAGAGAAAATGTTCTAGGAAGGAGGAAGGGGGCATGGCTGTAAGAGTCTTTGGAGAAGAGGGCTGTGAAAACACAAAAATGCGAAGTATTTCAGAAGTAGCTTTAGCAAAAACTGAGATGTTAAAAAGATTCGTCTCTGCGAGGGAGGAAACTTAGAGAAGGATCTAATATTTGGCTTTAGAGCATTTGCCAGTCTCCCTTAGGTTTAAATTAATTATGTGTTTGTAGTAATCAAAAGGTGCTGTCCTCTACCTGATTGGTTTTTTGTTGGTACTTTGTGAATAGATTCTCTCTGTCCTGAATTCAATAACATTGGCACGACCTTGAGACTGTCCTGGTAGTTTTGGGAGGGATACCTAGGAAAGTTTGGGTAAGGAAGCGGAGGTTGTATTCTTAACCTCAAATGAATATGAACTTAAGCGATTTTTCTTTTTTTTTTTTTTTTTTTTTTTTTTTAACCTGTCAGTCCTTGAGCTGTACCTGTTCTAAGAATGAGGAGTTCCCAGTCTCCAGTACTTTCCATCCTGGTACTTACCATCAGCAAGTGAATTAGTATAAAATGTTATTTATTCTATGGTTTGTATTACATGGTGCATGGCAATATTGGTATCATATGTTTATATTTTTGAATCATGTGCTAGGAATTCAAGCATTTGGGCCCATTTAATTACCTTTTTCCCTAAAGGCAACTAAGTGCCTTAAAACTTTTGGAAAGTTAGGAAAGTTTCTGACAGATTGAGGGCAAAAAACCCTCATGGAGCTGCCATAGTGCTTTAAATGGACAGTCACACCACAATATACTTTATTCCTACTTGTCCAGTATTTCCTTTTGTATACTGCTTATTACAATGTCTGGCCTTGGTAGGTTTTTCCACTAAGGGCAGCAGTGCAAGAAAACTCTACCTAAATTCTTTTAGTGTCCGATTCTTCCTCCAGCTTAAGTTCATAACCCCTTGTACTTCTATTTAACACCAGCTCAGATAGCCTGCAGCATCTCTCCTTTCTGTTCCCTTCAGGATTGTGTGTGTACCTTAATAGAGTTTCCTCTTAATGGCCTTCGCTTTTGAAAAAAGCCACAAAATTTCCCTTAGCTTGATAAATAATCAAGCTTTCCACATCCCAGTCTTACCATGTAAAGCTGCTCTCCTTTGTTGTATGCTCAGCAACTCTAAATTATTCTTTCTTTACTGAGGTGATGACTTACTGGTCTTATTCCACACTGGCTGTATTGTTTGCTCATTATGGAGTGCTTTCCTTGACTGACGTCTGCTGCTTATCCAGTTCAGAATTTGTTTTGCCTTTTCACCATGGTGAATAACTGCAATATGACCAGTGATGCATATAATACTCTAAAAGCTGGTACATTGTATTTTATCATATTCCTATTGCATTCTGTGCAAAGGAGATTAATTTTGATCTCATGTTTCTCATCTCTTGCTTCATTATTTTATGATTTTTATGGTGACTTTTGGAACTCATTTTTATCCATTCAGACTCCTGGTTTGTCCTAAGACTTTCTGACCTATATTGCTCTTCACTTTTGTATTGACTGACTCCCCCACCTCATTTTTGTGTCAGCAAAAACTGTCTCACCTTTCTTCACATTTCTTCTGCCAGGTCATCAATACAGAAAGGAGAAAAAAAAACCCCAAAAACCCAACCAAGAAACCCCCAACGGTGTAAATTCTAATGCTCACAGCATCATCCCACTTATCAACTCCCTACATCCCCACAAGTAACCTTTGTATCAGATATCCAAGCCAGTTCTCTAGCCACTGTTAGTGCTATATTTTCTTGACCTTTACAGGGCAGGCATTTCTGCAATTCTGTATCAGAAGCATTCCTTAATTCCAATGTGTTTTGCCTGAAAGTTCTCTAGTCAACACTTTTGTTACTTTAACAAAAGAAAGAACTGTGTAATTTCTCTTTCTTATTGTTTTTTTTCTAGAATCAGTTTAGATTTTTTTCTTTTCTCTTTTCTCTGTATCTGCATCTTGCTATGGACTTGCTGTAATAGTCAGATATGACAACAAATTTCATCTACTTCCGTCCTGTACCTGCAAGATTTGCTACTAATCTTTGCTGTTCCATGTCACAGTATCAAGACAAAACTCTTCAACCTATGCTAATATGCCTTAAAGGCACACTTTGGAGGTTGAAAGCACTTGTAATTTTAGTGCCTAACAACACATCTAGATGGATCGTTATTACACTTTCATTCCCCCGAGTGTCTTAACTTTTTAATTATAATTATTATCCAACCTTGCATTTTACATCTATTTGCAGCTTTTTGTCCTCACTTTCAGTATGAATTTATTCACAGTGCTGTTTTGAGACAGAATATTGTCTGGAGAATAGTGCTACATTTTGAGAGAAACATGCTGATTACGTTCTGCAGGATTTTAATAGACAGGTATGCCAGGTACCACATGTCTGTGATTTACTGCAAGATTGTCTAAGAATCAATTATTGTAACATCTCTGGCTGGAAACAGAAGGATCCACCTGTATTTTTGAGTTATGCCATCCAATAAAAAATAATATGTTATCATTGAGTTATCTGTTATTTGCATGGTAAGTCTAGGACGCATGAAACAAAAGGTGTATGGTACCAAACTTGTTTGTTTCTGTGGGAACCTTCTGTATGTTTATGCTGTATAGAACTTCCAGTGTGTTTTGTGAGCATTTCTTGACAAAAGTGGATAAATGATACCTTCTAGTGTATAAACAAAACACATCGTGCACTATCTCTGTGGAATAATTGCTCAGATTTTTCTCCTTTCTTTCAATAAATAATTAAGGATCTGATGTGCTGTTGTCTCTGAATTTAGTTTCATGAAATCTTTATATGGAACGTTTGTGACTTTTTTCCAGATTGCTTATAGACATTCCAAATAGAGATTTTACTCTATGCTTGTGACAAGAACAGGAGATTTTTATTGAATTTTGTATAGTTTCGATGTAAAAACTTTGATATAAAAACTCTTCTGCTGCTCAGAGTTCATTTAAATAACCTTGCTAATTGATGCAAGGTTATTTGCGCAACAGATCACTGACACAGCAGAAAAAAAAGTTGTGTTGGACAAGTTTTAAGAAGTAGAGAACACGCCTTTTTTTTTTTTTTTTTGAATTATTGTCAAATACAGTGACACATTGTAAAAATGACATGCAATGGATATCGTCTTTTAACAGCTTTCTTTGCTCATCAATTTTTCATAGGTAGGGTCCAGAGCATTAAAATTTGGACGCGAGAAACGCCAGTAAAAAGGATTGCATTGAGATTCTCTTGGAGGAGGCTTTCCTCTAAAATAATACATTGATATTCAAACTATTCTTTGTTCATTTGACTAATGAGGCTTTTGTTAGTTTCATGTGCTAAAGATAGTGGCTCTTCAACTGCTTATTAAAAAGGTCTGACTGACTGACTTACACATTAATGACAGAGAGGAAAGTCTCCTTTAAAGAGGTATGCCTGTGAAGCAGAGACTAGACATCAAATCCTGATGTTAAAGCATTTTCTGAAAAAAATAAAAAACCTGTGTGAGGTGCTCTGGTGTGGTGATGGCTACATGCCTTTGAAAAAAAATAGTCTAAGATCTGCAAGACTGGTTTTTCTTTTTTTTTTTTTTTTTTCTTTTTTCCCCCTCTTTTGCTGTCACAGCTCTTCTAAAGATTTTCCAAAAGAGGACACAGAAGAGGATTTGGTGGAAATGCATCAATAGGCTCAAAGTAGTAAAGCATAGTATCAAGAACGCTAAACCATATTAAATTTAAATAAATGAGGAAGTATGGAGGAAACTCAATGCTCCCTAAATAGTGTGAAGTGGAACAACAATGTAAGAAATACGGTCAAACATTCTTTTTTCCCCTATTTTTTTTTTTTCTTAAAGCAGCTTCATTCAGATGATTAATTTCCTAATGTTTCTCAAAAACCCTTTAAACCATTTGTAGACAAAGTAGGCTCCTTACTTAAAAACGAAGATCTTTCCAGCTACTGAAGTGTCTATCACTGTTTAGAAAACACATGTCTTTGGAAGCTTTAGTGGGTTTTCTGAGAAGATGAGTGATTTGAAGTTTTGTTTCTTGATGAAAATTTGACTGAATTCAGACATAAAAATTTAAGATCAATTCTTCATAAACATATTTTATTTTGGAGCGTTTGTATAACTGGATATAACTGTTTTAGTCATATTTCTTTCTGCTAATTTCATGTTCTATGAAGATAATTTTAACAGCAATCTCTCAATCTCATATATGAAATGGGGAACGTTCTATATTCTACAGTACAAAATACTGGTTAAATAATAGTCATATAATATTACATGTATCTTTTTAGCTGCTATCGAAGGGTGTTAAGAATTTTCAGCAACCTGAGAACTGGAACCTTCATTTCTGGAATTGTCAGCTTGCCACTTTCTTTGAGGCTGTTTTGACAAAAGCTGCTTTTATTTGCAATAAGCAGTGAAAAGCGGCAGTTTACTAATGCTGCCATAGGTGCTCTTGCAAAATTGATAAATGCCTGCTACTATAGCATGGATGTTATAGTGTCTTTATCCGTTTCTCAATCATTTTTGGGTAGAACCAAGCGCTAGCTAAGACTATCCAGGACCTAACAAGCCTGTCAGATATTTTTTTTTTACCTCAAGGTGTTGCCTGTATCTCATTTGGTTGTTTTGGATTCACTTTTTGCCTTTATTTCCCTCAAAGAAGCTTTTGGTCTCTGTAGCAAATCATTTCTTACTGGGCGTTGGCATGCACCGGGCAACCTGCGGTTTGTGGCTGTCTGTTAGAGTCTGTCTGTGAAACCCATCGACTTAGTCAAATCTTAGGTAAATTAGTGTTGCACAGAGAAGCGGTTGAGGATTTTGCCATTTTATTAACATGTAGGACTTTTCCAGTGTTGTGCTCTGAGCAGTGTCAATATTCCCTTTCCAAAGGATTCTGATAATCTCCTTTCATTCAAGTCTCACTAAGTGCTCACTCTACATGGAGCCCGAGACTTGATGGATTGCATAACTTATATTTTTTTATTTTAAGGATGTATATTTTCCACATGCTTTCAACTGCAGGTGCCAATCTAAACTGCTAAATATAACTCTGAAAACATTAAGACACTGACAGCTAAAATTAGAAAACAGTTTCTTATAATCTGGTGACATTAAAGATACTGTCTAAGTCCTTTGTCTCCAGAATCGTTCACTGGGTCCAAAATAGTTGCTTTGTGTACCTGCGTCTCACCTCCTTCCATAAGTAGAGAGACTGCATCATATGGTTCATGGATGACAGATTGATGGCATTGTAAGTTTTATCTTCAGTATAAACATTTTACAATGTAAATGTAAACCAGATATAAATAAAATGATTAGTGTTTAATCTTGAACTACAAGTACAGCTTCCCCTTTGGAAGTCACCTGCAAAAGGATTTGTATATGTAAAAAGGTGCTGAAGCCTTCAAGTTGGTGTAATCAGTATATAAAAAATGGGGGAAAGATGGACAAGGTGAGCATGAGCATAAAGGAAGAAAATGGACAGAATATATTGCACCTCAAATGAGGTGCCAAGGGTAATCAGCTGTATAATTTGATGGGAATCTATCACACATCTGCATGGTTTAACAAAAATAAAAATTCAATTTGTAATAAATAAGCAGTATCGTCTAGAATAAACTCTGGAAATTCCTGCAAGCAATATAAAATTACACAATGCATAGTAGCTTTCCAAAAACCGAAGATAGAAAGTTGGACTAGCCCTGCAGGAGGCTTTCTTTTATAATTCTGCAGAGACAGAGACATCTGCTAAGACATGAGGCATCTTGCAATACCCTCTGTAGATCCAAATAATGTAAACAAGATTGATATTGTCAACTATTGTACCATTTTGGAAGGTACTCATAAAGCATGCTCAGTATGAGGTGTTGTTAATATAAAGCTTGATCTTGTGAGGTACAGAGTATCTTTGGAAATTCCACAAGTTTAGTGAGAGCTATGGACGCCCAACAGATGGTTGGCAGCAATTACAGTCCCACTGAGTATTTTTGTGTGCGAGACCTTTACAATCCTATTTATTTCCACCGTGTATTTCTTTATATATAATCTGTTGCAGCAATGCAGGCTTTCATTGTTCCCTTAATTTCTTGGTTTTGATAGTGCTGTAAAGAGCCCTGTGCCAGAGATTTGAACTATGCTGAACAAGTCCTCCAAATGTGTGTACTTTGGGCTTAAGATTGGAACGCCATTTACCTGTTAGGCAGTGATAAAGGCCGAATCAAAGATTGAACTGCTAACTGCTCCAAGGACGGGGGCTAGCAAAGGTGCTAGCACTTCAAAGTAATTGTCGTGCTCTCATTCTGTAGAGTGTTTTTTGAGGTGGATATTTTGTGCGTGTTTATGTGTAATTCAAGGCTTCAGCATGGCACAGAGAGAGAGAGAAGGTGGCCTCAAAAGAGTTCTTTTAAGAGCCCAAAAGAGCAAGGATTGTTATGCCTGTTTTATCTTTAAACATCAGAAAGACTTTAATTAAGATATCCCTGGGTTCATGTGAGTTTGCTAGAGCTCACTCACCGGGAGGGTTTTCTAAGCTCTTGAAACTCATTTTTAATGATACTGCTTCCAGAGAAATGTCTGAAGAGAATCACTGAAAAATGCAATATATTGTATTATCATATCATATATCATATCATGTACTGTTACTGTTATAACCCTTCATAACTGATTTACATGAAAAATAAATATAGAAAGTCTAGTAGTCTGTCCAGAGAAATAGGAGACAAGAACATCTCAGTTTTAATTAAGAGTTTGATTCCTCTGTAACCTTGTTAAATTTACTTAAATCTCTCTGTGCTAGGTTTCTTAATCTTCTTGTCAATGATGACTAGAATAACTTTGTTTTGAAAGCAATCCCATTACCTTTTAATGCTACCATTGTTATAAAACGTGAATACAGGAATGAGAACCTTTGTGCCTCAGTCTCCCATCTCTAAAATGGGGGTGACAATATTTCCTGCTTCACAGGCTGTTCAGAAGTGGAATTCTTAAATGTTTGAGAGGTGTTAGATATTATGGTAATGAAGGCAATAGGAAAACTCATTAACTTGTTAATAATTGATTAGCTAATAATTGTGAAGGTAATAATAGAAAATGGAAAGCACTGTACAATTAAATGCTCAGTATTACTGTTGCTAAGAATGTGTCTTATATTTGACGATTGTCGAGCTGATTAGAAAAAAACAAAAAACAAATGGAGATCTTTTCTCAGGCCTTCATGCAGAATATAAGTACTATAGCTTAAAAAGACAGAGCAGAAAACATATTAGACTAGATGCTGTATTCTCCTCATAAAGGAAGACCTTCTCATTTCAATTAGATTCCTATAAACTATTTATCCTGGTATGAAGTAGGTAGGCAACAGTGATTTTCGATCAAAATACTCCCAGGTATTTTGAAGAAGTTGCATGACTTGTGAAATTATATTTAAATCAGGTTCTTTGAAATGACACCCATATAGGTAAATAGATACATTTATCTATTTATTTTTTAATAAACCCCTGTTAAGGTTTCTTGAAATACTAGATTACTGTGTCAATGATTTACTTACATGGATATTGTTAATGTTTTCTTCTTAACACAATCATATTAAATTTTAATGACATGGATTGTAATATCTAACTGGTATCTGGAAGCTTGTGGATAGCCCAAAGGTTTTATACAAATTTATATGTATAAAGCTCTCACTGATATACTTTGCCAGTAGATATTGTACCTTGAGTAGTCAGCTCTGCAAATCCCTTCTCACAAAAGATTAAAAACATCCTCCTATTACATCTAGAGACTTCTTTTTGTTATTCAAAGACATGAATATATTTAGAAAAATGTATATGATTTTTAATGCCTTAAACCAGAAAGCTACCTTGATTCCCATTAAAAATTGGAATATTTAATGTTTTTGCTTCTTCTGTGGCACTTTTTTGATACTGTGAAGAAGAACAAAAAAGATTTCTGAGAACATATAAAACAAAAAACTGTGTTTGAAGTATTATAATAAAACAACCTTCTTCTTTTAATGCTAAGTCCCTTTTTAATGAAGATCCTCTGGCAGCTCTTGAATGTATAACTAGTTTATATCATGGGATGAAGCTGTCTGTTCTGATGATTGACATGAGCCCACATTACAATGTGATTCTGAAAATTAGTCCATAGAGGTCCTTTCAGGTACTACTCAGACTGAGAGCTGCCCTCCAACTACAGTAGAGCCTTTTTAACCCCACTCATTGGTATTCTAATCTGGAAGTGCTGTCCTGCTTTTTAAATAACTCAGGCATTCAGGCTAGCACCCCCCTTGACACATTACTTAGCCAAAGGATTCAAATGAGATTCAAGAAACATGCAGTACAGCACAAAGGGATTGGAATATGCACAATTAATAATCACACAGTTAATTCATTTTTAATGCAAGGAGGTTTTCTGAAATTTCACATTCAAATTTGTAACACAAAGTAGTTGCTGTCTATTCCCATTATGCTGCCAAAATACTATAATGATAAAAATTTCCTTATTTTTCTCTGTCTGTGTGTGTGTGTATGTGAGTGGGTGGGTACATGTACGCGCTAAAAAAATAAACCTGAATAACACTAAGGTTATGATGCAAACTGATAAAAGCTAGAGGGTTCAGAGTTAAAGATTACTTAAGTCAACTGTGAGCAAAAAACATAAAACCCGTGGCATAAGTCAAAGGAGGCATGTCATTTAGCTTATGGTGGCAAATAGCCTAACTATTGCCGATTTGTGTCTAAACCAGAATACGGTTTGATCAGTTTGTGTTTTCTTAGCTCATTTTGTTGGTTTTTTTTCTGTTGGTTCCTGCAGATATTTTTGGGCAGATGATTGCAACATCTATTCTGAGTGATTATGTGATTTTTGTCTCAAGGGAAAATTCCCCACTGACAATGGAGGAAATATGATTTTAGGCACTACCAGCCACACAACTTAAAATTTATGTTTTGTTAAGAACTTGGTTTAGATCTTATATTTTTACTGCATATCTTTTTATGGGCTCCTGATGCTCCTACTTTACTGTATTGTTTGGGGGAAATAAGCACTGAATACAGAAACTTTTTAGAGAATAATAGTAATGCTGAGCGAAGACTGCTGCTCAAACCCTTCTAAAAAGCTATCCATAGATTACCAGCCATTGTCACAGGGATCTGCCAGATAAATACAGCGAGTGCACTTTATTGTCAGTAGGAAGCTGACCTTTACCAACAGTTACCATGTTGAAGCATGATTCCCTACTCCTTCCTTTTGTGTGGCCCCCACTGCCCTCTGCTCAAGTTATTCAGGCCTTCTGTTGGTAAATTTTACCCCATGAAGCGTGCCTGAAAAAAATATGCTTAACTCCTACTTAAACCCTATTTTAAAGACTTAAGTGGTGCATAAGCTTTATGTTCTCACTACACACAGGGATCAACTTCATTCTCTGTGACTATGTTTTACCAGGGTCTGCTTGAAGAGACACGTGTAAATGCTGCTTTTGCATGTGCCTATTTTTAAAAAGAAGGGCTTGAACTATTTTCTTCCAGGAACTAAATCTCCCTAATCATGCATGAGATACAAACCATTTTCTAAAACATACAAAATGTCTAGAATGTTCAAGAAAATCAATATTAAGAATCGCATAGCATACTTGAACCAAATGTGACAGAAACAAAGCCATAGACTCTTAAATAATTAGAATGCAAAACAGAAACATGCCTTTCTAAGTTAGTATTTAAAATTTAAAATAGTGCATCTGTACACAGGAAAAAGAATTGTCATTTTTGTATTCAAGTCATCTCAAATGCGCCCAAAGTTTTCCATGTCTGATGTAGTGGTTAGTAGAGGCAATGGAGTTAGATAAAGAACATGTGAAAAGGAACTGGAGATACTCTGCTTTCAACTATATTCTGGGCAGCTATTACCCCAAGTGGTAATAACCCCCTGCAGAGTAATTTTTGGGAGGTGGGAAAGGAGTCTGTAGCCATAATTTCTGGATCACATGGAATATGTGTATGTATGTGTGTATATATATATATGTGTGTGTGTGTGTGTGTTTTCCTGAGCTGAAAGCCAGGCAATGCCTGTCCTGCCCTATGCTCAGGAAATGGAAGTGTCAGTCCCGGGTGAATGGGAAGTCCTAGACCCTGTACCAATCTCATGGTATACAATGCAAGCTTACATTGCCTCCGTCTACAGGTTTTCTTCTAGCAGCCCTTTTGTAGAGGAAATGGAAACAGTACTGATTGAAATGCAAACATGAATTTACAAGACAGTTTCCAACTGTGGCTGAACAATTCACGGATTCTGTTATTTGCCTGTAAAATAATTGCTCTGGATTAAACCAGTAGAGCTACCTCGATTTACATTTTTAAGCACAATTTGTCTGAAATCACTCTGATAACTTGTGAAATATAGCCAGGAATATGTGTTTGCAGCACTTTTGTTACCTATTAGATTGTGTAAATCAGTATCACTTGCATTTTTTTCTAAAATGATACCAATAACATTCATAATGGGATACAGTTGAGTGGTTTTGGACAGGGAGATACACCTTAATAGAGAAAGTTAACACATATTTGTAGAAGCATCACTATCGTTAGTGTCACGTTTAGCAATAGTATCTAAGGGTCACACAAGAATGGGATCTTTTTGGACTAAACACTGAAACAAAAAAATAAGTTCTGCCTTGAAGTACTTACTGTTCACGTTACTCACCAGTATTTCATTGTTAATACGCTTTTGGGGGTAGAGGGGAGAACAACTTATTTAATTAGGAAGGCACTTGCTAAATAGATCAGGAGAATAGGTTATCTTAAAAATCATGAGGTAAAGAATACAAAGAATGTACTCTTGGGGAAGGGGGCAGCAAAGGAAGTGGAAGGAAGTAAAATTTTAGCAGTAAGTAGTCAAGGTCGTCATGGAGCAGAGAAGTCAAGAATCTTTAAAAGAAATAAATAAAATTAAATCTTACAAAGGTTTTCTCACTATCACTGATGATCAAAAGGTTCCTTGTTATTAAGGCATTTTTTACAGCCTTCTCTGTTACTCTCAGAAACAAGAACTAATATTTCTGCTTTGGAAGCACCCTTAGGCAGATAAGTTGTCTTGCTGATTGCTCACTACAGTTTTTCTGTGCTTTACTGGTGCATTAGTAGTATCTTAAATTTGGTATACATTCAGTATACTATCACAGCTTGCAAAAATTCTGTAAAGGCTTGTATATTGGAGCTACCTGTAAGTAGTAGGTAATATTTCATTAAATTGTGGGATTTAAGTTTTTAATATTGCACACATGTGACTCTGGATATTTGCTGTGACACTGAAGCAATAGTTGCACTTTGTTGTTACAATAAAATCAACCTTATGGACTGCAAATCCCATCGTGATGGCAAAGGGACGCTTTGTTAAACCCTTGTTTTATTGTGTCTCTTTCCAGTTAGGATCATATTCTTGTGTTCTTAGTGCGAGGAAGTGCTGCGTCACTGCCAGGGCAAATTGTTCTACTGCCTTCTCAAAGCATAAAAGCAATAACACACGCACACAAACTATCCTTTACAAGTAACATGAAATAACATTAGCCTTGGGAAGTGGTACCCTGAAGGGAAAAAGGCAAGTCAGGAGCGGTGGTGCAGTGCTGTGAATCTCACAAGGATGCTGGTTTGCCTCTCTGGCTGTCACAATCCCAAGCATGGTATGAAAGGGGTTGAGAAGACCTGTGTGGATGGGGAGAGACTGCATGTCCAGCCAGGGCTGGACTCTGAGGCCTGGGGGCTCTGTTGAGATGAACCTTCTTGTGGTGCCTCAGGACCATTCTCCCGTCTGGTGTCACTGCCTGCCACAGCTGAGTCTGGTCTCCATGTGCAACACTGAAAGCAAGTCCATGATTTGACTTGCGCTATGGTAGGCATTAAACTACTGTGCCTCTTGGTGTCACTTCTGGGAGGAGTGAAGAGCATGGTAACTTAGCTTAACTACATGGAATTTTTTACTGTATTGATGCAAGCTTGGGTAGGTATAAATGCAGGGAGGGAGGAGGGTTCTAAAGAAAGTGGTGGGGTTTTTTTTCCCTTTTTTTTTTTTCTCCTCTCATTGAATAACCTGAGAAAACCCATAAACCTTGGCATAGCAGGATAACACAGAAGCAGACTTGTCTGCTTATGCTGTAAACTGTCTTTGTGGATTTAAGTTATAATTGTATTATAAATGTAACAGCTTTTCTGGTGTAAAAAAATCGAGAAGGCAGATCAGGAGGCCATATGGTGTATAATGGAAATGAAGTAGTTTTTATTTTGCTGATGTGGACGGTAGAAGTAAAGGAATTGTTTTGGTTAAAATAGACAGTGTAACAGAAGGATGGAGTGGAAAGGCCAAGGACATCTACCTGTTTACTACAGTGTTAATTCGTTCAGTTGCTGTGGAGTACCACTATGCGTGTGAAGCAGTTATTTCCTCAATATGCAGAAGCTGAGGTAGTAGGATATTTCAGACCTTGGCAGGGCACTAGCTCCTCTTTTTCCTTTAAGCTGCTGAAGAATGATACAGCTATTTCTAAACTGTCACCCCTCTGTGAGACCCCTAAGTTTAGGCTGAAGGAAATACAGCCCGGCCCCTGTGTTAGCACCTGAGTGCCAGTTTTTTCCCGGTCCTTTACCAGGGTTTGGCTATTGAACTCGTCAGCCTGGTGCGTCTGTTAAAGTTGTCCTCCTGATGTCATTTTCCTCTGGCTGCAAGGGGCTTACTTGCTGTTGCTTATTTGGCAATGAGGTCTTGAGCACATTTTGCCTGACAAGCATATGTATGATCAAAAAGGTCTCCCTCCTCCATGCTCATTTATGTTCACACTATAAATCTGCTTTCTGGCCTTAGAGCTGATCTCATCAGGAGTAAATCCAGACCATCACTTTCAGACAGTTATATTGAGAGTGTAACCCCGTGTATGTATTAGCCTCTTTCTTTTGTGAAGCAAGGTTTAAACGCTACATCAACAGATTTAAATGGACAGTTATTGAAATCAGCAAGATAGTCTTATGTGAGACATCCATAAATTTTCTGGAGAATATTTTTCAAGTGTGAGGCAGTTTTCTGAGACCTAGGTTGTTGTAGCAGGAAATATTTTGGTAGATGAACTACTATGACTACTATTTGGTCTTGACTGCTGCTGCTCTTTTTCTTTCTTTCTTTTTTTGTTTCTTCTTTTTTTTTTTTTTTTTCCCTTCCCTATGGTGAAAGGGCTACATCTCCAGGGTAGGCTGGGTTGCTTTGGAGTAGGTACAAAAAATTAAGAAGAGGTTCTCATTTTATACTTCCCTATTAAATTATTGCGTATCTTAGCAAACAGGATTTGGCTGGTCAATATCCTGGTACTCCATTTAGACATTTTGTTGTTATTCGTCATTACAGTTCAGCATCACACAGCTTCTCCTTTCACTGAAGCAGACTTAGAGCAGTTTCAAATGCATCTCTCTCATGATTGGGAAGTTGGGGGCGGGGGCTTTAATCCCTGAGTATTCACATCCCTCTTGCACTTCTGTGCCTTTGGTTAAGTACAGACAGTAACTATGAGTCCCTCAGTGACTAAAATGCCAAACCACACACGACACCCTCTTTGCACTCCCTATTAAAATTTTACAGGTCAAAAATCCAAAACCCACTTAATAAAAATTGTTCTTCATCGTAAGTGACAAGACAGAACAGGTCAATCTATGGAATAATGGTGCAGTAATTAGAACCTTTGTAGTTGATAAAGTGTGACTTAATCAATGTTTGGCTAATTAATCAATATTTTAATCATTAGACCTTTTAAATTTGTTTTAATGAGCATTTCCTCTAATTCCCTTGATCCTGTTGCTTCCAACACTTCTGTTTTCTCTATTAAACAGCAAAGTAAGTGTTCGTATACCCAGAATATGCTGTGGTTTTGTAGATTTTGTAGTTTACTGCTAAGATACATGAGCATTTCTGAATGCGAGCAAATTCGGATTCTTAAAGAAAAACTTATTCTTATGCCATATGCCCTGCCCATGTTTGCGTAAGAACAGTGTGAGGTGTTTGAGAGAATGGGCCTTCACAATTTAACGGTGCACTCCCTCAATAAATTTTGATATCTTACTATTCTTAAGAAAAAATGCAAATGGGACATATCCTACTGAATGACAGTTACTCATTCCCTGAAAATCCCTATCTTCTCTCTATAAAACCTTACCCAGGGCTATCAAGGTATTTAGAGTTTGCAGAGAGTAACTGCTCCACCATTAGTGAAAAACTACTCTTTCCAGGAAATTTTCTGCCCTTTTCTTCTGTTGTTTAATGACTGCAATTCCCTGATTTTTCATACACAGTGTATGTGATATACAGCAGTTATCAATGGTCATCTGAATGGGGAATCTCTCATTTTAACTTTGAATCTTCCAGTAAATTGTGGAACTCATACAGAATATTCAGAGAGTTTTTATACCTTTTTTGTGCTTTCAGAAATCAAAATGTGATACCGTTTACCATGGCAGATATAATGAAACTGCTTCTGGTACTAATGGGTAACAGGAGTTTGCTGCCCAGTCCTGCATGCACATCGTCTGGCAGTGAGAGAGATTTTGCTGAGCTCTGCACGGGTTGGCCTGTTACACCGACTTAGATTTCTTACTGGTCTCCTAAACACTTGCTTTTATTCCCCTTTCTGCTGTTTGTTGATCTTTTCCTCATCCTTGACTAGGTGTCAGTGAGGGACTGGGAAATAGCTTGTTCCAGACATGTAGAAATCCGTGGTTACAGAGCTCAGACTGATCCTCTGCTTTAGCTTAATCTGGAGGTTCTCTAAATCTTTCCTTGCAGGAAATGAACAATTCATTTGCTCTACAAAAATTTAAGTATCCAACTAATTCTAAATGCTCTGGCGCTTTAGTGGTTTTGTCTTCTACAGACCCACAAATATTTTTGGCATCTCTCCATAACATTATCTCATTAGACTATTTTATTCTTTAACCAAAAATTTGTCAACTAATTTGATTTTTTTAATTAAGAATGTTAGTGAGGTTTACTGAATGTACGTTACTACTTAGCAATGATTATTAAGTGCCAAAATAATTCATAATATCCTCTCCCACTGGGGGCTTGGAGTATCATCTGTGATTTCTGGTTTTGCAGCTGAGTTCTAGAAATGAATACTTACATTTTGGAGCCATTTCTACAGACTGTAGCAAACTTCCAGCTATATTCAAAGCATGATTATGCGCTTCCGGAATACTTAAGTGGAGTCTTGACATGTAGATAAAATAAAAGCTGCTTCTTGTAACAGTGGCGTGATTTATAAAGGAACATCAGAAAGGCAATTTGCATACTGCTTTCCAATGTAACTGAAACATCTGAACACTCTGTTACCAGCTCCTGAGACTGTATTGAGTGGGAAAACCTCTAGAGTTTAACTTCAATATTATTTTTTAATGGATTGATAATCTGGCCTACTCCTGCCAGCACCAGGAGTGGAGGGCTTGATTCTTAGCAAAACATCTTAGCTTTGCTGAAGTTGGTGCAAAGCTCTGGGTGACGGTATCTGGGCACTGGTCTTACTCCTTGTAGGTTGATATGGCCACCGCGCTGTTCATCAAACAGACGTATTCAGGCAACTTGGTCTGATGCAGGATTTAAAGAAAACATTTGAATGAATAATCTCACCTAAAGCTGGTATTATAGCACCTGAATGTGCCTGCAAATTTTATATCACAGCAGAGAGTTAATGGGTCTAGTTAATGAGGGAGACTTGTTCAAAAAAGTTATACATTAATTTCTTGCAGTTGCCTTGTGAGTTTGGTGGAGAAAATAATAAAGTTGTTTTGCTCCTGATAGGATGTGAAAAGATAATAGTAGTGGGCAGGACTGTTCAAAGTCTGCTTGTACAGGGAAGTGTAGAGAAGAAACTTGCTTGGGGATATTTTATATGGACGTTTCACAGTTTTCTCCATTTTCTGACCTGAGTAGTATCATTTCACCTGATCCTATAACTTTTTCCGAGAATGAATCTTGTTCATTAAATTATTATATCAATAAACTCCCCCTCCTGTCTCATTTACTAAAACAGTGAAATCTGAATTATGGAGTAGAGGCAGTCTCTGAGGGAAAACACTTGTTGGACAAAATTATTATGAGGACTGGAATAAAATTAAAATAATTTCTTATCAAAAGGTGATTTTTATTAAAAAATACAATTCTTTTGTATTGCGTTCACATAAGTTGTTAAGAAGCCATTAGTAAATTGTTATTTTTATGAGACTATTTCACTCAGCAATTTTTTTTAATTCATTGCGTTTTATTAGATCAGCAGTAATGAACCAAAACCAATATAATTTATTTTTATTACTACTGTAGGTTGAATCATGATGATTTATACAGCCAGATTGAAGCGGTGACTGTAATTACTCTGTTATTGTCAACTATATATTTTTCTTAAATCAGACATTTTAACCACACATAAACTCGATAAATATAGATGCTTCTAATTTTAAGGACCTACTTAACAATATTGCCAGTCTTCACTGCAGATGTTTCATGTTGGTACACATGAGATACCATTCACCTGGCTGTGTATCTTCCCGATTTACTGACTGAATAGCGGTTTTTGACTGTCTGGAATGACTTCACTTTCCATATTTCTTATCCCTATCATCTATGTCCTAAGGAAATAAAGAAAACCAATATAAGGTTTGGTTTGGGTTTTTTTCCCTTTTGTTTCCTTTCAATTTTTATTATCCTTTCTCACAGTAAAATGAGCATATATGTGGAAAAATGACCAATAGAGATGTGGAAAAAATAACTCGCAGCAAAGCAGTGCATTTTAGGAAGCACTCACTTACCAAAGATAAGTCTGAAAGAAGTTGAAGAAGACTATAGCAAGTAGAACTTAAAGCAAATATTAAATGTAATGAAGTCACAAGTTATTTTTAAAAATCCAACTTTTAATAGCAATTTTCTAATAGTAATAATCTTGAATTATGGCCATTTTTTATTTTACTGCCTGTTGCAAGCTTCATTTACTCCACTTCCCCATACATCCTTGATCTACCAGACCTTAAACAGAGCATAACAATGTATAGGGCACAAATTGGAGCATTGTTGAGCCAAGACTGCCCTAAAAGGAGTTTTCCTTATTGGTGAATACTCTCAAGGCCTAAAATGCAGCTTAAGTGTGGCAAGAAACTTTTTTCCATTTTCTTGGGCTGCCCTAAGACATAGAAATACCCTCTTGCCAATGTGAATAATGGAGGAAAAAAAAAATGAAGGAAAACTAAACAAACAATCAAATAAACAAACAAACAAACAAACCCAAAACACCAGGCTGCTGAGACACATTTTGCCCATATTCCCTGATCCTCCAGGTGACACAGTGTCCTAGACTCTGCTCTTAGCATGGACAATATCTTCTGATACAACTACTTTTCCAAGATAGGTAGCATTCTTCCCAAAGATATTTTTGAACAGAAAACTCAGAAGACTACCTACAGTTTTTTTCTGTACAATTGGAAGTCTGTTATATATACGATTAATTTGTTTCAAAACAGCCTCATTCTCCATGGAAATGGAGAAGAAAAAGCCCCTCAATTATGTTCGTTTACTGAACCATAGAAATGAGCAATTTTCTCTTTAAGTAAAACTCAGAGCAATGATTTTCACAGTGTGCAAAGTATTCGGAGATTCCCTTTCAAGACCAAAAATAACATTTTTCTGCCTTTCCCATAAGTGCTCCAGTTAGGTTTTTTTTGGAAGTCCTTTTGCTTCCATTGCTGCCTCAGGAAATATCTGGTCAAAGGCTACCAGACTAGGCTCTAAAATAGCATGTCCTTGTTGAAAAGTTTTGACTCTCTTAATCTTATGTTTAAGTTGATGCCAGCTTCCTTTCCTACTTATTTATCCTTCCTTCTTATCCATGTCCCACTTTCCACGCTCTCATTCTTCAGGATAGGAATAGCATTAAAAGGCCACATAGAACTGTTTGAATGTCCTTAAGTTTTTTTTTTTTTTCAGAAGTCAAAGGGAAAAAGGACATAAGGCAGTTGGATGTTCAATGTGTCCACAATGTCCAGCAATGAAAAAAATATCTCCAGTGACACGTGGGCATTTTTTTCTCCATGATGGTTTGCAGTATCAATGACAGTAAAGAGAAAAACACCTGCTCTTTGTACTTTGCTGAGTACATCAGTATTCTGCTGGGCACTGAGGCAGTGGACTCGACAACTGTATCTGCTCACCTGATCCATGAGAGTCGAACAAGCAAATGAAAAAGAAATATAGAATTATGTTTGTGCTGGGATTCTTGTTCATAGCAATGCTGCCACCTGAAATCCAAGGCCCAGTTTTGCAACCTGATGAGTGCAGTCAGCTGAGAGTGCTCTGTGCTGCTCAAGAGACACTGAATATCTTGCAGGATGGGATCCCCGGGAAGATTTGAGTGTGCTTTTGTGAGCATTTGCCTTTCGTCTACAGAGCCCTTAAGAGCAATTCTAAAGACAGATAACAGAATTCTTACAAAGTTCAAATGTAAATCTCTTCAGAATCATTATGTTCTCTAGAGGAGAGTAAACAAATAAACATAGTAAGAACTACAGTAATAATATTGCACTTATATAGAGCTTTTCTTGCGTTTTACAGAGCTTTTCATCTCAGGATCTCCAAGGGCTTTATAGATGGTACTTATCTAACCCTCCTAACACCTTTGTAAAGGCAGTACTTACGTATCATCCTCATTTTCAGATAAGAAACTAGAAATGGAGGCACAAGAGATATTAGGCAATTTTCTTGTGTTTTTCAGGTAGTCCGTGGAAAATAGGACTCGGGTCTCCTAATTTTGTGTACTAACATAAGAGAGATTATTGTAAATAAATGATATTTGAAAGGTCTTTTAAATACCACATAATCTGAAGTTAATGGTAATCTTGTCATTTTATATTTGTGGTTTCTTTGGCACCCTGTTTTTCTATTTTACAAACGTTGAAAACATGTTTCTTGTAATTACTGCTGGAGGTTTTAAAATTTTTTTCCCCTGGAAATCAGTTGATTTACAATAGGCAATCTTAAAGATTATTGTTATTCTAGTTCACCTTTAATCATATCACAATCTAATGAATTATTAATTAATTGTGTCATATTCATTGTTCTGTCTGCAGAATGGCCATCTAATATCTGATCTTATTCCCCTAAATTTTGATGAAGAGATAAATACCAATGGTAGAAAAGAAGAGTGAAAATAGTTTATTATAATTTTATGTACTGAAACAAAATGTTATTAATACTTCTGTTTTATAAAATAAAATGCAAATACTTTTGCATTTTCCATTACTGTAAAACGTGAAATTTACATGCATTATTTATTTCAAGGCCTTTTCATCTTAGAGTAACTTGTCCATATCGCGTTTCACTGAAGCATGCTGAAAAAATGCACAACTTGGATCAGAACAGGTATGTCAGCATCTTTACATATTCTTTTTTTAACATCCCGTGCCAATTGTAGTTGCCATTTTCTGAAACACAAGTGATACTATACTATAATCTGAAAAACTGGTGCCAAGAAAACATTTGAATTCTCATTTATGTTATTTTGTACTTTGGACAGCACTTCAGGAAGTGAAGAGGATATTCTTTTGTTCTAATATATGATTTTGTATGATAAATGTTCCTTGAGAGAGCGCAAGTGAGCAAACATGTATTGTCAATCTGATATAAGCTATATTAAGTGCAGCCATTTTCGTGAGTGCAATATTCAGTCGTTTCAATTACTACTAATTTGATTCTAAGTAACTTACAGAATGTAAGTAATATGTTTAAATAAGAAATGCTGCTATTACTTCGTTGGTGTTGGAAAATATGATTAAGACTTTTTGAAGAAGAGATGTAAAAGCGAGTTTATCTGAAAGTTTTTTCACTAAATGAATGACAGTCTTGCAACATTTTAAGTTGTAATGCCTGAATTATTTACTGGAGTTTCTTATGTCCTTTATTCTAGATCTTTGCCACCTTTGAAAGACTTGGATCTGAAATGGCTGGCATTCATACTGTATTGTAGAATATGGATGTACTCATAGTGTGTTGTAGAATATTACACTTTGACAAAACTAGGTAGGAAATAAAACATATTCAGGAACATCTCCTGAAAGGGTGTATTTTCTCACAAAAATCCTGGAAGTTGTGACATGGAAGAGAAATTAAAAAAAGAAAAAAATCAGTTTCAAGTGCAGCTCATATAAAGTTCTTCAGATATGGAGGTTTAAAGATCTAAACATTAAGCTGAAAACACTGAAACCCATTTGAGGTTTTAAGAACAGGTTTCCTTTGAAAAGAATAGTCATTAAACAGAACCAAAAAAAAAAAAAAATTCAATTTGGGTACAAAAAAGAAATGTGTTGAATATTTAGAAATACTTGTTTTACTTGTTTGTAAAGTGTATAATATCGGTACACAGGCAATAACCTGAATTCATGGGCTATTTCAGTACCTTAACAATTATTTACACTTAGGGCTCACAAAAGGTAGGCTAATGTTACCATCAAAGAAGTAGCTCAGATATATTGACCCAGCCTGGGCTCAGTTTCAAATGAACTAGCCCAGGACCTGCTGTTAGGTCTGGCAACAAGGAACTTCCCATGTGACACAAAGCCTAAACCTTCATCCAGCTTCTCAGGTAGGTTTTGTGCTACCTACACCAAACAAGCAAGTTGTAATCTAGCTTAAGTATTTCTTTAGGAACAGCGTAGACGTATTTTGAATCATAGGAAGTTTTAAACTGTGGCAATACAAGCCATATGGGATTCCTAACTTTGATAAAATCTGATGGATCGTTTCACACATGGTCATGCTGAGTTTAACGCTAAAAGAAAAGACTCGAACAATCTCTTTAATATAATTATTTCTAAATAACAGTTTGTAAAAAACATGCACAGACTGGTTAACCATACTTTCTCTGACATTAGATTTTGAAATATTAACATTTTCCTTTTGGTAAGTTTTGTATTTTCTTTTAATTGCATGACAGTTTGTCACGAGGGAATAGCCACTGCTGAGTGCTCCCAACATGTTGAGGCAAATAGTCATACACTGACAGGGAATCTGTGGGCTCTTTTCTCAAAGTCACTGCCAGGGGCTCATGTAGGCCTATATAAAATGTAAGCTTGTAGACTGCGCCATTCAATTACCTAGCATTTGAAAATTCAAATCTCAAGCTAGGGGATTTCACAAACATGAAATCTGGCCTTATAGAAATGTTAAGTGAACTCTTAAGACCTGTTCAGCAAAGTTAGTTTGTTGAAGAAGAAATTAAGATGTGTGCAGAAAATCAAAGTATTATTATGAATCAACAATTAGCTGGAAGGTTTTCATGCTAGGAAAATGGGTAAGAAGTGCCTCAAGTTTCTCTATTAAATTTAATAGTATTTTTTAATGAGCTGCAAAAATAAGCAGATGGAATAAGTAAAACAAAAGCACATACAGTAATTAATAAAGTCAAATTTTGTTGCATGATACAAAATTCTGTTGGTCAGTTACTTCTAGAAACATGGTTGTGGAGAATTTTACTAAAGAGAAAAAAAAAATCAGAGCTATAGACATTGGTGTATTAGATGGACTATATTGCTCATAAACAAAACAAATACTCTTTCGAAAGAGGACAGATAAAAGAACTATTCGTACACATTCTAGTTAATGGTATCAATGCAGGAATTAGCATTTGATTGGAGGGGACTGCTCAGTCACATCCCTCTTGTTAGGAAGCATGTGGAATGGAATGTGGAATAACACCAAAAAAAAGTTAGAAATCCATGCTAAAAATGTACTTTCTGTCTCGGTTGGATTACTATGTTCAGATCTGGTCATTTCGGTCCTGGTATCAATAATGAAAAGAATAGAGGGTCTACAGAAGTGCACAATTTAAAGTTTAGTTGAAACATGCTTACATAGGGAAAGAGAGAAAAACATTAGTTGTTGACTGAGCACAGAATAGAAATAAGAAGAGACATGGAAAAAGTATGTACAATAAAACTCTTTTAAGTACATGTCTCTTTTTAGATCACCCTTTGTGTTGTATACTTTTGTGAGGAGCATCTCCTGTCTTAATAGAAAAGGAATATTCAATTAAAATGAACAATGGAAAATTTAAAATAGGAGGAAATGTTTGTTAAATATATATATATGTGTATATATACGTGAAACAGTGGAACTCATTGCCACTGCTAAGAAAGGAATATTCATTTACATGTACAACAGACCACCCAAGTTTATAACAGAAAGGAAGACAGTGGGAGCAAAAACTTCAGGACTTAAAATGTAGAATTTACAGGTTGGGTTTTGGAGGCATTTTCCCTAGAAGTCAGATTTGTGCATTTCATATCGCCTTCAGCATATATGGGAGGTGGCATTGTCGATGAAAATGTACTATGGGTGTTCTGCAGTAGGAAATTCTTGTGCAACTATGTGGACAGCTAGTTTTCTTTATTATGGAGTGTTACAGAAAGTTTTCTGTATTATGCGGTGTGGGTTTTTTCATACCTTTTTTCCCATACTTGCCATTCTGCCAGTACTCTGGACTTAAAATGAACTAATGGACAGGACCCCTCATTTTCCTCAATTCATTGGCTATAAAAGTGCTACAGAATTGCTTTGTTGTTGTGAAATCTATCACAGACTCACAAAGAAAAGAAAAACAAGAAAATATTACCCTGCCAACTGAGTCCAAAAAAATCATTTTAAAGCAGAAACAGTGGTTGATGTGCATTTATGCCAGTGCTTGATGTCATCAGTATAAGTGCTTTCCTCCTGGATAACTGCGCCTCCACTATACAACTAAATCACTATTTTGCTCATAGGACAGAAAAGTAAAAATTAACAGCCTGCATGGTGCAGTGTGTCAAACTGCCTTTGGTACAGAAACAGCGTGTTACCCTCCAGTTTATCCATTGCTTGCGTGGGGCTTCAAGCATGAATAGCGTAGTAGTAGTTCAGAATGTGGTGCACAGAGTGGAAGAAAGGAAAAAGTGGGGAGAAAAGTGGGAAAATGGGGCAATTTAAAAATGAAAAGGCATATGTTAGGCTGTGGTATTCCCAACCTTCCTGATCATCACAGCTCATCATACCAGTGAATTGTGAAAGTCATACACGTATATATCAGTACCTTATCTTGATATTTCCAGCTCTCTACAGACTAATTGCAGCAGTTTGGCGTCATCCCTTCCTTCCTATAAGATAACAACCTTCTGCGAGAGTGAAATTCTTCTAGAATCGTGTCATAACCCTCTAGTAGGGCAAAGCCAAGGAGTCAAGGGAGACCCCCCCTTTGGGCCATGGGACCTGTCCTGGGAGAGGTAAAATTGGCTCAGGTGTAGGGCCTGTCCTGGGAGAGGTAAAATTGGCTCAGGTGTAGGGTTGCTTTCAGACTTTTGCATCCGAATCATCTACAAACACACACTACAAATCAGCAATGATGTAGGATAATGCAAGGAGAAGTTTACCCCAAATCCACTTTTCCCAATAAATCCTCTACCTGATTTTGTGTGTGCTGCCGATGAGGATTATTGCAGGATTTATTTTAAATAATTTGAGTGTGGGTTATCTGAGGTCAGTTTGCATGTGGAATTAGGGCAATTGACAGATTCATTTCTTTGACTCTTTTTCTCAATAATTTCCTCCAGGACCTGTTCCTTTACATCCTCAAAAAAAAAAAAAAAAAAAAAAAAGGCAGACAAAGAAATCCTGTATTTTCTCATCTGATCAGCCTCTATCCTGTGAGATTTGGGAAGAGGAAGAGATTACTATTTTTATTTCTATTTTAAAGGTATTTGGAATTGTCTGGTTAGTGTGAGGATGAGAAATATCCTCTCAAGTATGTCTGTCCTAGTTGGATATACATATTCAAGAAATGGATACTGGTCCAGATCCCCAGCATGAAGTCAAAAGAGCTCTGTTAATGTAGAGTAGGTAAGGATTTGGCACAGACAAATATATGAGTATACAAGTGCCACAGCTCACCGGGTGTTATTACAAAAAGTCTGTCTCTTCCTGGCGTTGACTTTCAAAAACAAGCTGTGCTTAGCACCTCTGAGTTTGTAAAGATCACACAGCAACCTACATGCTATCAAAGCTTCAGGAACAAATAAATAAGCAGCTTATCTCTCAAGGTCTTTCCCCCTGATTTTATTATAAGTGACAATAGAACCGAAGTTGTAAAGCAGTATAAGATCTTCAGCCCAAATACATGCTGTGTATTTTTTCACATTGTCTGAATCTGCTGTTGGATGATTTTCCTCAACAAATTATAATATTAGGTTTTTTTAGATCTGTCAGAGCTTTGAAATTAATTCTTACTTTTGTTCTACAAAAGACATGCAATATTTTTCACACATCTGCTTCAGGAGAAATGAACCTCCATTGGCACACACACGTTTTAAAAAATAAATGTCAGTTTTATGGATCTCTCTATCTTTGTGCTGTTGTCTGTGCAGAGCTATCTGTGTCTACACAGAGAAAATTCAGGGAAGCTCCATTGTATTTTAACCTTTGAAGCAGATACCCCGAAAGAGTGAAAACCAAGTAATTTCACTCGTCCCTTGAGAAACATAATGAAAACCTTAAGGCAAGGTTTTGCCCACTGTCTGAGGTAGGTGTGTAAAATTTCACACAGCAAAGATGACAACAAAATAAGATTTCTTAACTACTTCTCTACTGTCGTTCTTCATCAACTGTGAAACAATAACAATCATGTTCTTGCCCTAATTCTCCCACTCCAGTAAAATCCATCTGTAAAACTGATGGGGATGACTGAGCAGAAACAACAGGCAGCCAGGCCTTTTCAGCAGGAGGGAATCATTATAAATATGAATCACACAAAGTAATATAAGCAAAAAGGCTACCTTGCCCCGGGTTTTAATTCAGCCTCCACTACCTCGTATCAGAGTCCTCTCTTTCAGCAGCCAGCCCTTCTAGAAATCTTTCTCTTTGTGAACAGTGGAGTAGGTTGTGCCTTTGCCTCCTGCCATGCAATGCCAGACACTCCCAATGTAAAGTTAGCAAATGTACATGCCTGGAATGGATTGTGTTGGAAAAACTGATTGGAAAATTAATTTTTTGTCTGTTTAGTTAATTTGTGTTAAGTGTCCAAAGGTGAGAGAGGAAATCAATGAGTTGTATTTAGTCTATGAGTGATGTGGTTTGGCCATAATTAAGCATGCACTAATATGCCTTTTTATTTTTATTTTGGTTTCCTGATGACCTATGTCATCTTTTACCCTTCTGTAACACAAGTGCATTTGATAGCTTTACCTGGTGGCAGGGGCTGCTCCTGCTCCAGCAGCATCCATTGGACGGCTCTAGTGGGAGGTCTTGCAGGAGCCCCTGCCGTCAGGCTGTTCTTATTTCTTAGCTCAGCACCTACTCAAATGTTGTGGAGCCACACACTGACTGTGTGCCACATATTTCCTCCTGCCACGTCATTACTCATTAGTGTTTGGAATTGCTGCCGCTGGCTTCTGCAAATGAATGCAAGAGCCCTAGGTGAGTTAAAACAAATAAAGCCTCTTGCTGGCCCCCTAATGAACTATTGCCTACCACCTGAGGAGGGAAGGAATCCTTCATTACCTCAGGCAGATAAGAGGGGCTACAGTTACTCACCTGAAGTAGGCCACTTATTGTCCTATCCCTGGGCTGAGTCAAATCTTACATATGTTCACCAGATGGTGGATTCCCATAGTTATTCTACAGGCTACAAGCACGTGAGGAGAATGAAGAATTCAGCCTGTATATGCTCCTCTCCATCAAATCTACTGACATGTGAATTGAAATACATTAGCACAGAATGGTGTCTAAAAATTTGAAATATAGTAGACCAATAATAATAATAATGTATTATTAGTCTCATTGCCAAGCATTGTATTTATTTGATCTGAGCCTCTTAGAGAGGACAATATCATTCATAACTGAAAACCACTGCATCTCTGATAGTTAGGGCTGCCTGACCAAAACAGAGAGTTAACAAGAAATTTCTCCCCTCCTCTATCACTCCACACCTGACAAATCTGTAGATTCTTAACACATTTTTTAATGTTAAAATGTGCTTTATGATACCACAGAGTGTTCAGTTTATCTCAAATTACAAATTTAAGAAAAAGGAACAATATATCAAACTTTAAGATGAAACCTCTGTATGACCTTGAGGGTTGGTACTGGGGCTGGCAGAGTTCAGCGTCTTCATTAGCGACCTGGATGACGAGGTAAAACTCAGCCCCAGCAAATCTGCAGAGGACACTAAGTGAGGGATAGGGGTTGATATCCCATAACTCAGTTGAGTTAAACTGAGGAACTGGGAGAGGGGGCTGACAGAACCCCCAAAACCTTTAATGGTTCTGTGCTTGAGGAGAAGTAACTCTATGTGTCAGTACAGACTGGAAACTGACTGAATGCCTAACAGCCCTGGGAATACGGCGGATACCAACAGTGTGTGCTCACTGTAAATAACGTAAACTGCACCCTTCACTACACTAGGAGAAGTACGGCTAGCAGATGGAGATTATTACCCGCCTCTACCTGGCACAGGCTGGGCATCACCTGGAATACTGTGTCCAGTTTTGGGCTGCCCTTGTGCAAGAAAAATATTGAGAAAGTAGACATGATCCAGCAGACCCACAAGAAGCAAAGGGTCTGTTGTTCTCGACCTAAGATGAGAGGTTGAGGGGGCTGGGCTTGTTTAGGCTGGCAAAGAGGGATCTGAGAGCTGAAGCAGCAGCATCCTACAACTAGGGAGAGACAAGACAGCAGAGCCAAACCCTTCTCCATAATGCCAAATGGTTAAAGAAGGGGTACTTAGTTGAAATATTTTCACTAGGAAGATATCAAAGTGCTGGTGCTGGTTATCCAGATAGGCTGGGTAATTTCCATTCATGGAGGTTTTAGAAACATGGCTTGTTCTGGCATTGCTGCTGGTATGTCTGCTTGAGACAGGAGACTGGACTAGATGATTAGCTGGAGGTCCTTCCCTGTGACTCTCTGGTTGCATTTTAACTCACAGCCATTTAATCTGTCTGAGAGTATTTCTCATACACATCCTGTAAGTGTTGTCTCGTGTGAAGCTGTGGGTTCTGTTTCATACTTTTGAAAGTCCTCACATGGACTAGTGAACCTAAGCACTTCTCTCGTAACAAAGCTAAGGGAGAAACTTATCTGTAAACAGACAGCATTGTCTGAAAAAAATCCAGTCTATGGAGAAAACATAAAATGTTGACTTGTGGATACTAGGTATTTTGTTTCTGTCCCTTGAATGCTGTAGCCCACATTGGTGTCAGCAGCATCATACTTGTTTCCTTTGGGAAGCCGGTTGCCCAACTACACCGTTCTTAGTGACGAGGAGATTCTTCCATATTAACACATTACTATTTGAATGTGTAACTAAACTTTTGAAAGATTTCATGCTGTTGTGAAGAATGCCAGAAAGTTGTTTAAAATCTTAGGGAATTTCTCAGTGCAGCTAATTAAAACTTCTCGTTGAAAGATTAAAAAAAAAATGGTGTTTTGGGTTGTTTTTTTTTTTTTTTTTTCTCCTTCCCCTGTAGCTATATCTCACACACTGGAACTTTTAGCTTTTCCAGCTGCAGATCTTTCGCTTTTGGAAGTTCTTTGAGTACAATTTTAAAGCTGTCTGATGTTTTCTTTTGCTGTGCCAACTGTTGAAAAGCAGTCTGGTCTCGTAAACATGCCAGTACAAGTGAAAGAGTGCTATAGTGTTAGTCTCATGGGATCTCACAGAAAAAGGGACGGAAAACTCATCCTCAAGATTCAACAATCAGAAAATGTGCAACCACATGGAATTTTATAGCTCCGACTACTTGCAGTGGTTTTACTATATCCTTAACTTTTGATGCAGAGATATTAAAAGCACCTTGTACAGGTGTGGCAATACCTCACTTTCCTGGAAGGTAATAAATATCATGTTAATCAGTGGTCAGTCTCTTTGTGATACGGCAGAGCCACACTGTTATGACAAATGGCTTTAAACAAGTTCAGTGCTATAATTATGGAAAAGGTTACATTGTTCTACAATTATCCTTTTAATCAATCTTGCAGGATAATCATCCTGCTGAAAAATCTGTTTCTCAATACCAATTTCATTATCTAGGTGATTCTCATCACTAATCATTAGAGTGTGATTCACTATATTCTTAACAACTCCTGTTTTAACTTTAAATGGGTGATTAGACTCAATATACAGGATATTACCTGCACTATCGTCTTTATAATACATTCTCCTTCCCAACTGTCAGGCAATCTCTCCACTAATAAATGTAAAAAAGCATTTCTTATTAACGTCCTTTTCCACAGTAAATCATATTCAAATGAACATTACTAATGAAAGAGAAGGAGGGAGAATAGTTCTTTCCCTGATGCTCCATCTTTGCAAACATTGCATGGGAAGGCACAGGGCAAACCCGGGAACCTCTGGGCTGTCCTGAAATGTTGACATATCTGAAGAAAGAAGTGTGAAGGCAGTAGTTACTCTTGACTTTTGAACTTGCCCTGGTTCCTTAGACATTCCACCGTCGAAACAAGAAAGACTTTTTATAGAAATAGGACTGTGTTTTCTTCTGTTGTGAGAGTTGGCAAAACATAAAGAGTTGTCACAAGTCCTTTTTTGGGACTTGATGGTTCTGGGGACTCATGCATGTGTTGCTTGAACCAATCATTCAGACCCTGGCTTAGTTTTGGACATCTGTAAAATGTCTACAGTATTCGGCTACCTCTTGACTTATGAAAGCTTCAATATCTGTATTAAATGAGAGTAAGGAAGTTCTATTAGTCATTTAATTTTTTAAAGATCACCTTTTACATTTTTATGTAATACTGAGGTCTCTTATCATCACAGCATGCCAAGGAAATACTTCTTAGGCTAAGCTTTCGCATCGGTTTCCAATGGACCCCACCTAGTGATGTAGAAAGGGATTGCAAGTTTCCATTTAATTAAAAACAAGTCTTAATTACTTGGGAAGATGGATACTTCAAGTGCTTCCCTGTGAAAAGTAACTAGAATCAGAGTGTTTAATTATATTGCTTAATTGTGAAGTTCCAATTTCCTGGTAAACTCCCTAGTTCTGACTGTTTTATGCAGACAGAAGTTCAGTCTTATCCAGAGCCTGTTTAACTCTGACCGTGACAAGGTCCCTGTTGTGAGGGTAAACTGACTTTGGAGATGATTGCTTCTTGACACTTTGCCTGCCACTTTTGTGTGTAGATTTATGTAGTATACATTTTCATTGAGCATTTAACCCTGAATCTTTATATGAGCCTGCCATAAAGCACATGCCTATCATCCAGGAAATGCTTGGCAACACTTTTCCTAGACAGGAGTTATTTTAACATGAAGGAGAATTAACTGGACTGAATTTCTAATATCCTGGGAAATAATTTCTGCCAGCTGTAAAAAGAGGTTTAATTAATCTGTAGTTATTAAGTATTATTTTTCTTTTTCATTTGAAATTATTCATTAGTATGTTTGGATAATTTTTTTCCTGTTTTTTTGCTACCATCATGGTGATTTACAGAACAGAAATGTGAAAAATAATCATATCAGAAATGGTGTATAATCGAATAAGTCTAGTGGATGTTGATTGGCAGAAGTTCTGTTAATGTACTTACTACCTGTGAGAATAAACAATGAGTGTATGTTTTCATTTAAAGCTGGACTCTGCCCAGTTGCTACTAATACAGACAAAGGTTTGTGGAGAGAGAAAAAAACGCTCTGTCACAATGACTTATACAAGCTTAAGCAGCAGACTTCCTAAACCAAGACTTATCACTTCAGGGTTATTTCCATGTGACCTGTGAAGGATGCCCATGAATAGTGGAAGAAGACATGCAGTTTTCTCTGCTGTAGGGCTGAGCCTCTCGATGCAAGACTAGAAGGCAGTCCTGGGTGTTGTGAAGTAATCATTAAGTTACACGCTTGTCATTTCTTGTACATTCACTCAGAACTAATGCACATCACTTTTTCCAATTATAATCATTCCACCATTTAACAAGCACAAAAGGCCTTAGATTCCAATTTACCACTGATGCTTCACTCTCACTTGCTTATTTCTTGGCATTTAGGTCAGGCTAGGTTGTGCACAGCTCCAATAATGGGGTATATTCACCCTTCATACAGCAAATGTACAAATGATGAAGGCTAGAACAGCTGGTCTCACAATGTGAGAGCAGATCATTTCCACTGGTATGGTAATTTCTCTATTCATAGTTTTGCTTTCAGTTATTGTAAATATGTTTTATTTTTTTGGTTTGCTTATTGCCAAAGCCAAACAGAAAACACATGATGATATAGCAAATACAGTCCTTGCCACACTTTCTTGCTGACTAAATCAAAGTTTCTCTAGTAAGCATGTCACATTTCATTTAGCTTTTCAAACCTTTCCATAGCTAAAAACAAACAAAAACCCCCCAAACAAAACAAGAAACTGAAAAATACCCACAGAACCCAACCACCAAATCACAGCTGCTGAAATCCCTAGTCTTCAATGTTAGTTAGCCTCTCACTAATGACAAGTAACTGGAATGTGGAATCAACCAGACGATGTGTTAATAAACAAGCTTTGGCTACGCAGTAGCCAAGAATTACAAGAGTCTAGTGCAGCATGTAAAATGCTTTTTCTCTTCTTTCTGCTGAAAATCACTTCTGCTGGAGTGCTTTACAAGTTTTGAGCTCAGATCTGCTATTTCTATGAGATCATTCAGTAGGAAGTGGAAGCAGGGATGTCTGCTCTCCTTTTCCCCCGATATAGTCCTACCCTTGCCTTCCCTGTACGCAGGCATCAGAGGAGTCTAGTGTAGGCAGCAGATTTGCTGTTGGTGGAATAGCCAGGCTTGGCCCAGTGATGAACCAGGACTTGAAGCCACTGTTTTTGAGGAGTGACGCTGTCTGCCTGCCTGTTCACAAATTTTAGGGAGAGCCGAACAGCGCAAACTCCTTCAAGACTCTTGAAGGTATGTTGCCACTCACAGACCACCCTGTCCAATGCCAGGCCCCAATTTTGTCCTGTGTTAAAAAGAGCAATTTCATTTAGCATTTATTCACACATCAGTGATAGATGAAAGTACAGAACACAGAGTAACACAGTGCCAAAACGAAACTGAGGGATACTTGCAGCAACAAAGTACAGTTACTGTCTCTGCTCTAGTAAGTGTCAGAGCATGGACCAATTTTGTGATGTTTTAATAGTTTTCACAGAGTCAGAATAAGCTGGTTCAGCGTTTGCCCGTGGTGGCATCAGAACAGCTGCAGTTGTTCAGTGCAATCGGGATCCCCCTCTGATGGATTGCACTGGGTACAATCTTCTCTCAAATCTGGCTCTGCTGGCAGTAGGGTACAAAGCAATTGCGCAGAATGCTAAGTTCTGAGGAATTTGGGTTTTCGTCACATATGAACAATGGAACGGCACTTCTAGCCCACCCAGAAGCTGCGTGTTGTTCCCGTGTAACAGTGACAAGTGTTTTCAGAAAGGGTACCAGCTACTGTTTTGGGGCTATTTTTACAACAGAAAGTAAATATCGTAATATTTTCTTTCCCCTCCCTTTTTTTTTTTTTTTTTTAATTAAACCTAACATTATCCCTTTAAATATTAAAAGGAAATAAAGTATTAAATTAAAATTAAAATTTTTGTATAGCTCTAGTTAAGTGAGACTGCACTGATTTTTTCCCAATAAAATTATAAAGTTTCTGTGATTGCTATTCTGGAACAAGTAATTAAAGAAAGGAGGACGTGCTGCTTGAAAACTGTGTGACTCAGACGCACAAGATATCCTCCTCTGAAACTCCCTCTATCAAGTCTCTATTCCCCCAATGTCTTAGTGAAATCTCTTAATTCAAGTTGTTTTTCTACTAAGGAATACATTTAATGACTAAATATGATTTAAAATATACAATGTATCTTTCAGCTTCATTAGGATTTCTCATATTTATTTACATTCTGTTTCACAATATCCTCTTACAATTTGCTTTCTCAGAGCTAGGAGGCTCTGAAAAAGTACTTGGATGAGCTACACAGTGCACAAACTTCTCTCTCGAACTTAATTTTAAGACATAATTGAGTTGTTATTCGCACAGTATTTTTCTCCCCGATTGCAAGAAATGCCAGTCTGTCTCTGTAGATAATAAATGATGGAGATGCAAACTCTGTAATGGAATTTCACATGTACCTCACACAGCCTGAAAGACGAGAATCCTCTAGATAATATGTGATTGCTTCACATGCAGTGCTGTATGCTCCCCTAAGCTTTGCCTACTACCAAGTACAGGGCCACACAAGTGTGATTTTTTTTTTTTTTTTTTCCTGTCTGAATTGCCAATAAAATTGGTTTGAATTCAACTTGTGATTCATGATAAGACAATTTAAGGAAATACTGCAAAAAGAGTGAGGTTTGGGGTTTTTTTTCCTTCTTTTTTCCTCTTTCTCCTGCTTATAAGAGTTTTGGCTGATAGAATCACTGTATTTACTGCTACATTTGAAAGATATTCAGGTACCTAACTCCTAGTCAATTCAACATATTAAAAGTTATTCAATGTTGCTTTTTATTAAAATGCTAACTGGACCCAGTAATGTTTCTTCCTACTCCCTGTAACAAAAATTATATTCTGTTATAATATTTGGGATTTGTAATGAGGTTTTTCTCTTTTAAGAGAATTCCTATTGTATAGATCTTCTATTCATAGGAATATCTTTGTATATTATTTTCTGATAAATAAATATAAATGTCTTGTTTTTCTTTTAATACTCCTAGTTGTCCTTCACTTTGAATTCTTTTTATTAACACCTAATACAAACTAGATAATTTTGCAGTCATAGTCCTGTTCTATAACATCTTTTACAGTAGTCTTTGCTGTATGTCAAAGGATCACTTTTTTTTTAATGTAAATTTCTGAAGTTTTGGTAGTACGTATATTGCACAAGAGTTCACTATCTGTTTTGTTGTTAATATTTATGTTTTCATACTCTGAATTTTCATTCACCTTTATAAAGACTTCCTAAATTTTGATTGTAAGTGAGAAGAAAACAAGAAGTAGATAAAATTACAATTATTCTAATTAATTCTGTAGTATAGATGAAATAGCTAGGCAATAATTAACTCCCTACCTATTTTACTATTGCTATTTGTACTGTTCTTGTAAGGAGGAAGCCTAGGGGTCAGGATATGTACTAAGTTTTCTCAGACAAACAGGTCACACTATCACTAAAATCAGCAAGAAGAATTTCACTTTTTCCAGTGAAAATTAGATTTAGTTGAAGAACAAGAATTTGGCCCATGTGTAAATTCTATATATTTAGGATATACAGTGATATATTACAGTTTACATTTAATTAAGTAAAAAGTTCTATGCATGTAATCTGGTCAGGAGTTCATGGATAACCTCCTGTTATTAAGAAAAGATCTATAGGGTGTTTTATTTTGAGAAAGGATCAGAACCTTGGTTTTAGGTGTTGTGACAATGCGTTTGAGCAACTCTGTTCTGCCAGATACTGAGTCACTACTGACTCTGAAGACAAAAATGTTACATACTTTCTTACCAACACCACTTTTCACAGAGACCTTTCTCTCGAGATTTCCCATCACGTATTGACTTGGTCTGATGCGACTCTTTTAGTGATTGAGTTAACTGTTCACAGAATACTTTTATCTAAGATCACAGGCATATTTCGTCTCTAACATCTCTTAGCAGTTAGTAATGAACAAACTGATTCAGATAAAAATCTCCATCACTAATAGTTATAGAAGCTTAAATAAGAACATGAATTTTGAGAAGTCTGACAAGTCTTTAAAATGTTCATACATCTCCAGCAGGAAGTCAAGAATCAAAATTCTAAAATATATTAATTAAAATAAAGTAATACCACATCTTTGCCAAAACCACTTATGCAGAGGGAATTGTTTTCTTGTGAAATGGCTAAATTAGAGTTCTAATCCTTCAGACGCACAGAGGAGAGATTTTTCACATGCTGATTAATCCCACCGGATCCAGTCGGACCACTTATTTGCTGTTCCTGAAGACAGAATCTGCAAGTTTGTAGGTTTTCTGGTTACTCTGATACGTTATCAAAAATAGTACTTGTACAGTTTTGATATAGCTTGGTATCTTTTTTTGCTTCCAGTTAGACTTTCTAGTCAGATTCACCATACAGTGACAGAATTATTAATCTGAAGAAAAAAACACAGGTTTTGTTGATTTACCATATCCTTCATCTTTCCCGTGTATATGTGCACACCAGCTTATGCTTTTGCTCACAGGTTCTTAAGCAGCTTCTTTAACCTTGACCAGGGAAAAGTAAAAGCAAGGTAATGTCATACAGTTCTTGGTCTTCACTTAAATCCTGCCTGGTTCTAATGTGGTGTTAGTGGCCTCCTGTATTGGTCACTGTTAATAGTTGACAAAACTTTGCCTAACATTTAGATCACATAAAATGCTATTTTGGACCATTGAATATTCATTCTTCCTTCAAATTCTTCCTCTTCTGATCATTTCTGGCAGTTGGCAGTCATTTCTCCCAATAGTGCTGGGTAGTGTTATTCAGTTCCTTTTGCATTCTGGCATCCTGGGTGGAGAAATTCAGAAAATCATGTAGCACTGGCCAGTACGCTGTTGCCTTTTACTGTGTTTCTTCCTGTTTGTTTTGGGTTAGGTGGAGGAAGAACATAATCCTTTCTCAGAAAGCGTTAGGGAGACAGGGAGGCATGAAAACCCCTGCAAACACTTCTGGAGTTGCTGTTGCCATTGGGAGTGAGAGAGGACCTTTCCCAAAGTAAAGACAGGGAGGAGGACCCATACAAGGTTAATTTACTTCTGACACTCTCTGGTATTGAGTCTTTAAGCAGCCAGTCAACTGGATTCTCCACTGAACCTTCAAATCTGGAAACATCTTCTTATCATTTGTTGAGATGCCACTTTCTTGGATGAATGCCCATAGCCATATGGCATTGAATTAACACAGATTTTCACTGAATTAACACAGATTTTCAAATTTCATATGTTCTCATACCAGCAGTGTTAGCAAAGTGGAAAGTGCAAGTATTTAACATACAAACTTCTTAAAGGCTGTATAAATTTCAGCAATGAATGCTGATTTTCAAACAAAACAAACAGCTATTATTTGGTTTTATCACTGTAGTTTCCCTAACATGTCTGCTGTCATATAATAAAAGGAAACTATCTCTGTGTCGCTGTGCTGCTTATTTAGGTCAGGCTGGGGGACACCTCAGGAGGTCATCTAGTCCGACCTCTGCTCGAAGCAGGAGCAACACTGGCTGTGGGGCTTTGGTCAGTTGGGCTGTGAAACTCCCCAAGGACAGAGATTCCACAACTTCTCTGGGAAACCTGTTCCAGTCCCTAATTATCCTTTCAATGATTTTTCTTTTCATTATATCTGGTCTCCTGATTTAATCTGTGACCCTTTAGTCTCATTCTCCTGCGTCAGCCTCAGTGAGGAACCTGGATCTGGAACCAGCTAACCTCCCCACTGGCAGAGGGGGCTGCTGTGAGGTCCCCCCAAAGCCACCTCCTCTCCAGGCTGAACAAGCCCGGGCCCCTCAGCCTCTCCTCACAGGCCATGTGCTCTGAGTCCCTGCCTGTGTTGGTGGCCTCTGCTGGACTCCCTCAAATTCACCAACATCTTTTGGTACTGGAGAACCAAAGCTGGCTGGGCTGTTCAGGGGTGCCCTAATGAGTACCTAGGACAGGGGAGGAATTGCTGTCTTCAACCTACTAGCTGAGATACTGATGGTAACAGCCCAGCATGCTGCTTGCTTAGGAAGAGAAAAGACAATTTCAGCTTCTTGAAACTCCTAAGGTTCTTATTTAAGACTGCTGTTTCAGAGCCCTGATTTAGCCATGTGATTTATTTGAGTGAAATAGCTGGACATTTGAAAGAATCTGTTGATGCAAGTGGAAAATTTTTCCATGACCTTCAGTGGTTTTAAATCTCATCCTTAATCTGGTTTTGGTGGGAATTTTTGTTTATATTAACTGACCCCTTATTTATGTGGTCCAACAGATATATCTCATTGCTTAAAAAACAACTGTACTTTTCTTAAATGTATGATGTTCCGTCAGGCTACTCTAGTTGTATCATGTGATCAAATATGGTCGTTACATCTTTTGGTGAGATATATGTTTGTTCTGTATTGTGATATCAGTTTAAAGCTGTCACTTCCCTTGAGGAGCGAGCAATTATCTGTAGGTAACTCACATTTTCTCACTACCTCTATGACAAGAATCCAGCAGCAAATCTCTGGTCACTGGCACATGATCTTGTGTTTCTTAACAAATTGTGCCTCTGTGCTGCCCTGTGCCTTTCCAGTTTTAAATAAGATCCTGACATCTGTGTCATTGTGCTGCATCGTATCTTCATGGGAAATTCTTTTTTCTTAATTTAAACGCACTATTTTTCATCAAATGACAAGCATACATTATGGCTCTCCATTTTAACCAAGGTACTAAAGGCTATTTCAATTTGACTACAGCAGTTTTCTGCCAAATGGCTACTCTAAGTTATATTGTGCACATTACCCACCAGAAAGCACAGAGTTGATGAGAGTGCACTGTCAACTACACCACACATCGATATGGAGGTTATTTGATTTGAAATTGGATTCTAGCCTTCCTTGATCTGTTGTATAAATGGAGATGCATGTGTTGAGGAAATTCTCATGAAGCTTATGAAGAATGTGGTGTTCTTTTTTTTTTCTTTTTTCTTTTTTTTTTTTTTTCCTTGGAGTTTGGCTTTTACTTTGTTAAGACTTCAGTTTCAGGTCTGATAAATATTCAGAGATAAAGTATAAGATTTTTTTAAACGGAAAGAAAACTTGCAAAAGTTATTCAGTGTGTGGATTTCTGCTCTGATATTAGTCAGGTGTAGGTTGCACACTTTTGTAGCAGGGTGCCTTTTTGACCCTTCTTTAAACATTTAAGTCTTAGTTCAGTAGTTCATCCAATTGATGAGACATGTTTCTTAAGTACAGCGCCTTCAAAAGTACTCTAAATATATAATATTCTCTGAGAGACATGTCAGTCATTGTCAAGATGAAAATAGCTGAAATGCTAAGTTCCTTGTAAACTGTGTCCTTGTCTTAGGGGCCTATTCATAAAGCAGTGGTTTACTGTGTGTGTGACACTTAAAAATGCTTGAGAAATAAATGGAGGTACACGATTTCATTACAGGGCAGATGGAACTGTAGATATTACGATTCTGGCGCGGGGGGAGGAAGAACTTGCTGTGCAACTTGCATGCATATCGCCAGCATGTGCATGGCCCTAAGGGCAGCACACAGAACTTCACAGAAAACATATTAAATGGGCATGGGGGAAGCATCCTTTGACCTACATAAAAGAGCCTTTGTGTAGATCTCATGAGCAAAAGTTCGTATTTTCAAACAGATAAAGATGTGCAGCTTCTTTGGAATGAAAGGTAGATTGGCAACACTTTTCAGGAAATGGCAAAATCATTATAAGTGTGTTTGGTATTCACTGTAAAACATTCATCATTGTGAAAGGTTTTGGCATCAAGGAGGTTGTAATATGTGATCCCACATGAATCCCATCGTAATTTACTATTAATTGATGTTCATCTGTTGTAAAGTGCTGCTACTAACTTAAAAGGAAGCAGAATGAAGAAGGAAAACACAGCGCCCTGACAAGTCCTTTGCAGCCTGGCCCTGTGATGGATTCAGAGATAACTGTGAAGTGATTAGCTCAAGACTCTCCGAATTTGCCAAGGAATAGGGAGCACTATGCAGGAAGGGAGGGGGGATGTCTTGCAAAACGTGGCACGTGGGGTCAAATTAGCTGTATCATTCAGAGCATTTATGAAGTTCTTTTGTGAATTATCATACTGCATCCATCTTTTGACAATGAGCTGAAATTTGGCTTTGGAAAGCATTCTATACAGAAAGGGTGTTGTGAAATCTGCCAAGTAGTGTGATCTGAATCTGAAATACCCTGTATTTTGAGGATTAGAAAGTTCTCACCAATAGAAAGCACCTGTTGGGCTTGTTAAGAGCAACAGAAACACTTCAACATTGTGAAGCAGAATATTTTACTGTGTAGTGCTAAATGTATTCTAAAATTTTTGTTTTGCTAGAAAATCAGAGGCAGTAGGACATGAATAAAATTTTTTACATACAAATATTTTCTGTGTGTCTACGATTCAAGAAATCTCAATCTCTACTATGCTGCTGTATTAAAATGCATTCATTAGATATGTTAGAAATATCAGGAATTACACTTCAGTTTTATCTCAAATGTTTCCCTGCTGTGCATTATTTTGCTGTGCTGGCTGAATTTTTTGATATCCTACACAAAATTGAAACTTTTGTGTTAGCTTCCATGTTAACGAGATGGAAATAATTCTTGAGTGGGGAAGCTTGTTAAAAGATTTCTCACAATGATATAAAATAATACAATAAGCAATTGCTCAGTCATGTATTTCACTTAGTCTGCTAACTATCAAGAGTTTTTCACTGTTTTTTTCCTGATTTGCACATACTTGTTTGAAAAATTCCTGCACTTCCCTCTAAGTAACCTGCCTCCTATTCTTATAATTTTATAACATTAGCATGTATAGGCCATGGACTCTTTGAGTGAAGCACTTTACAAACATATAACAAAGACAGTCACTGCACAGGAAAACCTATGGTGTAAGTCTAAGGTTTACACGTGTACACAGAGGATGGATGAACAAGGATAATATAAGGGAACAATGAGACAGTACTCACCATTATGAAAAACAGTGGTCAAGGCAACGCAGCTGCGTAGCATCAGGCATTATAGCAGGAGAGAGCGGTAGGATGGGAAACTGGAGGGGAACTCATGGCTTTGGGAAAATCCCAAGGAGCCCCCCACCTCTACCCCTTTTCTTGCTGTACATTGTTTTTACACTGTTTTAATATCCATCTACAGTGCAAGTTAAACTAAGAACTGAGTCTTGGTTAAACAGCCACCCCCCAGCATAGTTATAATTTAACTCAACGCATAGTGGAGGCTGGGTTTGAAAGGGGCCCCGGAGAAGAAGTGGGCACTTCACACTGTGTTGTGTGCCATCTCTCAGCCACTTCCCAGGTGACCAGGCCTAACTATTCCTGCCTTCTCATTTTGATCTTTACATGTCTTGATCCTACAGAGGTGATTTTAATTGGGAGAAAAGGTGGACAAGGATGAGAATGGGGATACAGGTTTTGTTGTTTTCAGTTGTACATTGGCTTCTTGGGTAACTAAGCAGCGAGCAGCGTTGACACCAGATCTTTTATGTGCAACTGCTGCTGAGTTGTCTAATGATTTAGTAAAGCAAGGCACATTCGCAAATAGGACAGCAGATGCATGGTGGTGGCAGCAAAACTGTCCTCTGCTCAAGCTCCGGATGCAGTTCTAGAACATGCATGATCTGGGAGACAGCCAGCTCTGTAATGGCAGCTATGACCAATATCTCCCTGGTTGTGATCTTGCCTTTTTCATTACAGTGTCGTGTATTATATGGCAGTGGGCTATTCAGTACAGGAGATGAGACTTCAGTGAGCTATAATGAACACAAAAAAGTGTGACAAATTGCAATGACAAGGTTGCATTTGTACTACGAGGTACAGTCGGTTGTGATATGATGTAGTGGAATGAAATAATCCCTTCTTGGACAATGCCAGCTGTGGTATGTTGCATGCTGCCAAGAGTTAGTGCTACAAATGCAGCTCACCATCAGAAAATTATTTCACAGAGAATCAGAACAACTCCTCTCTAATGAATGCATATGTCATAATAAGATAATAGTTAATAATGCTACTGATGCATCAGGAGCCTGTACATTCAGATTCATTGCATTTTGGAGCTGAAAAGATTTGAAATCTATTCCCACATTCAATTTGTACTGCCAAAAGGCTGCCAAAAAACCTCAATGCCGTGAAACAGACATTTTGTCTGGTTTGTACTATGTGAATATGCATTATTATCTGGCTTTTGCTGCTTACGCTATAACCTGCTCAAATAATTTATTTTTGTAGCGTCCCAGAGCTTGCTATAAAGATGTAGGCTTCTGTATCGCTTTGCATCTGGATATTTGCAAAACTAAAAGTTGTTCATGTCAGAATTGAACTCTGCTATGTGAATAGTGTCTATCTAAACATGGTAAACACTTCTGAAGGTGAAGTGATTTTTAGTTTACGTGCTTTTGTCTTACTACTAAGATTTTAAGGATCTTCACACTTGCTTAAGAATGTAGCATAGTATTGGAAAATCTTCCATTAATTTATCTCTTTTTTTTCTTTCCCCATTTCTCATTCTCCCCTTTTCCCTTCCCCTTTTCCTCTTTATGGGAAGGAACTTGGCCTGATGAATTAAAAATTTTGCACTTCCATTTAAAAAAAATTGGTGGAAAGAATGATTCTTCTAAATTCTTCTACTATTAAAAATGTCTGGTTTAGACTTGACTGCTATTTAAAACTATGTACATGCCTGAAAACAAAAAAACCCCACCCCTTACAAAGAAAGCAGTCTTTCTTTCTCTTTTATTGAATTGTGTTCAAAACTTGTCTTAAATTCAGTGGAGAAATATGCAAAAGCTACTTATATACGTTACATTATTTCTTTGAAGGTTTTTCTCTCCTTAACCAGACTCCTTTGTTGATGAAACAATGAAGTCTTTAGATATAAATATGGTGATTATGCTTTTCATTCCCTAAGAAGCTGAAGGAAACTCATGTGACACATTACAGGTAGTTTTCTAGACTAAGTAGCTCAGATTCATGAAACTTATCTTCATGCAACTCACTGAATGTCCTCTGATTTACTAGAAAGATGTATGCAGCTGAGAACAAAATTTGATTTTGTGTGTGTGTGTTATTTTATCTTATTTTATTTTATAATTTATTTTATAATATCCAAATTGATCTAACTTACTCAAATACAAGATATATCTAACTATACACACTTTTATATTGATACGTGATAATGGAGGAAAGGCCCAAACATGCCTCAGATTGAAGTTTAAATTAGGTAAGCTCAACAGAAAGAAAACGTTGTCAATGGAGCATTTATCTAAATCCTTCCTGTGAAGATTAAAATATCACCATAACATTTACAAGGAAAATTTGAGAAGGCCTTAAAGCTAATATGATCCTAGTCTTCTTCCCTGCCCTCTCTCCTCCCATCCCCCACACTATGCTTGATTCTCCTTTCACTGTGAAGAGTCTGTAGGTTTCTCTCTCCTTTTTTTTTTTTTTTTTAACACTGCTGTAATATTTTTGAAACTGGTTTTAAAGAAGACATTTCTTTGGTGCAATTGCAATTTTTAACAACAACTGCTAAACTCTTTGTAGCAGATCTCCACTGGTGTAGAATTAAAATCTGGAAGTAATCAGCAACCACTGAACATCAGAAATTCTTCAAAAAACATTTAAACACAGCTGGAGTCTGCTAGTAGTTGGGATAGGATTCAGGTACCTAATCCCTTGAGGTTAGTTGCCATCCCCCATCTTCCTTGTCTTATATGTGGAACTAAAAAGCCCCAGGGTGTTGATGGTTGTAAAGAAACTGCGGCATCTGACACCTGCTGGGAGCAATAAATAAAGAACTCTGCCTGCCATTGTCAGCTTGTGCCTTCCTCCTCCCTGCTACACTGCTTTTATTTTGTACTGGGTTTAGGAAGGAGAGATGAGCACTACCTGTTTAGCCATGTAAACAAACCTGAGAAGTAACAGAAATCACTGCTCAAAAGCCAGCTGTTTTTGATACGTGTGCTTGACCTATAATACAAGCAAGTCTGTTTAAGAAGTAAACAAAATTGTAAGTTCACATCAAAGAAATATTGTTGTAATTATGTTAGAGATTACATGGCTCTAAGAGCGTCTTTGGATCCTGCTTAGTTTACTTCACAGCATTTCTTTTTTCTGGATTGTTTCTGATTTCCTTGTTGTATCTAGTTAGTCTGGATAACCTCTCTGGTTTGGATTATCTCATCTGCTCATACAGTTCATGAGTAACAAATTAAGGACATCCATCATTTTGCTTTGAAATGAAGTTGTGTTTTTGCTATGTACAGAAACAAACAAAAATGTCTCTCTCTCAACATCACTACTAAAAATGTTTTCTCTCTCACCTCCTATACATGCAAACAGTGCTATGTGTCTAGGTGAACTGAGAGACTGGCAGCGTGGCTGGGAATTGGCAGCGCAAGTATTGAGCTTGGTTCCCCCGTACCCAGTCTGCAAGGATGTGCAAGAGCTATGGACTGGCCTGAGCTGCTGAAGGAAAGGAGGGGACTGATTTTCAACAGTCTTCTGTAGTCCACAGTAATCCCCTTGCCTGTTTCTGTTCTAGAGGGAGTCTTTGAAGAGGATAAGCAGTGATGGGAAGGCAAGTTACTTTGGGGATCAAATTTTAAAATATAGTACAGATCTTCATTAAAAAATATTGCAGTCAATTAGACGCAGAAAAGATTCTTCTACTCTTTCCTCTGGCCCCTCTGATCACTGTAATAATTTTCCTCATATGTTTAGGACACATGAGATTAAACTGATTTTTTTTTTTTTTTTTACAAGATGTAAAAAATCTAAAAACCTTGTAGTCAAAGTAATTGCAATTTTCCCAGATAATCTGCAAATCAGGGTTTAAGCGGAACTTGAGTTCTGCTCTTCCTTTGTGATGATCATCTGCACAAAAGTAAATTTTACTCACTAGAGAATAGTGCTAAAGAGTAACACTTTGAGAAAGCTTTTTTTCTTTTTTTTTTTGTGTTGAATGACTCATACATCTGGTTTGCAGCTGTATATTGTATTTAAGTATTACAAGCCTATATAACTTCTAGAACAGAGTCTAAAATCCCATCAGAGCTATAGACAAGCATTGTAATAGATTCAAGAATGTGGAAAACTACAAGAAAAGAATTAGTCATCAATGAAATTAAGCTTATTCACACTCTTAACACTTTGTAGGGCCATAAGACTTTTGGTGGATTGATTAACTTGTAGAAAATCAAAGTGGCTTTTGGGATGGAGTGGTATTTTTAAGTCCCTGATTTTCCAGAAAATAGAAAATTTGCTGCAAAATTGTAGCCTAAAAATTGAGGCCTCTTTTGCCCTATGTCTGAGCTTAATCAGGTTGCAAGTAGCTTAAAATACTGGCACAAATTGTTTATATTAATTTGATTAAAGAGCACAAAAACCTGTGATGATCACTGCCTTAAATTTATATTGGTTTTAATATTCATTGACATGAAAAGCAAAAGTCTACAATTTTCCATGGACTGCAGTGCAATTTCACTGTAGTATCTTTGAAGTATGATGTGTATGAACAAATGAGAGAATTAAACCTTTTCCACTGCTCGCCAATATAGGCAGTATCATAGGCCATTACGTCAGAAATAATTTAAAATCACTTAAACATTTAAAATAGTCCACAGAAATGTTCCTAAAATGGAATTATATGGCTTTAAACATTCGATTATGATTATGTTTTATTATTTACATTTCAGTAGCCGAGACTATTTTCTGTTCCTTCCTACATGATATTTGCTTAAAGTAATTATACCAACTGAGAACAGTGGCAGATTGAAATTAAATGTTTGGATTAAATATTTTGTCAGCAAACATGCAGCAACTGCTTTACTACTGCTTCTCTTCTCTGCATACTGATTACAAAAAGATTAGCTTTTATCTTGGCATGATTTTAAAATGCCTAGATAAATGCCATTTGATATTGTAGCTTAAAAAAAATCTAGAAAGAATCTGGATCTAAATAATAAGGAACATACGATATGAAAATAAAAAAAAAGATGTGATAAATCTATCTGCTCAGTGCCTCACCCTATCCTCAAACAGGCTATTTTTATTGTATTTCCAATTAATCTGGGTTGCAGTTAGGACCAAAATATGATTAACTGAAGCCTTCCACATTGCTGCTGATCTAAATATATTAACTTCTCATGGGGCTTTTCAGAGAACTAGAATTCAGGACACCTACTGCTTTCTAATCCTGAAACATGGGAAAACATTTTGGTTCTGTACTAATAATGAAAAAGTCTGTTATCATCTATCTAATAGGAATTCTCATTAACCTTAACAAGACTTTTATGTGTAGATAAGCAAATATAATATGACTTTTCAACAATGGCAGTTTCAGTGCAGAAACTTAGAAACAAAACTTCAAACTGATACATCACAGCTTTAGTTCTCATTTCAGCTGTGTTTTACTTTGCCAAGCCATAGTCCTCACTCCTGTAACTGAGACTTGGGTCATTTTCCTCCCTTCCTCTGGCAGCCTGGCCACCCCTGCAGCATCCGTGCGGGGAGGGAGATGCTCCTTGGGCTTCCTGATCTAGACCTCAAATCTCAAACTGCAGCTTTCTTCCTGCACCTGGGCCCATTGCTCCTCCTCTGGAACAGGCAGCTTTCCATCCATGACCAGCGCTCTCTTGTCCCAGAGATCACCCCACTAGTTTGCGTGGTTATGTCAGCCTAGATGCTTCCATTTCTTCCCTATGACAAGTCTCACAGAACTGGATAAGATCTAACTCAGCTGGATTCTACAGATGTTTCTCCAAAAACTGCTACATAGAGAGAGAACATTTATCGTTTCTAGAAGACTTTTCTATAACTGAGCATCACTTTAACAATATTCACATTGGTAAATAAATTCTATGTATCTTTTTTCCTTTTCCCTTGCTTTTTCTATAGGCGCGAGGAAGAAAATGTTTATATTGAATGTAGTACTTTGTATGGATGTATAGTATCTTACACTCCCTTCTGTAAAATGCCCTCCCTTCTGGTTGGCTCCTTGGTAAGCTCTTGTTCTTGTGTATTTTTGCCTAAGGAACAGACAGGGAAATAGTAACAGTTTTGTCTCTTCTTGAGGATGAAGGGAGGTGGGTATAACATTCTCTAGTGTTTCAAGAAAAGGCAATTTTTACACGGTAACAGAAGATGATTTCTCTCTGAGGGACCACATTACCCCAGAGACTCATCCCATTTCATCTCACCGTATGTTGTGCCAACTTCTGGAGTATCTCAGCACAGGATTTTCTAGCCTTTTCTGTGATGCGTTTAAGTTCAATGTATTCTGTACTTAGAAAAAGAGGATATTCTCCTTCCAAGCCATTTGTTGATACTATTTTGCTACTCAAGAAGGACAGAATATTGCTAGAATACTTTGTGTGTGCATTTAAAGGTCTTTGGATATAGACTATAGAGCATATTGTTATTATAATCACTAAACAAGTTAGAAAGATGCCATGATATTGGAAAGGTTAATGGAAAAATCTTAGTAAACAGATACATTGTTAAGGTTTCTCTAGGGCAAGTTTGAGTAGTGAAGTTTGGAAAGCCATTAGCACAGCTGCACCAGCGTATGCTGGTACAAGCTGTCTTTAAACATTCTGCTGGCAACAGTGTGAGTAATACAGTAGCAGAAATGCACCTGACCACATGTGGTCATTTCTATTTTCAGTTTAATTGCCTTTTAAGGAGCACTAAGGAATTCCAAATAATTCTAGTGTGCTTCATCAGCCAGCTGTGAAATACACTATTGCAGCTACATAAAAATAAAGACTTAAAAATAATAAGTATGTGTGCAAGCAGCTTGCTTTCTCACCCAAGGATGTTAAAGGCACTTATGTGTCATGGATGTAACAGAGCATTTGGAAAAGCAGACCCAATTCATACTGGGCACATGGCATATGATTTCCTATTGAGCTATAAAGGGGAAAATAGCATAATCAAATGCAAAAACTTTTCAGAGCTGTCAGCTAGCACAAAGCTGCTTCTGGGAAAACAAACTGCACTATTTACAAATTGTGATATCATCAGGAGCTATTTATATAGTGAAAATAATTTACACTCCAATTACGTATTTGTAGATAGTCCAGCCAGAAATGGCCACTTGTGTCATCCAGGCTGACCCCCAAACTAGAAATGAGGCTAAAGCTGGCTTTCTAATTATGAAATATACTTTCCTTGGAGAGGACCACTTTTTTTTTTTTTTTTTTTTTTTTTTTATTACAGCTTTGAAAACATCTCTGTTTTCAATAGCCAAGCACATTTCAAGAGAATCAAAAAAATAAAGTTATTAATATGTAAAGGGCTTTTTTGGCAATTAATCATGGGCTCATAGGAGATGCTAGATCATCACCTCTATTTCTTGCCAGAAGAGTAATTTTTTTTAGAGTTTTTTTTCCAGTCAGATTTAATTTGTGGTAAGCCATTGGGTGTGTACTGCTTTACCTGGGAATTGGTCTGCACTCTACCATTCATTTGGAATTTTCTCCTTTTAGCTTCCTTCAATTATTCGTAATTATGTAGATTCATAAATTAGATTAAACTGCTAGATTTATTTTCTCTGTCTAAAACCTACTAGCTAGATTTGATAGGTAGAGATTTCTTGTTTGCGTAAGCCACGTACGGGTAACTGTTATAAACTCTTTAATTTGAATCTACAGGACAGGACATGCTGAATTTTGAGATATCTTTTGCAAAGAGCATTTTTTTTTTTTAATTAATTCAAACAGTTCTTCCTACCCAATGCAAATTATTAAGGATAATTAGTTGTTGAAAAAAACAGTACCAGGGAGCAAGAGGGCACCAGGTGTTTTCCAGTGCTTAGTAGTACCTGTGCTGAAAGGGCACACATTTGCCTGAAAATTATTTGGTCTTTCCTTGTTACAGGATTGGGATAACTGTAAAAGATTAGACTAAGAAGTGTATTTATCTATTTGTTTAAGTCATGCATTCGACAGTGACGTGTAACAAAGAGTTTTACTGGAGTCTCTGAACACACTTTCAACTTTCCCTGTCTGTACATCTCAAACAAAGGGTAAAAGCAATTAAATGTGCTGTGGGAGAGATTAAATACTTAAAAGAATATTCTTGTCGCAAGAATGATGGCAGAGTTATCCTGAAAACTTGGATAGGTATAGCATCTAAAAAACTTAACACAAAAAAAATTAAAAAGATTTTCTGGGCATTTAAAAAAGCATTGCTATATTAATGAAAGAATTTTCCCCATATTGTTTAAAATTACTTTCTGCATGCTGTATATATAGCATTGGGGGCTGCCTGATGAAAGTTACCTCCACTTCTGTTCACTGAAAAAAGTTTTTGATAGAATATTAGGCTTCAAATTTTTCTTGCAAATCTGTGTGGAAATTGCTGTCTGCTTTAAAAAAAAAAATCTTAGGAGTAAAGAGAGTATTCAAATATTTTCTGTAGCTAGTGAAATCATCAGTCATCATTTGCACATGTTTATTCCAGCACTGAGGCTCAAAGAATGTAGTCATGTATGTCAGGGATTCAAGAGAAATGTGCATGTGTGTGCTAGAGTGGGCAGCTCATGAAGAAACATGATATATGTGGTGTGTAATGAGTACAGCTCATATAGCAATATACCATCAGGAGAAATTCAGGAATAAGACAGAAACTCAGTTGCTTGGTCTGCCTCTCAATGCCAAGTAAGAAACGCTGCAGATATGATGCCTTCCAGGATGGTTGAACTTCGCAGATGATCTGAGCAGCAGAACTTTGGTATTGAAGCAGTATTGCTTCCTCAGAGTAAAAATAATACCAATAATATCTAACAATACCTTTACTTTTTAAAGTGACTTAATCCCAAATTATCATGAAGACTGAAGGAAAAAGTTTCTGAAGTCATCTGGGCTACTCCCTATCATTGATGAATTATTTCTTTCTAGGTATTCCCAAATATCAGCTTTTCACTGTTACATGTCTTAGCAAATGAGGGACTTTGCCACTTCTGCTGAAGAGGCAAAACAGAGCCCAGATAATATAAAGATTGCCCTGAGCTCAACTAAACAATAGTGGCTCTTTGGTCAGTTGAACTTATTGCAAGATCCTCCCTAGTTTTTCTTTCTCCTTTCAGATCTCTTGGCTCTTGAAAAAAATCTCCTGTCATGTATCATCACTCAGAAGCTCTCCAGTCTGTAGCTTTGATTATAGTACTATGAGTGACTTGACCTAATATGATCTGCAAATGACTGAATTATTTCTACAGAAAGATACCAACATGACCTTATTTGTAGCTATGAATTCTCTACCCATCACCCTACACTTTCAGTGAATCCCACAATTAGGATGGGTAAATGTAATTTCGCTGTTTCCTAAGACTATACTGAGATGGGAACTCAATCTAGTGCTGATGAAGTTAATGGTCTTGCTCTCTGGGCCCCCTAGAGTGCTCTTCATTTTACTTGTTGCCATCAACAACCTTTTTAATCACAATCACATCTGCTAGAAGAGTGAGTGAGTTGTAAGCTTTCATGGTTGAACCCCCTTTCGCTGTATTCCACAGAGACGTAGTTATCCTGCGCCTTTATCCCAAATTGTTACTCAGAGCTGTGTATCACCTGGATGAGACCATCAGTCTTCTCAGGCCACTGTCTCCTCTATGATATGTTACACTCCATACCATGGAAAGGAAGGCATTTAAGGTCTCTGTTTTCTTAAGACAAAACTGTGAAGATGTTGTCTACATTTTTAGTGTCCTCAAGAAGCAGAAGGGTCATCTTTTTTTACCCATTATCAATTACCTGGATTAAGTTATATTTTAGGATATGGCTTACATTAATTGATAATACCTAAGTGCCTAGATCGACCTAAAGAGCACTATTTTAGAATGATCCCACATTAAAACTGTGTGATGTCCTCCCCTAGAGCTCTGTATGTATAGCTTAGACAGTCGCAGTGTTTCAAAAATGTTTACTAAAATGTCTCAAAATCTCCGGCCTTTTTTTTTTCCCCCCTTTGGAATGTTTACATTGGCTGATACATTATTTTAAATGGGGAAACTGAAAAATAACTATCTGTCCTTCTAGACTAATCATCTGCTAGGAGTCTAGGTATAGGCTCTCAAGATAGCTGGACACCTTATAGTCCTGTCTCCAACTCCAAAAGGTACATAATCAATCCCAGTGGCCAAGACTTCTAGGAAGTTCCTGATGGTGAATAGTAATGGAGAGTTTGTCCAGACTGTGCTAGGTGGGGAAGATACTTGGTAAAGGTAGTAAAGGTAGTAATTCTTTCATAATGCTACTGTATTGTTTGGGGGTTCTTTCTGGTTGTTTTTTTGGTTGGTGGTTTTTTTGTTTGGTTTTTTTTTTTTTTTTTTTTTGTAATTTAGACATATATTTTGGCTATTCTCTTTTAAAAATGGAACATAGTTATATGGTTACTTTTGGTGTGCTAATCATGTACAGTTTTACTGTGAAAAGAGGGGTGCATTTTCTGTTTTTTATGGAGAGCAAAGATACTCTCATTATAACTGTAAGTGTCGATATTTTATGCTTATAGTCTTTTCGTTATGATTAATTCTACATTAAAAGATTAATAAGATAGTGGAAAATGGTGGCTAATTTTTCCAGCTGAAACTAAGGAGGGAATATAGATGGACAGAATGCAATTAAAGAGGCTGGAATTTGGCCAAGACGCTGGCATTGTTATTTTTGCTCTTGCAAAAGTACCATGGGATCTTTAATGGCCCTGAGTGGCCTCAGTTGTATGTCTCTTTTGAAAGATGGATGCTGGTGATCCTCTACTGCCTAGTGAATGCACTGCTAATGTCTGCCTGGCTGAGAGCTGAGAATAAGAGCAGGATGAAGAGATTCATTAAACAGTGAAAGATCAAAATGAATGAATGGTGAAACTGAGGACCCCTGCCTTCCCTAGGAAGTGTCTTATTGCTGCCTTGAGGAAGTGGTGGTCTGATCCACAACTCATTGAAATCAATGAAAAGAATCTAATTGATTTCAAAGGATTTTGGCTCAAGCCCCGAGTTCCATTTCATCTTGCTCTTTGTTCTCTGGCAAGGATTAAAGTAATCAGGAAGTCTTGTATCTGACTACGTCTTCCCAAAACATAAAATGAAATTGTCTCTATCTGTTTAAACAGATTTTCCATAAGAGCTGCTGCTCAAGGTCAGGAGAAAGGGTCTAGGCAGGTTCCTGTCCTGGAGCACAGCCTCCCTTGAGTTGTGAAATGAATCAGCTCAGTACACATAGCCCTACAGAATTCGGTTGTCATGTATTTATATCTGTGGGGTTTTTCTTTCCAGTCTGAGTTTACAGGATCTGTGTACCAAAGATGGGCTTTGGCTTTACCTCATTTTTCTGTAGCTATTTATGAGCAGTAATGTATCACAGCAGATAAACCTTGCACATCTGTCATGTTATGAGGAGCTGTGTTGTTGTGCTGGTTCATGGGTGTATTTTTCAAACTACTCCCATACTTCCACCTTGTATTTGGAATGAATTTAAAGTACTTTTACCCCTAGGTAGTCAAAGTGCTTTCTGCTGCCATTGAAGCTACCTGGCAATTTCCATTATTGCCTGTTCTCAGGCAAATAACCATTTAAAAAAATTAGCTTGTCCAAGCATTCATTTATTGGTCTGAATTTTACTTGTGTATGTTGGCTTGTGTGCAAAAGTAATGGCTTGTGTGTAAGAGTAATGGCTTGACTTCAAATATGGCTATATTACAAAGTAAATTTCCTTATTTGATATTTGTGAGAATATTTTGCACAAAAACCGGATAGATACTCTCTTGATGTGAGAGTACCTACATCTGTACATGATTTGCATTTGTCTGTTGAGTTGTCCAGCTAACAGAGGGGAACCTTATATGTTGACCCTTATAGATACCTGAAATAGAAAAGTTGTTCTACATTTGAGTCCCACAAATGGCCCTGAACCATGTATACAGTGTGTTGTTGAAAATACGTAGGCTGTCAACTTTAGGGAAGCAAAGTTAGAAACCATGTTAAAGTTACACTTACATGTGTTGAAATAGCACAGGAAGATATATCTACCACCATTCTACTGCTTTTTTTTTTTCCTCTAGAAAACAGTAAAACTTTTTAAAATCAAATATTTTACCTAATCTTGTTTTTCAGTGTCTTTCCAATGAGTCATTCTTTTGTTTAATGCATTCTATCTTTCATTAACAGGGGAATCCAGTTAACAGTGTATGAGTTAGAGGGGCTCTCTTTTACAAGGCCTCTTTTATGTAAAAATTCTTTTGAGAATGTAATGATCTAGGGTTTTTGCTTTCACTTCTGCTTATGCGCAGCTTTTCTCTTGTTTTGGTATTTTAGTGACTGCAGAGAAATGACCCTTGAAGTTATAGTGTCAGGCTGGTAATGAACTGACTTCCAGGGGAAAAAAACATAAACCTTTTCTTTCATTCTCCCATCTTGTTGTGTTGGGTTTTTTTTCCTTCCTTGTAATTAGACTTGCCACCATCAGGGACAGTCTTAGTTATTAACAGCATCTTGCTCACCTTTGCAGAGGGACAGACATGGCTAAACGAAAACATCCCCCTCAGTACCAGTCTGGGAGGTGGACAGAAACTGGCATTCACACAATCCAGTTTTCTTCTTGTATTAACCTTTCTGTCCTTAGGGACCATCACTTTTTCTTTGTGTGTGGAATCTCTGCTTTTCTGTTATTGTCGTGATTTCTCCCAAGTAGTCATGAAGTTTGAATACAACCTTGCCACCATCTGAGATTTTGGTTCAGACAAAAAGAGCTGTGGTTCTAACCACTGCTACTCTGCATAAGGATGTAAAAAGCAAAACCAAACATGCTTTTCTTCCTCTAAAAGTTTCTGGCTCTCATATCACTTTGGTGTGAGTATGACATCACTAAGAAGCTTGAAAAGAAAGTGTTGAAATTATTCATGCTTCTGCCAGAGTTGCTACCCCTCCAAGTAATTTGTTTTCCTAGAGAATTGTGAATTGTTGCTGCAGTAAAATGCATAGAAAAATTTTTCTAGGGAAAAGGGACCGATATGTTGTTATTACTGCAAACTGAATGCTTCTGCTGGGCCACAGCAGGTTTTACCAAAGCAGCTTGACTGGACGTGAGATATCAATCTAACAGTTATGCTATATAGATAGCTCAGCTGCTTTTTGTCCTTTGTTTCCAAAACCCCAGTCATCTACTATTTGATCTAAAGGAGAATCTCTGTTAGCTAGCTGTAGTAGTAAATCACACATTTGATGATATTGGTAAAGACGTTGACCAGCCTTAAACAAGTCAGAAATTGTTTACTCCATTTGCAGTTTTAACACACTAATCTTACTATGTGTGAAAAGAATCACATTCCCTCACATCTCTTACACCTGCAAGCTATGCATCATCAACATCAAGACCAATATTCTTGTTTGGTATCACATAGACTTGCCAAAAGCTAGTCAGTAAGTTAGGCCTTCGTTAGAGCGTGGTGCTGTCCCCATGCCTATTGGGCATTGCGAGTAAAGCAAGCTGTCAGTCTGATGTGTTTACAGATAGATGGGTCAGGAGTAGAAGCAATTATTTTAAATGTGACCTGACCAGTGCGGAGCTGGAGAGATTTTGCACATTTATAAATGACCATCTTCATCAGATATCCAGCCAAGGATGTATTACCAAGCCAGTTGCCTGTGAAAGCCTTTTGTGGTAAATCAGAGAATTAGAGTTGATATTATTTAGACCTTTCCTCACCAGTGCATGAAGCTTTCACAATTTCTAGAAAGCTCACATACCCTTGCTTGCAGAAACCAAAAAGTGAATATACACTATGGACTTCATGCATTGTTCTGTTCATAGGAGGGCTTACCAAAAACAAAGAAAGAACCAGAGCATATATTATAAATATACTTCTCAAATGAAACATTTTATCTTTATTCCCTAATATTTCTCATAAGGATACCATCAGGTCTCTCTATCACCTTTTTCAGTGTGTTTTTTTTCATTCTAACAAACCATCTTGCTCTGTAAGCCATTATCTAAAACAAAGTTTACATTTCTGATTTGCACACAGGGATGCTATTTAATGTCTGATATTCTTCATGACTATCTCTTCACTTTATCTCATTTTAGAATAATGATAAAAGGAGCCTTGGTCCCCTGCTGCTCACTATGCCCTTCTCTGAGCTTGCTTTCCTCAGCCTTTAAAAAAGCAAAACTCCAAAACCCTGTTTGAAACAAGGTATGCTTAATCCTTGGATCTGTCAGAAATGCTCTCAGTTATGAATACAATAGGTATGCAAAATTGTCCATATTCCATTTACACCCTGGCTCTGGCCAGGGTATAATTTGGCCCTGTGCACAATTTAGACTAAACTCAGAGCTCTTCAGTGTAAAGTGCAGCTGTGGAGTCCTGAAAGAAGTTTTTTGGGCACCTGTTCTGGCCATATTCCCCCAAATCTCTTCTAGGAGAGTAAGTACCCTAAGACAGGATTTCAGTAAGTTGCCTTTACTGAAAGTTGCAACATGATTATTTAAACCACTTCCTGCCTTTTACTGCAGCTGCAGTGGTACGAAGACAGTATAATGGGAAGGAGGGAGAGAGCAAGTAGTCTGGTTTGTCTTTATAATCTGTATTTTTACCCTTACAGTTTATAGATTTTAGTTGTTTGTTTATTAAGACATGATTAATTTTTTTTCTCAAGAGGCTGGCTATTCGGTCACCCCATCTTTGTCCAAATTTACAAAATGTTTGGAGAGTAATCATGACAATTCCTAGAGACTTTAGGTGCAGGTTCTTTGGTGCTAGAATGTGCTTCACTGGCCATATATCAAAGTCAGAGTCTGGTCACCTTGTGCATCATAGGGCAACATGCACATTTATTGGTCCTTAGTGTTTGTCAGGTAGCTGGGCTTTCAATATGGGACAGAATTATGTCTGTTTCCCACCTCCTCTCCCTTCTAAAGTGATATTTTAAAATTATGAACCATATAATATCTTCCAGACACTGAGATCATGTTAGCTTAAGATAGGATGGCAAAAGAAATTCTTAATCAATGCTATTATACACAAACCAGTCGCTCATGGTCTTGTGTCTCCTCCTGCGTCTCGGAAACAAAAAGGATGTAGCTTGAGTACCTTCCATGCTCTTTTAGCTTTATTTTCCTTTTCTTCCTCTACAATCCTTATGAGAAAGGAAAGAAGATGAGAGGAAGAGGAGAAAACAGAGGTCGAAAAGATAGAAGTAAAAGTTTCTTTGCCACTTGATCTTCATCAAATGATAGAGTCTCCAACTCTTGGAGAGAGCTTAAGACCAGTCCTTTTTGTCAACAGGGCCTTTATATACAGGCTCACACTGTGAAAATACTGCTGGTCTGTACTCTCCTGCTGAAAAAGCTGTGTCTCAGCCTGCTCCCTTGTCATTTCCATGTGAATCAGTAGAAGTGGTGCTCCTTTGTACCCTGCTGCCTCATGCGCTGCGGCAAATCTGTGGACCCTCTTCTAAGACAGTTCTGGGAAGTCAGATGAGAAGAACAAAGATAACTCAAAAGTTTTGGAGAGTTAATGGACAACAGTAAAACAATAGGATAGTTTCTAGAGGAATGTAGAGTGTATATCCTCCAAGGTATGATTGAAACAATAAGGAATACCACTTAGCCATTTGTTTCCCAAGGAAAGTGGTGTTAGTTCTTTAGTTTGAGTAATTAAAAATGTATTTTTGAGAGAACATTGAAGACAGTATTATCATGGCCAGTACTACATTAAGAAATTGGAATAAGACTGCACTAGCTGACCTAATGGTCTTTTTCTTTTTGTAATGACTGTTGATGTACTTAGTTCCTGCCCTTTTGTTTTTCAGATGTCTTACCCAGGGCCAAATTAATCCACTGTGTGCCTCTAGTGCAGATGAATTTAGCTCAAGATCTTTAATTTTTTAGTGCCAAGCTATGCCTAAAAATCTAAAGTATATATCTGAAGTGGTATAATTTCTTTTTTAGTATTTGAATTTTTTGCATTACAATGAAACTTATTTCTGCAATCTATGTGAGCATAGTATTTTTAAAGCTAATATATAGGTCATATTCTATGCAAAAGCACTTTGGCATGCTTTTGTAGATATCATTGTCTTGGCACAAATCCCAATTCCCTTCTCCTGATCTTTTTGACTCCTCTTACCTTGGGGATTTTATATTGAGTTATCAATACTGAACTGTGTGTCTTCAGGAAAGAGAGAGTGCCTTTAAATGAATGAAGTAAAAATGTACAAAATACGCTATTTTTACACCAAAAACATTTGATGGCCAGTCTGTCCTATCTGAACCTGGTAGTCTTTATAGTTGAGGAACTCCCACTCTCTAACCTGTAGCATTAAATAGTGTTCAGGAAAATTGAAAAGGTACTGGATGCTCTTTAGTGACCAGAAAAGATGGTCTGGAAACATGACTTTTGGATTTTGGTTTTGTTCCACCAGTTCCACCAGTTTTTAATCTCTGTGGACTTGGTTTGTGTCTTTAAGTATGTAAACCCAATTCTGCTTGCCTACACAGTTCTTACAAAACCTGGTGAATGCAATTATGATATATTTTTTACTTGTGTCTTACTAGCAGTGGTAACTCAGCAGCAGGAGAAACAGTTAAAATTAGTGTACTTATCTCATTTGGCTGTTTTTACTGTATTTTTTCAGAATTTAATTGCTTACTCCCTTTTCCCAGTCTTGATCCTATATCTGCTCCTCCTTGTGACCAAAACACTTTCTTTCTCTCTTTTGAGCGACTCACTCACTTCTTTATATATTTCCCCTTAAGCCCTTCCTTTTCTATTTAGCTTATGATTGACTCCCTTTGAAAAGCATTTTGTGCTATTGTGTGTTAACTTAAATTGTATTTTACATAAAACGTATGAGATAAAATAAAGGAGAGGGTGGGAGATGATACATTAATGTGTGGGCTGAAAGATGGAACAAAGGGTTGTTTTTTAATTCAAGCTGAAAATAGAAAATGAGATACTTGCTACACTTCTGTGCGTGTCAACAAAACTGTGACTTTACTCACAGAATAAAAAGTATGAAAATTCTCTTTAAGCTACTGAGATATGCTAAGTTAAGAATCTAACCATGTCATTTGCTGATAAAAATAATCCTAGGCTTCTTTTTAAACACTTGTTATAATGTTGGACAATGTGAGCAAAAGAAAATAATTTGCATTATGAAAAACTCCTGTAAATATATCTGCTGAATTGCAATGTGCAGTTCCAGCAGGATATTGCTTAGAGAGATTTTGTTTAAAACATTTATTGGAGGCATATATTACAGTATATCATTTACTGGCTGGAAGCCATGCAATATGTGTCTTAACAAAAAAAAAATTACCTTGTAATATGAGCCACTCCAAGGCATAATTATATAATAAAGTTCTTATTGGGAAAACTGGAAGAAGGCCAAGCCTTGTCCAAATATAGTGAATGTCAGAGCCAAATTTATTATCCTTAGCTATTAACAGGAGAAGGCAGGTTTTGTTTACCAAGCCTAATTCTCTCCTAATTACAGCCACTATAAAATAATTACTATCCATGGGATAACAACACAAGACAGAGTGACTAACAGAAGAAACTGCAGGGGTTAGAAAACAGAGTGCAAATCTGTGTCGTTTTGAACAGCTTGTGTGCTGCCACGAACAAATTAACGGACTTCATTAAGGAATTATGTTTTAAGAGTGGCTTTGCAGTGAAGCAGTAAAGCAATTAATGCATCTTATTTGGTCCTAGATCTGAGTTCTAGTGCGGTTTTAGGCAGCAACTTAATTTCTTTTTTTTTTTTTTTTTTTTTTTTATGTATCAGGTATAATAGGATGAAACCACATTACTGAATAAGATCAGTAATGAGTGTATGGAAAGGACTTTATTTTGGACAAATGATATCCAGTCTCCATTGACTTGAAATGTTTTACTGAGTGCATTCATACTAACCTAATCTTAACTTAATAAAAAACAAAGAGAGAGACCAAACTATGCTGTAAAATAATTTGCATATTCAAATATTTATTCCCATTATATTTTGGATAAAAACTCGCAGCACTAAATAAATGTTATGTATAATGTCTGTGCTTGTATTTGAGCAAGGAAAGTAGGTACTTGCAAAATTGTCAATATTTTATTCTTGCTCTCCATAAAATTCAGAATAGAATATTTCTCAGTTGAAACGTAATACTTCATTAAATTTGCAATGTTTCTATTCCCATTTTGCCTACCCTCTTCCATCTTGTCATACCATCCCAGAGGTGCACAACAGACCTAGGGCTCGTTTTTTTTCACAATTAAAATGTATGTATCAAAATCAGCCTGTACACAACATATTCACAGTGTAAAAGGTTAGAGTTCAAACTGTCTTCTCTCTGTAGCGGACACTTCACCCTATAGCAGGGCTAACTCCCTTATTTTAGTGACTTAGTGGGAACTGGCAAACTCAACACACTTGGGAGTCTGTTTTAGATACTAGTTTTAATAGGCCTCCAGATGGCCACATGAAAGCAAAAGGATTATTATAGTAGCCCCCAGCCGTGCCATTATAGATAAAGGTATATTAGAGTTTCCTTTACAAACCCCTTTTTTGAGGGTTTTATAACTCCATTAAAAAATTCTCTTAGCACCAGAAGTCAATATAAAGTTCTCAGCCCACACAATACGTTTTAGTTTTGTTTTTTTTTTGTATAAGGTGTGTATATCAGTATAGTCTCTGTTTATCCTGTAAACAGTGGTTTAGATTACTTTAAAGGGTACCTTTTGTCACAATTTAAAAAGAAGTTAATTATAAAAGTAAAATTTAAATGTGCATACCCTCCAGTTGGGGTGAATCAGCTTACTGTCTTCTGTCTTTTGAGATCAGCAAAGTGACTCGTTTATGTCCACTAAGCATCCTCTCCTCCAGTTATTAATCTGATTGTAAGTACAAGAGCAAGAAGAGTGGAAACCAAAGCTAAGGCGCAAAACTAAAGTGATAGAAATGTTGTTAGACACTTAATGTGAATATCGTGATAGCATCCGAGAGAACTGGGACACACACAAACAAATCCTTTTTATACACATCTGCAAATTTTGGAACTGTCAGAATTCTGTGTTTTGGGTCAAATCCTTGCTAGTTTACGCATTGGTATTAAAGACAGGATGCTCTTTAAGCTGTGGCAAAGCTGACTTTGCTAGCTGCATTTTTATGGTTCTCTGGTTTTGCCCTCGTTTCCCTGGGCTCTAACATCAGTGGCATTAAGTTATTAGAAAAGTTTCTTTGCACATTTCAAACAAAACATCAAAATCTAATTTCATAGAACAAGTCCACACAAGATTTCTTTGAAAAAAAACAAAGGGAAATGTTGCAGTCAGTTAGTTAGCTTCTTTCTCTATCTGACCATAAAACTGAAGTGAGTTTTACATTTTTTTTCTGGTTTAATCAAACAATTTCTCATAGTTTGACAAATTCAGAGCAATTTCCTGAACAGGGAAACAAGGAATGTGGACAGTAAACCTAACTAAGTATTAAAGAGACTTCCAGACATGGAATCCCTAACTGATTTCTTTCCCTGGTTTTAACACTGGTTTTCTGATATTAAAAAGAAGGTAACTTATTACAACATGAAAATTACCTTTTCTCCACAAGTCGTATCCTTTCAGGTTATACTTTGAAGTCCTCATTGCAAAGACCAGTCCCATACATTGGTGTTGTAGAAAAGGAATTGCCATTGTAAGATATTGTGTCAATAATTCTATGCATTTATGAAGCCAAATTATGAATTGATATGATCTATCATAATGGCTCTACCATGTCAATGTCTTTCATGTCAATCACTACAGGATGATACTGTGTCAATCACAGTTTTTCAGGTGTCCGGAATCACTGCTAAGTTTTAGTTGTTTATCTTCGGTTGCATTAAAAATGAAAGGCTAACATGTTTGCAGCATATTAAGTTATGCTTCTAATTAATACTAAAAGAAATGAGGAAAATGAGCATGGAAACGTTTACTGTTTTGCATGTTCCTAGTAGGTAAATGTCTTTGTTTTGAAAAGATTATTGAGCTTTAAAAACATTTTAGGAATATTTTAACTATGCTGCGTGATTTACACATCATTCTATCACATAGAATTAAAAGCTCTACAGAGAACTACAACTTAAATATTATAATAAAATACAACATTTACAAATGAAATTATATCTAATTTTACTTTAGATATGTGTCCCATATCTTCTTAATGGTTTCCTGAAGACCTCTGAGTTGGTAAGTAGTGCATTTGAATGGGATACATGTCTTCAAATATTGCAGAAAATTCAAGTGTGAGATGTCACGTACTGTAGCAAATTTGCTACAATACCTAGGCACAAAAGGGTGAGTTAAGGATGGACTGTCAGCATGGGGGTCGTGACCTGCAATGGAAGTAATGTACAGATCTAGAGCACTAATGAGGGAAACAATGACTTCCACAATAATGATGCGCAATGCTGTATAACATCCCATGTATTCTTGTATAGCCTGTAAATGTCACAGGCCTCAACTAGAAATCAGAATTTCCTTGCTTTTGATGGCTTGTCTTCAGATGTTTGGTGTGTTTTGTAGCTGTAGCTATTGCTCTACTTTATGTATAAACCATTCTAGGAAGCTATCATTGCATTGATGCGACGTCATGAACGTTACTCAGACAATGAAGTACTTGTTGGTTTTGCATACATTTCAGAGGCCAAAAAAACAGTGCAGGGCTCTAATTCTAGAAGTTACACTAAGTTTATTTTATTTGTGCTCAGGAAAGGTTTTCATATGTGCTTTAGCAAGTAAGATCTTCATTACTATCTAAGTCAGATCTCTATGTGCATGTTTATATTCTCAGAGTTATATCAGTTTCGGGATAATCCTTTACTAGAAATGCACTTCTATCCAATCCCCACTGTTGTAAAATGTGATTATCTTTAGCACAGAGTTACAGATACATTAGTTCCAGGCTACTTGAGTTATTCTTGATTACAGACAGAAAAGAACAATTATTTGAAATGTTGCCAACACAAATACATTATTTGTTCTGATTTCTATATTTGTTTTGCTGTACATTGGAGCAGGGCTTGGAAGCTTCATACCGAGTAAAGCTGGTATTCATTGTGAACTGTATCTACAGTTGTTGCGCTGTAAGAGACATTTCAGAAAGTGCTCTTGTTTCCTGAGGAAACTTTGTTTCCAACTACTGCTTACGAGCTAGGTTGAACAGACCTTTAACTAAAAAACCTTGGCAGGTACCAACACGTCCAGGTACGGTTTTAGGTCTCCAGCACAATTGCTGGAGATTCAAGATGTCATGAGTAGATGGATTCCTGGTCTTATGACTATGATTTACTTAAACACATTTAAAATCAGAATAATGCAGAAGAGCTGTAAAAGTCCGTAGTGAAAGCATCAACTTTACTATGTTTTGAGAGCTACAGCCTACAAGAAGCAGGCACCATTGTGTCAGAGTACAATTGACAGTCTGTTAAGGGATACTAAAAAACAGCGCTGGAAATAGAAATAGAAACTAACTTTCAGCTTTATCAAGTGTGATGCTTCAAGGTCAGAATGAAATTCAGTGATGGGGCAGCACAAAGATGCTTGCACGGCAGGTGCCCTGGTCAATCTATAAACTCAGAGGCCATCAGTCTCTGCTTGTGCCAGCCTGCATTTTAATCAGAAGGAAAAATATGTGGCACAGTTAAGCATGCTTAGTGGTTTCCAATCAAGCAAGTCCCAAAACCAGAATAGCAAAAATGCATCAAAGGAGTTTTAAGGCATATTAGAGATATATAAAATCTTGACTACACAAGTATTGCCTAAGGAAAATTAGTTTAAAATTTATTAATATCTCAGATTAGGCATTCCCTCCTCAATTCTACTACAGTGCTGTAAATTGATCCTAGTAAGAACACACTTTTCTGTATCCTTTTTCATTTTGTCCTAGGCTAGTGTGATGACTGAAAAGGCAGTATCAATGATAACAAGTGTGCACTGTATTCGTGGACTTCCCCTCCTTTTAATTTTTTTTGTTTAGTACCATGTGGTACTTTGCCTTGGAAGATCTGATGAGATTTGAATGGGAAATTTGTTAAGTATGGTCTGGTTCAGGGCGATTTGAGAGTGGTAGCAATGGGTCCTGCCTAATTGACAAACACACAACACTGGGAGAAGAGTAGTTGGAGAAGGAGCCAGAAAAGCAGAGGGAGGACCAGAATTAAACAAATCTTTGGAACTTTTTTGCTCTTTTTTGTAGACAGAATAAATACATGCTCATTTCATGAGCCCAATAGTCTTCATTTTCTTTTTCACAGCTAAATAACAGGGAAAGGGTAACTCAGCTGAATAGCTTTCTAGTTGTGATCAAATCCAAATTTGAATGCAGAGAAGTACTAATGTGTAGCAAGTGAGAATGATGTTATTTTCATTCTGCTCTGTAGAGTGATAAATTAAGTGGCTTAGTGCTCAGCTGATTCTTTTCCCCCTAAAACACTTTGTCATGTATGCTTTTTTACAGAAGGTGAAGAGTTTCTCCAGCTGTTTCACTCTTTTCCTTCCTTCACATCATCTTCCTTCCCACACCTCCTTACCTTTCTTCTGACTTTGAGATATTGGAGTTTTGTAATAATATTCCTTACGTGTACTCATAAATACACACAAATGTGCCAAATAGTGCCTGGGTGGTGAAACATCCCCTAGCATGATGATACTTCACAGATGACCTTACATGTTGGTTATTTTAGTTTTGCAAGCCATCAGCATAGCGCAACCTAGGTGCTGTGGTGTGTCTTTGATGAGTCAGATCACTGGGTGTGTACTTCACCAAAATGGCTTACGTATGCACAGCAGACATACCTGGGATTTTCAGATGTGCCACAGCCTAGTCAGAGGTAAAGCAGCTGCTCTTTTAACAAGGCCGAAGAGCATACAGACAGAAATCCTAAACATACGTTCAGAGTATCAGATTTTGCCTAGACAAGATTTTGAGACAGAAAAAGAGAACATATCCAGATCTTCATCTGTCCTAATCTCCAAATAGCCATTTCTCAGCATGATGTTAAAAGCATAATGACTTCTTCTGAAGCCAGAAGAACTAAGCTTGCTGGACAGACACTTTCCTCTCAGTTGCATAGCATGGCCTTCTACTCTGATGCTTTTTCACTGTGAAATATATGTAAAATATACAAGCCATGGCTCTGTCTGCTGCATACCACCAATATTTTCTGCTAAATTTCGCAGAGAGAGTCTGGAAGCATTCTGGCTTCTATGTGATCGTAAGGGTCCATTGTTCAGTGATGCATTTATTAGTTTCCTGACACTTATGGCAAAACTTATCATAGATGTTGTACAACAATATTGTGATAGCACAGAATGAAGAAACTTGAGATTTATTAATATATTCTTGCCTTTAGAGAGAGGTTTTAAAGGCAGTGGTGATCCTAACTCCTATTTCCTGACAGTCCAACCTCTCACACAGTAGAAGTTCCTCATTATACTGCTGCCTTTCCTTACACTTGGGTAGAAAATTTACTGTAATGACACAGAAATAATAAAGCTGTTCCATACCTATAATAACAGATACTATTGTAACAGTGAGCAAGGGAGGTATTTTCAAGTATTGTATGGTTATTTTTCCTAATTTTTGCTCCCTCCCATTACCGTAGGGCATTCTGTTTTCTCTTTTCCTCGATTATGTGATATATAGCCACAACTTATTAACACAGAGTTCATTAACAAATGTACATCGCTCCCAATGTAAGCGTGCTTTTGCATGTAACTTTTCCGAAACTGTGTTCCTCAAACTTGTGCGTTGCTGTTTGAAACTGAGATGTATGAATTAAAAGCATACAGTACCAACCAACAATACCTTGAAGATAATGCTAAATACATATACAGAAGAAGCAGCAAAAAGCCCTATGAAAGCTTAGTCATCCGAAGAGGTCTTGTACCAGTGTCCTTCTGAATTTTACACTGTAACACAGTATGCAACTGCAGGCCAACCCACCAGTGATAATAAATGAGAAATTCTGAGGGCTACTGAGCACTGTGCGTATTTTCCCAGTGGATCAGGACATAGTTTGTTAGCACAGGTGTTCCTGTAATTGTGATTCATTGGGGTAAATGCTCAGTGCTCGGTGGCCCTCTTCCACTTCCATCTTCTCCTGCGGGTGTATTGATCTGATTGGTACTGACCTGCACTACTGGATAACAAGTAAGCCTACACAGATGGGGGCTCTATTCATATTCTAAAGGTTAAACCACAGCCCTATAAAATATTAAAGGGGAGATTTTTTCAAGGGCCCAAGAATTTCAGAGCACAAATTGCAAAGACTTTCTGGAGATCACCAATGCTAAATTCCACATGTGTTTTTTGAAAATGTCTCCCTAAACCACTTAAAGCCAATAGTCTATGTAGGTACAACTCATCTTGGTTTCATAGAAACCTGTAATATGGTCTTTGTGTAGACTTACCAGGGTTTTTTGTTGCATTAGTATTCGAATGAAAAATTTCCTTTCTACAAAACTGGTTCTTTTCCTGGAAGTAAATAGGTTTTCTTCAGGGAAATCCAGATGACAAATCTTCATCTGCTTACTTGGATGATTTTTTTGTCAAATAAATTTTCTGCCTGGAGGCTGAAAGTTCCAAGCTGCCCAAAAGAAGAATTTGTTTTCATGGAATTTTCAAATTCCTTTCTCCAAAATAGTTCCTTTTTTGACTTTTAATGAGCTTGAATGAAACCATTTTCAGAATATGACTATTCACACAAATACACATGCATGTACATGCTCAAATGCGCTCACACACAAACATACACATGTGCACTCAAATATTTTTTATATAAATAGATACACAAAGACACTTAAAAATGGGGTTTATTCCCAAGCCAAGTCTAATTCAGCCACTCTATTTGGATGGAAAAGAAGCTGGACCAGGACGCTCTGTTCTTGAGGCATCTCCACTTTCCTTTGTTGCCCTTATGCTCCACTTCTGTTCTAGGAACTTGAAGAAGAGCCAGCAAAAGTCAGCACTCGGAGATGAAAATTGATCACATTCCTTGTAACCTGCAATTAATGTGGCCCGTTGTACCCTCCTCTGCAAAGTTCGTGTTAAGGCCTCTCTGCTGCGTACGTTGCATATTAACTGAGTTCTGTGTCTGGAATGGGGATGGTTGGAGTACTGTCCCATACCACCCGCCACCCCCCATGATGATGCCACCAGAATTTACATCATGCTTTCCTAAAGCTTCTCTGTCTAGATCTACCGTGATTTGTGGGGTTTTTTCAAGTTTCAGTCTAAAAGAAATATACAGTAAGCCTTAAGCCTGCAAGCATGGACTATACATTGGAAATGTGGGATTTTTTTGTGTCTGTGTTCATAGACAAATTTTGCATGCAGTATATTATATATAGTATGATGTGTGCATACAAGTCTTGCTCCAGGAATGCAACACACCTTTACCTGGTCAAACTGTAGCCCTTGGCAATTAACTGCTCCTTAAGAGAATATGATTATAGATGACGCCTGTTTATGACAATGAGCATATTTCTGTGTACTGAAAGGACTGACTCATATCCTTATATAAAACATTCATAACCTCCTGTGCTTTTAAATCACTACGTTAGTCCATATGATCCACAGACAAAGAAACACAATTTATTGTGAAATGGTTATAAGTAAAGAAAATCCCTGTGAGGATACAATAATTGTGTTCGTTTTCCCATCCCCAATACTGTGAAATAATAAAATGATAATAGATGCAAATTATGCATGCTCTTTGATGCATGCTAAAAAGGGACCATTTGAAAAACAGAGGTACCTTTAGTTAGGGATTACCAGTGGTCACTGCATTATTGTTTTCTGTTTATATCTAGCTTCAACCATAATGTTCAGTTTCATTTTAGGGGATTGTGCATCTACGTGTCTATGAACTGACAGGCTAAGCAAATATGAGCTCCTGATGGGTTAAAAAAATAATCCTTGAATTCAAAATAAATTCCACAAGGAAATCTTGGAAAAAGAAAACAAACATTGCCCCCAATAGGACAGTCACTGTGACTTGAAGAAAAGAAAATTGAAATACATGAAAAATCAATGAGGTAATAATTAAATTTTGTGAGCCCACAGTACAGTGGCCAAAGCTCAGCATGCATTTGTTAATGTATACTGGGAACTGGGGTAATCAGCAGCTAAAGGAGAGCAAAGAATGTCTGTCATCCTGAAGCTAATTTCACGATCAGACTCTTTAAAAACACATACCTCCTACAGTATAAGCGATATTTATAGGAGGTTAAAGATACAAATTAAAGTCCAGAAGACTATACATTCCTGATTACCCAGCATTCTTAAATCAGCCCCTTCTTCATTCTCACACCTGGGCCTCAGCTGCAGCGTAGCTGTCATTTACGCTATCCATGGCACAGGATTGATGACAGTCATTCGCTGATGAAGCTGTATACATCATTTCTGTCCAGGCTGCACTGGCCAGATGGACCCTGACCATCCATCGCCTGTCAGGGACGCATCTGTTCACACTCCTGCTAGGGGTACTAACAAGTCATTGGCTTTCCGAAAGGACAGTGTCAGCTGGATAGGGCACAACATAAAAACTGTTGTTGTTGTTCTTATATTTTTAATAGGGATTCTATAGCAGCTTTTTAAAATGTAAAAATGATGATTTCCACTAACTTGTAAGTTAAAAAAGTTGCAAAAATCCTTCATGCTGCTGTGAATGCTTTTTGAATTCAAAATACAGAGAGCCTGACAAATATTTCTGGTAGATGCTTGTTTCTTCAGACAGACAGACTGCTGGGCTAAGAATTTATTAGACGTGCCTACGTGGTGATCTATTGTTTCTCTCAAAAACTAGAAATATATGCAGTTTTCTTTGTGTATCTAGGATTGTCCATGAATATTCTTCAAGTGGAATGTGTTTGATATGGATTAAACATTCTATCTCACTGAAACGAAGGAGCAGTGAAGGAATATGTTACAGTTCAATCTGCAGTGTAACCCTAGCCATCAGTAAGATAAAAACAAGCTCCTGAAATGATTATTTTCAGCAACGGACCTTATTCACCCACACAAAAGTGGCTTTTGCTGCAGATACAAAAAAAAGTAAGAATGTTATTTTAGGGCAGAGGCTGTAAAGAGACATTCACAATTCAAATACATTCTCATCCCTCCACTGTCTTAGGGCTAATATGTCCATGACTATACAGAATCACATATTATGGTTGTTTTCATAACTCAGAAAACAAAACTATTTTACCATACGAGAATTTACTTGGGAGTGTTTTGAGGAATGCTCTTTCAGTAAGAATAAGAAGGCTGTTTGGTATCAGCTCTCCAAAATGGCATTGAGGAGCAAAAAACATGCTGGTGTCCTGAACAGCGGACAAGAATAGGAACAGCTCCACTACCGAAGGTGGGTTCTCCTGCCTCCCTGACGTGCCTACCACCCCACTCCGGGGGGACCTCCTCCTTGCTTGGTGACTAAGAAAAAATGTTCAGCACCCGTTAGATATTAATTTATTTTTTCTCCTTATTTCACGTGTCCTAATATTTTTTTGCTTGCTTTTTAGTGTACTCAAGAGTATTTTGAAGGAAATATTCAATTTCACGTTCATTTATGCTTTAAACAGTGGGTTAAGAAAAAGGTGTTAGTAGTGCAGGAGAATGGAAAGAATTGTGAAATATGGGTTCTTCTACAAATGATACTCTAGTCAATACTATTGTGGATTAATGATACTTCACCACTTTCACAAGAAGGCCTCTTCTGAGGCCCTCCTTTGAGTAATACAACATTTGATGACTCCTTAGCAGCTCACAGGTGCTACTCATGAATTTGGTCAGTTATTCACAAAGAAAGAAACCAAGGAACTAAGAAAACCTAAGCACTTCAATAACCCCTTCAGTTTATTTAGGAATAAGGGTTTCTATTCAATATTTGCACTTTTGTTTCTCTTTTACAGCCCAGCTCCACTCCTATATAAACAGAGTGAAGACTAAACCTTTTTTGTATGAAATGACAGTTAAAATCATGTGGTATTGTCTCTAGTTAGTACTCTGTGCTATCCTTCTAGAAAACAAAAATAAACCGCTATTTATCTCTTGAAGTACTACATGCATTTTACACTTACTAGCCAAAAGGACTATTGATTTTAATTTTAGTAATCAGCAAGCCGCCTAAGCCATCTTCAGTATTTTTGCTTTATCTTGCTTTGTTTAATTTTTATTTATCTGGAGATTGGGCTTGATTGGATATAAGTTACCTTTTAACGTTAACAAGTATTCTTCCATAACTGAAACTAAAAAAGCAAGAGGATTTTTTGAAAATATAATACAGAGCTTTGTTAATCCAAATAATTATATTTCAGTGCTATTTCTATTCTTTAATGAAAAGACTAATAAATTGTATCATATTCTGAATTTAAAAAGAGATATTTTTACAGAGATCTTGTTTTGTCTAAGTTGGGAAACTAATTATGCGTGTAGCAAAGGAAATAGTAGCTGCTCCTTGATGGGTACTTGTAAGAGGGAATCTGACTTCATGGTAGTGATAAATTAACCAGTCTTTGCTTCTGAAATAGTGCTGGATGGGCTATAATTCTAGCATGGTCAATGTATCAGGTGTGGGTCTTGAATGCATGGACTACATAGCTTAAAGAAGGGTTAAACAGAGCAAGGACTGTAGATCATAGCGTAAGTTAGACAAAGGCCATCAAAACCAAACCAGGCACAAACCTCCAGCAGCTCTGGAGTATAAAAGGACAACAGTTGGATGCTGGGCTTGCTCTGTAGTGGCAGGAGCCTCTGATACACTGCAGTTCTGTGGTTTGTTTTCTGCAATATCCTCAACTACTGCAAGATTACATTACAGAGATGATAGTGGTATGAAATTCACAATGCTTGCAAAACAGGTATTGATATTTAATCAGTCTGCTTTTTGAAAAGCTGATACTGTGACATTTTATACAAATGATTTGAGGCCTAGATTTTTTTTGTTACATTTTCTGCAGACGTGCTTAAGGAATTTTTTGGTTTTGGATAACAGACTCCATATATTCCTTGTTTGGTGATCACTGGCAGCATAACATGAACCGCAGTGTTACTGAAACTCTGTAAAATTTCTCCCTCAGAAGAACCTTATGACCTTGTACATTTAGAGCCAGAACAGGAGTTCTGCTTAAACACTTTCGGGTGCTGAGAGATTGCAAAAGGAGCCAAGGCCATTTGAGTGACCTCATGTAGATCTGGGACAGTGAATTAACTATTGATGAGGGGGGGAAAAATAAATCTAAAGGAAATATTTTATTTCAATAGAGTTTTTTGCTTGGAATTGTCCATTTGTTTCATTCTCTTTGCCAGATTACTATTTCATGCATTTAGAATAATATTTAAATACTGCAAAACAATTGAACTTTTTCATATATATATTTTATCTTTCCATTGTGTTTTATAAGAAAAACAAATTCTTCAGACTCAAACTTTCCTTTAAGATGGAAATATCCTTTTGTAACTTGCAGAATAACTGAGTAGCATAACCGAATAGTAGTTTGCTTCGTGGTAAACAAAACTGTACTAATGCTACGGTAACGTGCTACTGTTGTTGAAGTTTACACTCAGCGTTATTTACTGCTGAATTCTAAAAAGCTTTAATTATTGAGGAGGATAAGCTGTGCCAAGTAAAGAAGATTATTTCAATTAAAAAGAAAACTATAAAAAAGGGAAACTTAGAAACATGCTTGATTAAAATGTTTTATATATATTTTAAAATAGAATATAGATTTGTCTATATAATAGAGTGTAGGTAAATAAAATATTAATATACGAACAATGATATATGGTATATAAATAAAATACTTAAAATAGGTACTTAGAAGAACTACTCACAAACACATCTGGAGAAAAATAATAGTGGAAACTGCCTTAATAGAGAAGGCCCTTTGAGAAATTTTATTGCAGGACAAGTATTTTAATGTGCAGCCTGAAATGAGTGACACACGGGAGTTAAAGGAAGTGTACTCATGCAGGAGAAAACCAGTGGGTGTAGTGGCATTGATTGGTAAGACTAAAAGAAAAAGGAAAGAAACACACATCAGTTCTTTCATGACAATAAAATACTTCCTAATAATGTCTTGTATTGACAACACTATCATACCATATATGTTTAAGTACTGATAGCTTAAACCACACCTTGTGGAACTGACTGCAGGAGAAAGACAATTAAGAAGAAGGATTTTCCTACTTATTTCAATTTATCTAATACAATAAAAGAAGAATAAATTCTACAGGCTAAATTCACACTTATGTCCAATAGCCAAGAAATAAAAGCAAAGTCTTGGCCATATTTCAAATTCCTTCTTGATTATATGTCCATCAAAGAGCCGCTCCTACACCATGTGTAAGAGCCTATGTGCTATATTTTAACATCAGAAAGGCAGAATACCATGTGGAGCATGTACCCACCGAGCCACATAGAAGATCCACAGGATACAGAAGGGCACATGTGTGAAAGTAAAAAAGATCAAAACAGGATCTCAAATACCATATATCTTCGTTTTGAAGCCCCTATCAATTAGTAACAGTTCATTTTTAACAGCCACAGCCTTACCATGCAAGCCACAAAGTTTCAGCTTCTGAATTCCCATGCAGACAATGATTGTTTGAGTAGATTTACCTTGGGTAATGACAATTTTGCAATATTTCTGGGAATGCTGACATTTCATTCCAGGATTAGACACTGAACTCAAGGTTATGATTTTCTCACAGTGGAGGCTGGGTTAGGTTTGGTCATTATTTTCACAAGACCTTGTCAAGAATAACCCAGATTGCTGGTTGGTGGTAGTCTTAGTGGGTGGCATCTTACCTTCAGAAGCAGTTTTTAAAAAACCAACATCCCATCAGCAGCTCTGTTGGCTTCCGAATATAACATAATGTTGAGATTTAGAGAAGCTGAGATCCTGCCCAAGTAGGATGTTAACTTGTGTCAAATAATGAGTTTATGTTGCGTATTTGTGGGGTAACTACATAAATCTGGACTTTCGTAAAAGTAAACTGTAATCCATAGTCTATGCAGCAGGGTCAGGCAGTGTTTGACATTTCGTTCAAAGGTCAATACTAAGAGCTATCAAAGCTGCAGCATGAGGTATCAGCTGTGTACTGGTCTCAATTCCTAGGGACCAGCGGGTTTTTTTACCTAGAAGCCTACAAGGGTGAATGATGAGTTTGAAAACAAAATGTAAAATTAGACAGAGTGTGATTCTTAAATTTTTTTTCAGTGATATGTTTTAAGTGCTTTGTAAGTATAAGTAAGCTGAGCTTTTTTTCCCTTGGTTTCTTGCCATGTCTCAAACAATTCCTGAGCATTAAGAGGTAGGTGAAATGTCACAGCAGTATGAGAGTCATTTAAGCTGAGGAGATGAGCATTTATGGGACCAGCCTCACCAGGCACTGAAATTCACATTCCATAGAGCCCTTCCAGTATCTGATAAGGTATCTAAGACTGGGGAGGTGTACTGAGATCTGGAGGGCAGAAGCTGTATTTTGACTCAGTTCCAAGAAGTTGGCATCTTTTGCAATGATATTTTGAGCCAGTGTGTAACACTGAATTATGATACTACTCCTGTATGTGCCAAAAAAGTAGGGTTTGACCTTACCATCAGACCAGGTTTGAACCATTTCAGGATACTTTCTTGGATGAAAGAAAGCATTGTGTCAGACCAGATTTAAGTCCTTGCTGAATTGAGTTCATTTCAAAACCATGATGAGGGATTCAGTCCCACAAGCTTTCTTCAAACCACATGAGCCTGAAGTGACTGAATGAAATTCCGTGTGAAGACTCTGGTAGTATGGCTCTTCTTGCATGTTGTCAGTCTACCACTTCTGTCACGAACAGCAACCTAACCTGTATGGAGATGTGTTAGTTGCTGCATACACAGTTACTTACTAAATCCAGTAGTTTCAAATCAGAAGTTGAAGATTACAAAGTGTTTTAAATTTTTAGGGAGAAAATACTATTAAGAAAGTGTCTCAGAAATTTCAAATGGATACAGGATTCCTCACTTCCCCGGCTGCTCTGATGGAAGTATTGTACATGCAGAGAATGAAACAAATCTATATCTATACGTTAATCCTGATTTCATAATATTTAATTATTTCTGAGTAACTTTAGTGTCCAAAAGGTTACTTTATATGTTTTATATACACACAGAGACATACATGCATATATTGGCCTGAATAGAACTAGAACAGGTTAGCTATTTACCTTTTAATGCCACAGATCTGAATTATGTGCAGCATACAAGATACCTAATTTTTGGTTTTGGCAAAAAAAGATTTATATGGGAACATATACTGCATATACTATTTCACATACATGCAAAACTGTTCTGTTACCATATCATAAACATTATTTATATTTCATTCCTATTGTGGCTTAAATCTCACCTCTTTTTAAGCATTTTTTCAAGGATATCAAAATTCCATGATTGGTACTCATAGCTCGGAATAGTAATGTACATAAATTCTATTTAAAAATATATATCACTTCTAATCATTACCTGGGCGAAGAAAGACTAGGTGGATGGCTCCATGTCCCTGGGGAGCATGAAGATTCCTCAACAACCTGAGCAAATGAAGGGGCTTAGTTTGCTGGCTTGAGAGGGCTCTAGTTTGAGGCTTGTATGTTTTGTGTTCCAAGACTAGCTATCCTCAGGTTGTTATAATTATTAAGAAATTGCTACCTATAGGTCCAGGGGCATTTTTTTAATACAGTGGATGCAGAGCCACCTATTTGACCTTGGCTGCTCTCCTTCAAACAACAAATATAAACTGTCAAGACTGAAACATAGAAGATTTTTTCTTTCTTTCCTATATGAAATAAAATTTGATATGGATTCTTTTCTCATGAAAGTAATCAAGTAATTAAAATCGAGACAACTAGGAGAAGGCCTGCCTGGTGAGCAGATGCTCCATGAAAAATAAATAACTTCTCAAACTTAGCAATTTAATTAAAGACAATAGAGAATACTTCTTCAAGAAAAAGTAGCTCTTAAAGGTTTTTGTTTTATACTCTCCATTTCCCTCATTATGACACTGACCAGGCTGTAGGTAACGATAATGGTTCAGATATTTTTTTTTACATGACTCATCTCTACAATAATATTTCCAGGCATAAAAAAACCTTTCAGTTATCCCCAAAATACTTTGTAAACTGACTACTCTTGACCTCTGAGGGAGGGAAATGTTATTGTGCCTGTCTCAAATGTGAGTAAATTCCAAGTGTTAGTGAGGCTAATGGTTTAAGGTTTGTGAGGAAAGGATGTGGATATTCACATAGTCCTGCTACAAACCAGCTGCTGATGCACTTTGTGGTCAATGGAATAATATTGCTAAGAGCAGGCTGGTTAACTGAAGATCAGTCCAAGTAAAAGAAGAGTTAACATATAGGATTCTTCTGAGAGAATGAAGGAGAAGAACATTTATGATCAATACCAGTCAACAAGTGTTAAGAAAGTAGAGTCTGTCAAATAATCCTGATTATATTGTTTTGGCTAGAAATGTAGTTTTCCATGCAACTGTGCAGTTGTAATTCTCAAGCATTCAGAATCACTTGACTTGATTCCCTATGGTATTCTGATTAAAAACTACCCTCTGTACCATCAGCCGGCAACCAGAACATCACCTATTTTGACTATAATGGGGAAGTCCTTTTTTAGTAGAATTTTGTAACACTTTATCCAAATCCACCTAACTTTTTTTCATCAAGAATCTAAAATCAAATATGAAATAAAAGCTGTGACAAACACAAAAGCTGTGAAAAGTGGAAAAAGAATCAAAGGGCTGAAGCCATATAATTAGTGGGTAAACCGAGACCTGTTAAAACATTTTCTGAATGCAGGTAAATCCACATTTAGGATCACTTTACATACTTAATACCTGCAAATGAGGGACTATATCTTGTAAGCTAGTGCCACAAAAAAGCACTGAGAAAGTGGTAGGAGGAAATCATCTCAGGATGAGGTCCCATTCTGATGTTATAACAGAAAGGTGAGTGCGAATCCTTGAATGTTTCAGAATGAGTAGGACAGGGATGTAACTGCTGCTCCATAGCACATTGGTGAGACCGCTGTTTGAATAACACCTCTGGTTTTGATGTTCCTCCTTTTCAAAAGATCTAATAGGAAAGATCTACAGAAATTGCTTGAATACTGGAGAAAATTTGTTCTTTGAGAAACACAAAGTTTTATCTGTTTAGAGAACACAGGTTTCCTCTTCATTTGAGAAGGAAAATATTGAGTGCATCTGATTCCTTTGATCAAGTGAAAGCTGTCACAGGACTGAAGGGTCATCAGTTAGAGCCAAACACATTCAAATTAGCCAAACACAATTTTTAACAGCAAGGACTTTAAATCATCAGAATAAATTGAATATAACAACATAGAATAGAATACAAGAAACAAAGTCAGAATTTCTTACACCACTTACTTATATTTCTCAGATATGACATTTGTAAAAGACTTACACATAAAGTTTGCAGCACTTTGAAATGGCCAGAAAGTGTTTAGAAATACTTCAGTGAGCAGTGGCACACAAAAGATTTTTCAGCAAAGGTACACTAAACATAAATGTAAATTTAATGTTTTACTTAATGTCATATCTTAACAAATAAATATGCATTCAAGGAGACTTGTTACTTTCTTGCTGGCTCTCAAAACTAAAAAAAAATGTGACTAGGCTGTTGCTGTGCTGTGGTGACCAATGCTGAAACCAGCATGCAGGTGGAGTACCTCCATTTCTGTGGTCCATGCAGATCTGGTCAGTACATTCGTGGTCTTTGGAAATGGGCAGTTGGAGTGCTTGTTGTTCATCCCACACCCAAGTGGTTTTGGAAGCAAATTGATTTTATTACCCCAGCTTTTGGGCAATATTTGTCTACAGATGCGCTCATGAAGCAGCCCTCTGCTTTTTGGGGAGAAAGATGTGCATCAGAGCTGTCTGAGCTCACAGGAGCTCCAGAAAGAGCGACACTCTTCCTTTAAGGTATTGAGTTAGTAATTTACCAGAGTAGTCCCAGTATTTTTCACATGTTTAAGGCTATTTCTCCTTGTAAGTTTTTACAGTACATTTGAGATGCGGGAGTTGTTTTTCAATTTAAGGGTTCTTAAAAATATGTCCTGGGCATAGTTTTCTGACTAAGTGGTCCAGAAAGGGCTTAATAATCTTTAAAGCTGTTAATGTCCTGAAAGGACTAGCATTTCCTCCAGTTTTTCCTAACTTGATGCATTGAGATATCATAGCTGGAATTTTTCTACAATAACAGCCTTAAAATGAGATAAAACATGTTTTAATTTGAACCCAGTA